>NC_142684.1:123322121-123625151 GCF_056320005.1 Nelumbo lutea
TACAGGTCAGTTCGGCGAGGTGTATCCTGAACTGTTACAAGGTGGGTCAGTTTGGCGAAGTGTATCCCGAACTGTTACAGAGGGTCAGTTCGACAAAGTGTATCCCGAGCTGTTACAAGGGTCAGTTCGGCAACGTGTGTTCCGAGCTGTTACAAGGTGGGTCAGTTCGGCGAAGTGTATCCTGAGCTGTTACAAGGGTCAGTTCGGCGAAGTGTGTCTCCTTGTTCCCGCCTAGGCTTGACCCATTTTGCCGAGCTGTTGTTTCTTCCACATGTCACATAATAGAGAGGTTGAGCCAAATCTTCCTTCGTCACTTATTAATAAATCCAAGTATTGATGAATAATAAACATTGTGCTATTTTATCAAATATTTGTATTAATAAATCCAAGTAAAAATGATACTAAATACATCCTCACGTTAAACATTTTTCCTTTTTTTTTTTGACCTCATTGGCCAATCAACGTGGTAATCATCCCCACTTCCCCGTCTCCTTTAACCCCAACCCTAGTTAGAGGAGTATCTATGCAGTAATGATTAATGAATCAGAAATCCTATCAGTTGAATTGAGCCACCATCGGTTGGTGGCCTCAAGTCAAACATGAATTCTTCATGTAATATCCTTTAATAACCTAATCCACTCTTAAACGATAGACCCTCATAGCTTTCTCCCTAAGGCTCAAAATCAATACTGAGGGGTACAATTGTAAATTGAGAATGGAACTGTATTTGTATGTTGGCGAAAAGTAGTACAAAGCCACACGTGTGCCTGTGATATTTCGGTTCCTGCATTTATACTCGTCTCTCCCCTGGGTCAGGCAAGAGGACTCAGGAGGCTCGGCAGTCGGCAAGGAAAGAGTCCATCCCTTCCTCTCTGCCTGCCTCGAGCGATGACCGACGGATGTTAGTGGGGGCTTAAGCACATGACCTTGTACAAGTGGCACGTGTCATAATCACTATAGGACAAATTAGGTTCAACCAAAGTGAAGTAAAAAAAGTAATACGTTTATGTGGCGCGTTACCGGTTTTGCCACTTGTCCCCACGCATCGGCTACATGCTAAAAAGTACGATTCCCCATATCTCTCTCCCCTTCTTTTTGTTGCTTTCCTTGCCCTTTTATTTCCTTCTTTCATTTTTTTTGTTTCCGATTTTTCGGTTTTTCTTCCGAAATGCATTCCCACTGCCCAGCGCCAGTGGTGCATGGTCAATTGGTCCATGGCCCATGATCCCGCCAGAGCCCATTATCCCAACTCCGCGCCGCGCTCCCCCTCGGCCGTTAGACGGTTATCGCAGTTAGATGGTTTATTGAGTTTCTCCCGACTGGAGAATCTGCACTTAAACCAGCTTAAAACGTAAAGAAGTTGGAAGTTTCGGATCCCACGACTAGATAGATATTACCCACCGACCCATTGGAAGATTAGTCAAAGTTTCCAGAACGGAAATCATAAAAAAATGAAATGGGGAAGCGTCCAGCATCCATCCATAACAATATTAAGATAGCAGCAAGAGTAGGCAAGAGCAAAAGCATTAGTAGGTAGTAAGTAGGTACGACGTACGAGTAACAGAAACGGATACGGATCGGCCGTTTATGCTATCTCTTGCATTAAATTATTAAATGATGCTCCTCATGAGTCGTCAGTCCTCCTCAGTCCTCTCCCCCTCTCAAATTTAATTAATCATTTCTTAATCCATTTCAAAATTTAAAAACTGATTTTTTTTTAAATAATCAGAATTCAGATTTCATCAGAAAGCATGCAGGAGCAGAAGCGGAAGCAGCAGGAGGGAAGCAAGTTGGAAAGTCACTTATCTTCAAGTGAAGTGTACTGTTGGTACAGGTGAAGAGGTGAAAGCAGTCGGTTTTGGCAGTTCTAAAAAGGGGGTCCGTCACCGGCTCGTGTCGGTGAATGGGCGAAGGCCGTTAGGGAGTGGCAGGTTTACAGGCTGGACTGACAGGATGGCAGTAATGATCCGCCCTCCGATTCGGCGACCGCTCTCGTCGTTATTTGCCAGTTCAGCACTTCCGTGCGGCCGTTCTGATAAAGAAAAATCCCTCACGAAATGCTCTCCAGCCTGGCTCAGTCAAATTCATCCGCTCCCAACCGTACTTCCTAACTTATCGATATTTTACGATTTTCTCGCGATAACTTTGTCTGCCGATAATCCTTCTTTTTTTGTTTTTTTTTTCTATTTCTATTTATATTTATTGTCCAGAATTTTTAAATTTTCAAGTTTTAACCACTGTATTTGTATAAGATAAGTGTGTAACCTTCCAGGCTTCAATCGAATAAAAAAAAAAAAAAGAAAAAAAACAGCACAGAGTTATCTCGAGAAATTAAAACTTAAAAGTGATATTGGATGTGACAATGTAAATCAGGTCAGTGGTGGGGAGACGCGTGTCTCATGACAGCTGTATGCAAGTGCAACCGCCTGCCTGGAAG
Organism: Nelumbo lutea; assembly: GCF_056320005.1. NCBI lineage: Eukaryota > Viridiplantae > Streptophyta > Magnoliopsida > Proteales > Nelumbonaceae > Nelumbo > Nelumbo lutea. The sequence continues at coordinate 123,324,559 of NC_142684.1, forward strand.
AAACCCGGTGTTCATAACGCCTATAACCGGTCACGGCAACCGGCTCCTTCGGTAATCTCTATCCTTCCGTTATATACCATTCCACTCCTACCCCCATGGCCCTTTCCTCTACTCCTTATAACACACCAGAAGGTTCAAGGCTTGAGGAGCCAACTCCCTACCTCTCTCTCTCTCTCTCTACTGCGCCTCCCAAACCTCATCTTCTCGTAACCCGTCTTTCATCTCTCTTTCTCCTCGATTTCTATTGGAAGGGATTATTAGTATTTAGGGTTTTAACTGTGTATCTATTTAGGGTTAGGGTTTTTTCTTTAACGGAAAAAAGCGTTATCCATATTCGTCCCCAATGTCTTCTTCTTCAAGGAAAGATCAAGATCGGATCAAAGGACCATGGAGTCCAGAGGAAGATGACGCGTTGCAGAAGCTTGTTCAGAAGCATGGGCCGAGAAACTGGTCTCTGATAAGTAAATCAATTCCCGGTAGATCTGGCAAGTCTTGTCGTCTCCGGTGGTGTAACCAGCTCTCTCCCCAGGTGGAACACCGCGCTTTCACGCCGGAGGAAGATGAGACGATCATCCGAGCACATGCCAAGTTCGGCAACAAATGGGCGACGATTGCTCGTCTTCTCTCCGGTCGCACCGACAACGCGATTAAGAACCATTGGAATTCGACTCTGAAGCGCAAATGCTCATCCATGACCGATGAAGATAGTGTCGATGGGCATGTGAACCAGCCTTTGAAGAGATCGGTGAGCGCGGGCGCCGCCATTCCGCCTGTCTCTGCCCTCTATCTAAGTAGCCCAAGCAGCCCCTCTGTATCTGATGTTAGCGATTCGAGCCTTCCCGTGATATCTCCTTCTCATGTCTACCGACCTGTTGCAAGGACAGGAGGGATTTTGCCTCCTCAGCAACAGCAGCAGCCACAACTCGAAACGTCCTCGTCGACCAACGATCCACCGACGTCCCTGAGTCTCTCCCTCCCTGGAGCCGACTCGTGCGAGGCTTCAAATCATGTCCCCGGATCCAACCATGCAACAAATCCCAGTCAACCTAGTCAGCTGGCTTCTTCCTTGTCCCTGCCCCCTCCTACGGTTGTACCATTGCAACAGGTTTCTCAGCCGCCTCACCATACCGAGTACAACGAGTTCGCGACGTCGGCACCGCCGGCCGAGAAGCCCTTCATGCCGTTCAGTCCAGAGTTTCTATCAGTGATGCAAGAGATGATCAAGAAAGAAGTCAGGAACTACATGTTGGGACTTGAGCAGAATGGTCTTTGTTTCCGTGCTGATGGAATTAGGAATGCTGTAGTGAAGCGTATTGGCATCAGCAAGATCGAGTAGTGTAATCAAGGCTCTGAAGATAGTGAATATAGTGGGAGGGAGCTCGACTGCTCGAGAGAGAATGAGAAAGAAAAACAATCTTGTTTTTTTTTCTCTCTTCTCGTTTATCATTTCATACAGAATAATTTTGCTCATGTACAGAAAACAGAGATGGAGAAAGATCCAGGGATCAAATATGTGGAATTAAAAGAAGGAAACAAGAGTAACCCAGATGGTTATCTTAAGTCAGAAGAACTGAAGGGAAAAAAAGAGTCTCCTTGAACAAAGACAAAGAAAAGAACGAACTTTCTCTTTCTCCGGCCTCGTTCACCAGTTTTAGAAAAGGAGGGAAAAAACAAAATGCAAGAAAAAAACCTTCAATGGAATCCAAGTTCATTTTAGTATCTACTTTTAGGTTTTTTAAATTAAAATTAAATATAATAGTTTCGTTTATTTCAGCTTTGGACGATTTCCTTTTTCATTCTAAGTTTTTCTTCGTTGAGAACCTTCAATAGTTTGCAATGCCAAGTTGAGGAGACGTACACAGAAAGATGAAAGTGGGGAAAGTTGAGGCCGAAAAGCATCAACTTAAGAGACTTATTCGTTACATACATATAGTATGGAATAGATTTATTTGAGAAGTATAAACTGTGTTTGTTGAAATGATGAACCATAGACGAAAGGGTACCTAGGTTCGAATTTAATGGAGAATTTTTTAAGAATAAACTGTGGATAATGTTAGTTGCAGTTGAAAAAATAAAATAAATTAATGGAAAATTGTGTGGATTGGCACTAGCAGTTGAGAAAAAGATAATTTACTAAGAGAGATGCGTTGGATTATGATTTGAGATTTCTAAAGGGGTTATTGTAATTGATTTGGTAGTTTCAACAGATACGAAATTCAAAAATTTCAAGGCAGAGTGCTTATAGACACTTTGTTGATAGATTAATTGATTGGTATCTTGTCTGTCATAAAAATGTACAATCAACTACTGGTTTCTAAATAAAGGGAAACCGCCTTGGAAGGAGGGCGGGCAGTGTGATTCCCGTAACCTGGACCAACAAATATTCGACCGGCCATCCAACCAACTAACCGTCGGCTGTTTGATAATGGCTGTAAGTGGTTTAATTTAACCGAATTATCAAATTTTAAGCAATCAATAATTTAAGCTTCACCCATTAGGCAGCTCACAGCCTCATTGACTTGCTCAATATTCACTATGTTTGGTTGCAGTGCCAATTTATTTACACTAGTACAAATGCATTACAGTGAAAATGTAAAATTTGTAAATTCTTGTTTAATTTTTGATGAAGCTTGATTTGGCACGACCTAGCAAGAAGACTACACGTAGGCGTGATTTGATCAAAGAATGACAATTTAGTCAGGAAAGCCTAGTTTGCAATATTCGGAGTTTGGGTATTCAGCCACCTCGGCCCAAAAACCACATCGGTGTAGTGGCATCTCGACACACAATCTAGTTCGGGACTAAAGAGTCGAAGTTTCAGCTCGGAGTTAATGAGCTAAAATGCCACGTAACAAAGGCCTTCCCAACAAATCCTGAATCTCTTGAGGTCACGATGAGCCGAGAGATCCCGAATTTCCCAAGACCATGATAAGAACTCATCCTGGTTCTGCATGAATCGGAGATAGGCAATAAACCTTATCAACATACTGCTCTCCTTCAAAAACGGAATTAACCTTATCTCCATAGCCCGGGGATCCCGGAGCTCTTTCGTAAGGCCCGAGACTACTCCAGTATATAAAGACTTGAAATCTCAAGGCAAAGGTACACGTGATTACTCTACTCACTAGCAATTAAGCTTTCAAGCGTTCAGGTCGCATTCACAGCATAAGTAATGACTTAAGCATCGAAGCGACCTCACCGGGTTAGCCACCCTAGGTTCTTTGATCCACTATTTTGTTGATCGGTCCAGCTCACTGCCCAATCGGAGTTTGGATCGCCCACCAGCTAGGAGTAGTCAAATCACGCACCATCAATTGGCGTCGTCTATGTGAAACGATCGAAAGGTCATCCCTATCTCTTTATAGCTTTTAACTTAATCTCAACCTCAATGGCATCTTCCAGCCACACCGGAAAAAGTGTCGAGAGGAACGTCACCGGAGGCAAGCCCAACAATCAACCTTCCCCCAAGTTCCTACAGTGTGCATCGGCCAGTTCACTATTCCGCTTACAGCGTCCGGAGTCCCATCATTGTTCGCACCACTGAGCACCACGCAAGTGAGCGTCCCACTTCCCCCAATGGTAGGCGCAACTTTCTCTGAGCCATCCGTGGTTCCTCCCGGAATCAGGAATTCCCAGTTCCATGACCTCGTTCAGTGCGTCTAGGTAATTCAGATCCAGATGCAGCAGGTCCAGCAGTACCAGCAATACTGTTTGTAACAGTAGTATCAACACCAGTTCCCTCCATTACATCCAAACCAGCAACCGGTTCCACCTCTGCACTTAGGGCCCTGTCAGGACCAAAACCCGATCTCCCCATCGGGGTGAAGAGACCTCACAAGTCCCGATTCCTCTTAGGAGTTAGGTTTTGCCCCGTGGGGAGGAGAGACGGTCATCACACTCTTCTCGCCTCGCAAGTAAATATCAGAAACAGGTCTGAGGAAAGTCAGCCCAATCCGCCTCGGTACCCACAGCAAGAAAATGAGGACACATGAGTAGATAATAACTAGTTCAGAGTTTGAGGTGCGAACTCGAGACAACACTTCTCTGTCCCTCGAGATAGCCAATTCGAGCCCCACAACCAAGAGAATCCAACGAGAAGGAACTAGGATCTACCTCACGACAATGCCGAAGTACTAGACCAGACCGAAGTGAGCAGTACAAACGCCGAGCTGGTGAAGAAGCAGTAGCGGCGACGTCGCAAAACATGCTGCCCCTTGTCCAGGAACAACCCGCCAACAAAGCCAGGCCAACGAGAAGAGCAAACCAAAAGAAAGGAAGAAGCGAGCTTGGTGGCTACAAAGATTGCGTCTCCACTACTTTGCCGGTCATCCCCTCTGTCTCCCGAGCTCTTGGCAACTCCAATGCCAAAAGATTTTAAGATGCCCCCATTAGACAAGTATGACGGGTCATTTGACCCCAATAACCATGTGGACTCTTTCCAGTCTCAGATGCACCTAGCTGGGCTCCATCAAAAGTTGGTCCCAGTTCGCCAACTTGTTCACTGCACACTTCATTACTAGCAAAAAGTGTCCGAAGTCGTAGGAAAGCCTTCTAAACATGGTTCAGAGCGAAGGAGAATTGATCAAAAGCTATATCAAGCGCTTCAATGACACTGGCCCGCAGATGCCGGACCTCGACCCGACGGTACGACTCACTGTAGCAAAGAAAGAATCACCCACAAAGAGTTTAAGTGGCATGTGGTAACTAACAAACCAAAGGACATTACCGAATTCCTTAAGTTAGCAAATCAGTTCATTGGTACTAAGGAGGAGATCAATAAGAAGATCGACAACCCACCACCGGAAAAGAGGAAGAGAGAGAGTGAAGGAACGAGCAAGGTGGACAGAAAAGGAAGAAAAGCAAGTCCCCGAGCAGGGGAAGAAACAATTCCAGAAGTCGGTCCCCCTCGTAAACTCGCAAATTAGGTCGGCGCTCTAGGACCCCACCTATAGAGAGAACGAGATACATGCTTTTGAATGCTAAGAGAGGAGAGATCCTAATGGCCATTAAGGACTCCTCCTTCGTCAAATGGCCTCCCAGGCTAGGGGGAGAACCAGCAACAAAAAACCTAAACGTTTACTGCCATTTTCACCGAGATCACAGGCACAACACAGAGAATTACAGGAATCTTCGTGACAAAATCGAGGAAATTATCCAACGCGGATACTTGAAGAACTTCATCTTATGAGAAGAGAGGGGACAAATAGATCGTCAGGCAGATCAACAGGGGGACCAGAGGAGGAATGCCCCCGAGACTAGCAGGTAGAATGAGCAACCACCGCGACAATTGCCAGAGGAAAGCCGATCTGCGGGGTAATTAACATGATCACCGGAGGGTCCATCATCGTCGGGTGTACATCAACAGCCAGGAGGACCTCGGTGCCCAAGTTAGAGAACAAAGAGGAAAACCTGCTAAAGCGACTTCGGCTCAAAGAACCGATATGCTTCATTGAGGATGATGCACGCAGAATCCAGTACCCTTACGACGATGCCTTAGTGGTGAACCTACAAATCAACGACTTTGAGGTAAAGCGCATCTTGGTAGACTCAGGTAGCTCAGCAGGTATACTCTTCAAGGAAACATTCAATAAATTACAGTTATAGTAGAGCGACCTGAGACCGGCGAACACTCCTTTGGTAGGGTTCAGTGGCGAGGAGGTTAGACTTCTTAGTCGAATCACAATACCCGTGGAAGCCGGCACGTGGCCAAACATCGTGCAATTTGAGCACATGTTCCTGGTAGTCGCGACTCCCTTCCCCTACAATGCCATAGTATGTCAGCCCATCACGCATGTTCTACGTGCGATAGTATCCACTTACTATCTGGCGGTGAAGTTACCAACAGATTACAGAGTGAGAGTCGTGTGAGGTGACCAACTTGAATTGCGCAAGTGCTATGTGGCTGCTCTAAAAGGAAAAGCAAAGCTAGCAGAGGATGTCGAGCTCGAGCGACTAGTAGAGTATACCAATGAGCGAGGTGCCCCAACAGAGGAGACGATCCACATACCGGTCTTTGTTGACAAACAAGCCAAGACTCTCCAAATCAATGCCTTGATCAATGAACCACTTCACTTCCAGTAAGTAAGTTTCTTACTTGAAAACTTAGATGTTTCTGCTTGGTCCGCGATAGAAATGCCTAGAATTGATTCAAAAATTATAACTCACAAACTGAATACCGACCCTTTAGTCAAGCCAGTAAGGCAGAAGAAGCGCAACCTCACCCCAGAACGTTGAAAGGTAGTCGATGAAGAGGTTGGTAAGCTTCTCGCGGCAGACTTCATCAGGGAAGTCCATTACCCGAGTTGGGTGTCTAACCTGGTTCTAGTGAAAAAAAGCCAATGGCAAGTGCCGCATGCGTGTCGATTACACCAACCTGAACAGAGCCTGCCCGAAAGATTGCTTCCCACTACCCAAGATCGACCGCCTAGTGACGTGACCTGAGGGCATTAGTTGCCGAGCTTCCTAGACGCCTATTTCGGTTACAACCAGATTAGGTTGGATCCTACTGACAGAGAGAAGATTGTCTTCATAATTGAGCTCGGGTTATACTACTACAAGGTCATGCCCTTCGGATTAAAAAAATGTTGGGGCAACCTTCCAGCGCCTTGTAAATAAGATTTTTGAGGCGTTAATTGGCAATAAAGTAGAATGTTATGTTGATGACATGGTCGTGAAAACCCAGTTTTCAGATTTTTTGTTGAATGATTTAAAGAATGTTTTTCAAATTTTACGAAGATATAACATGAAGTTAAATCCAAATAAGTGCGTCTTCGGAGTCACTTCGGGTAAATTTTAGGCTATATAGTCAACCGACGTGGCATCGAGGCCAACCTAGACAAAATAAAAGTCATTCTAGATATGAGACCACCCTAGAAAATAAAAGAGGTTTAGAGGCTGACTGGTCGGATAGCCACCCTAAGCCGCTTCATGTCCAAGTTAACAGATTCGTGCCTACCCTTTTTTAAAGCCATAAAAAAGAGTAAGAACTTCGAATGGAATGAAGAATGCCAGCTCGCCTTTGATGAGCTGAAAAGATACTTAGGTACCACCCCATTTTTAACTCGACTCGAAGAAGGGGATGTGTTAAAGCTATACCTCTCTGCGAGCGACGAGGTGATTAGTTTAGTACTGACCAAAGAAGTAGATCGGGTCTAACGACCCATCTACTTTGTTAGCAAAATTTTGTAGGATGCAGAAACTAGATATCTAGAGATCAAGAAATTAGCATACGTGCTAATCATAGCAGCCTGGAAACTTCGCCCATACTTCCAGGCCCACACTATCGTCGTTCTCACCAACAAACCCTTGAGGCAGATTTTGCTCAAGCCCGAGGTGTTTGGGAGATTAACGAAGTGGTCCATCAAGCTGAGCGAATACGATATCCGGTATGAGCCTCGACCAACAATCAAAGCTCAAGTCTTGGTCGATTTTGTAGCAGAATGCACGTTCAACACAACGACCCCCGTGCTAACCGAGTTCGATCACACGACGGGAGCTTCAACTAGTGCGGCACCAGTCCCAGTCAGAACGGAACCAACTTGGGACGAGGAGCCCTGGATCCTCCACGCTAACGGCTCGTCCAACCAATAGGGAAGCGGTGTAGGACTGATATTGTACAGCCCAAGCAAGGTGAAGTAGGAATATGCTCTCCGGTTCGGATTCGAGGCATCAAACAACAAGGTAGAATACGAAGCATTGGTCGACGGGTTAACCTTAGCAAGGGAAACGAAAGCAAAACACCTCATTGTATGCAACGACTCACAACTAGTTGTTAACCAAGTCACTAGTGAGTACGAAGCCCGTGACCCCACTGTGGCAGCTTACTTGGCCAAAGTCAGAGAGATCCTACGCAGCTTCGTCTCCTACTTCATCAGACAAATTCCGAGGTCCGTGAACGTTGAGGCCGACGCCTTGTCACGACTAGCTAGCACGAGCAGCAACACCATGTGAATTGTGTACATAGATGACCTACCTCGGCCCAACATTCTCGGGGGGGGGGGGGGGCAGAAGAGGTCGCTTCCGTATCACAAGCGAAACCGAGCTGGATCGACCCACTCGTTAGTTATCTGCTCCACGAGTCCCTACCTGCAGAACATAACGTAGCCCGAAGGGTAGAGCGCTAGTCAGCTAAATACGTCCTCATAGACAGATAGTTATACAGAAGGTCTTTCACACTCCCTTACCTGTGCTGCTTGCGATCCTCAGAAGCTGAGCATATACTTTGCGACACCCATGAAGGCTTGTGCGGTGGACACTTGGGGGCAGGGCTCTCGCACAAAAAGCGTTAAGGCAAGGCTATTACTGCCCCACAATGAAAGTAGATGCACTCGAGCTCGTCAAAAAGTGTGGCAGGTGTCAAAGGCATGCCAACATCCACCATCAACTTGCTGTTGATTTGAAATACCTCACCAGCCTGTGTTCCTTTGCATAGTGGGGAATCGACATCCTTAGTCTTTTCCCACTAGCAACAGGGTAGAGGAGGTTCTTGTTTTACAAAGTGGGTGGAAGTCAAACCCTTGGCGACGATCACAGACTACAACATATGGAATTTCTTATGGAAAAACATAGTATGTCGCTTCGGACATAATTGGAAGCAGTTTGAAATTGTTAAGTTTCAAAACTGGTGTGCCAAAATGGGGATTCAACAAAATTTTACCTTGGTGGAACACCCCCAGGCGAATGGACAAGCAGAAATAACCAATAGAGCGATACTTCGCGGATTGAAAGCTCGCTTAGCTCGGGCCAAGGGATTGTGGGTAGACGAACTGCCTAGTGTCCTTTGGGCCTACCGAACTACTACTAAGACCGCAATGGGTGAGACCCCTTTCAACCTCATGTATGGCACAAAAGCAGTAATCCTAGCGTAAATCGAGGTACCCACATTATGATTGGAGGCTTATGATGAGGAAACAAGCGATGACGAGCTCCGTACCAATCTAGACCTGGTAGAAGAAGTACGAGACCTGTCTTACATTTGGACCGCAGCTTACCAACAAAGAGTAGCTCGGTACTATAATGCCCGGGTAAGAAAATGACACTTCCACGTCGGTGACCTGGTTCTTTGGAAGGTTATGGAACCAGAGCCCAACGTTGGTAAGCTCGGACCGAATTGGGAAGGTCTATACTGAGTCAAGCAGGTATTTGGGGAAGGCACATATGAGATTGAGACTTTGGAAGGAAAGCAGGTACCTCGAGCATGGAATATCAATAACCTAAGAAGGTACTATTTGTGAACTTACAACTCAAAAGAAAAATTTTCTCAAGTCTATGTGAGCACCGAACTGGTTGAAAAAGATGGCGGACTGGAGAGAGGACTGTGACTCACTCCCAGAAGCCTAAGGGCTATGGCGCCGAGCTGACAGAAGACCAAGGCACTACGATAAGTCCTAGTCGCCTCCTCGGCATAGGCGTTCTAAGTCCCAGTCGCCTCTTCGGCATGGGCAGATAAGTCCTAGTCGCCTCTTCGGCATAGGCAGATAAGCCCTAGTTGCCTCTTCGGCATAGGCAGACAAGTCCTAGTCGCCTCTTCGGCATAGATAGACAAGTCTTACTCGCCTATGAGTCATAGACAGCTCAGGTGCAAACCCTACGGTGTCTAATTTACCTCGGCGTACAACAACATAAGGTTAATCCCACCTGGGGTCAGGCTCGTTAGCTCGGCGCTAAGGGATAACCAACACTTAAGCAAGTGAGTGGCCCGTGCGCAAACAGGTCGGGTATATACCCTACAGTGTCTGTCCACCTTGGCGTACAACGATACGAGGTTATTCCTACTTGGAGTCAAGCTCATCAGCTCGGTTGCAACCTATACTTAGGAAAAGTTTACTCCTATTTGGTTTAGTTCACCAGCTCGGGAGTAATCTACACTTAGAAATTTTTTTTTGCACGTAAAGATTTCCAAAACACTTATATTTCATTGATGTAGAACTTCGAGTACAAAAAAAAAAAAAAAAAACTATTATAACCGAGCTCGGAGGCTCGGGATGTACATTGTATGTAAGGAGGTCCAAGAAAAGAGGCACGACTATACATCCGATCTGCCAGAATCCCCTCCAGTAGGTAGGTCAGTTTCCATGTGGTCCTCCTCTAGGTCCTCTCGGCCTGCCTCCCCTAACAGCATCGCCTCAAGAATTTCATAGTCGCTATCCCCTTTGGAGGAGTCGGGTTCCTTGTCTGCCTCCTTCGCCATCTCGGGAGTGACGACCGACATGGAAACAGATCTGAAGTCGAGCTCGGGAAACTTCCGCCGCATCATCCACTTGCAAAGTTTGAAACCTAACCGGTACGAGCTAGATCCATACTCGACCTGGAGTTCGTGAAACTCTAGGGACTCCTTGAAATCCTTGATGGTGCGATCTCTCTCTTGAACCCGCGCCTCCTGGATGGAGATGTCAAAGATCTCGGTGCGCTCCTTGATCATCGCCTTGAGGTTCTCGTTCTCCCACAAGAGAGCCTCCTTCTCCCCGTTGAGTTTCTTCTTCTCCTTCGTCAGTACAAGGATCAGCTCCTCCTGGCTCCGAGCTCCCTTCTTGGCTCGAAGAACCTCACTCCGAGCTAAATCCAGCTCGCGGTAAAGCTTCCGAGCATTCTCTTCGGCCTCCCAGGCTCGCTTCAAATGGACCTCGGACTGGTAGACGAGTGAATGAATGGCGGAGTTCACCTGGAAAATAGAAAGCAGACGTAAGTACTATTAACAGAAGAGTAAGAAAATAAAACAAAGGGGTGGGTTACTCACCACCATGCAATAACTAGCTGCTCTTCCTCCGAGCTGACTCGTTGGCATGTCAATCCATTCTGCGACCTCCGAAGGAAACACGACATCCTTGCTCTTGAGGAGCCCGAGCCGTGGGGTCATTATGCTCTCCTTCAAGGACTGAGGCTCGGGCACCGAAGTACCCTCGGGCTCATGAGGCGGGTCCCCATCGTCCTGGTCCTCGTCCAGGTCAACAACTAGAGGTTGGGGGTGAACCACGTCCTCTGGGAGCTCGGTCGAGATCGGCTCTGGTGTAGCAACCTCGAGTTGGGCAGGAATTGAAGGACTGACCTCCTCCCAATGGGACCTCTTCGAAACCTTCCTCTTCTTTCCCTTCTGAACACTCCATAGAAGGTTTGCTGCATTAACACATGCCATAGCTTCTGCAAGAGAAAAAGAAAAAAGTTAGACACGAACTAAAGTAAATGCAAAAATAAAAAAGAAAAGCGATGTGTGTGCCGAGGTGGAGGCCTACCAAGAGGACTCAGCCCAACTCGTACAAGCTTCTCCTCAACCGAGAAATCTTTCATTTCAAGGCCGAGGTCCCTCCAGGAATTATTGACTGCCCTAGTCTCAGCATCCAGGCTCACCCCGGGGTCCTTAGTGGCCACTCGCTAGTGAGTCGGGATTGGCCATCCCTCAGGGTTCTGAACAAAGAAGTACCTCCTTTTCCAGGATGGTACTTTGTTCAGGTTACCGAATAGAAATTTGAACCCAGTGCGAGGAGAAATGTAGTAACTTTGCTGGGTGTCCCCACACAGGCAAGTTGAGTTCTTCTTGATGGAGCAGATCAAACTAAAGGTGTCTAGGGAAAGAGGTCGGTTATACTCGTGGAACAGAGAGATCGTGCCAACAATGGTTCGGATGGAGTTCGGGTGTAACTAGTCAATGGTAATGTCGAAGAAGTTAATAATTTTTATGATGAAAGGGTGGAGCGGGAAGCGCAACCTAGCTACGAGTTGCTCCTCAAAGACCGCGAGCTCGTGGTGATCGTGGACCCAAGGGTACTGACCCAAAGGAATACTGAAGGTAAGGGTGTCGGGAAGACGATAACGGGCTACCAAGGACAATAATCTGCCTGAGGTCATCATGGAAAGGCCAAAGTCATCGGAATTCCGACCCCGAGAAGAAGTTGGGACCCCCTCTCCGGAGGTCAGTCGCTCTACCCGAGGTTCAGGTTCCTCAGGCCGAGATGGCCTGACTTCGGGTAAAGGTGTTTCCCCTAAGAGGTGTAGAGAGGATCTCTCTAGCGAAGAGCTGACCTCACTGGTGGGAGCCGAGGACCGAATCTCGGTGCCCTCGGGCTCACTAGAATCGCTAAGTAACCTATATATGCTAGCGCTAGACATACTGGACAGGAAAAGGAACAACTAATGAAAGAAGACGAACTCACCAAAAGGATGGCAAGACCTCGGACACAAAGGAAAGAGTGGCGAGCTGAAAGACTCCGACGCGACCTTAGGAGAGCTCAATAACAAGATTTATGGCGAAGGTAATGGGCCCTTCAGCCCCCTATTTATAGTCCACCGCATTCGGCGATCAACGGCTGAGACCTGTACGATTCGACGGCTCCCATGAAAACCAACTGCACGCTACCCGTTGAAATCGGTTGAGTGCGCTCTTTGGCATCCACGAAATCTATAAATGGTGTGATGTCTGTGCGTGCCTAAGACGCGACCTGGGTCATTTCGTGGTTGAGCTAGATGGTTGAACAGGCCCAACCAATGGTTCGCCCTCCAAATTTACTAGACCTCACGCCAAATCCACCTAGGCTCTTCATGAACTCCTTGCATCGAGTTGGGACTCCTAGCACGAGGAGTGGGGGCAATTGATGAAGGGTGATTTTGGCACGACCTAGTAAGAAGGGGACACGTAGGCGCAATCTGATCGAAGAATGACAACTCAGCCAAGCAAGCCCAATTTGCAACATTCGGAGTTAGGGTATTCAGCCACCTTGGCCCAAAACCCACCTCGGTGTAGTGGCACCTCGACACCCAATCCAATTTGGGACTAAAGAGTCAAAGTCCCAGCACGAATCTAATGAGTCGAAATGCTACATAATCGACTCCAAAGGCCTCCCCAACAAATCCTGAATCTCTTGAGGTCACAATGAGCCAACAGATCCAAAATTTCCTGAGACCACGATAAGAACTCATCCCGGTTCCGCCTGAATCAGAGATAGGCAATAAACCTTACCAACATACTTCTCTCCTTCAAAAATGGAACCGACCTTATCTCCACAACCTGGGGATCCCGGAGCTCTTTCATAAGGCTCGTGACTACTCCAGTATATAAAGATTTGAAATCTCAAGGCAAAGGTATGCATGATTACTCTACTCACTAGCACTCAAGTTTTCAAGCATTTAGCTCGCATTCACAACATAAGTACTGACTTAAGCATCAGAGCAACCTCAACGGGTTAGCTACCCTGAGTTCTCTGATCCACTGTTTTACAGATCAGTCCAGTTCGCTGCCCAAGCGAAGTCCGAATCTCCCTCCAGATAGGAGTAACCAGATTGTACACCATCAATTTTGTTTTTTCATTTTGTTTCATGTCTTAATTTATTTCATTTGTATTGCAATGAAACAAAAATGGGTCAGAATTTACACTCAAATCATTTGTATTGCCATAATTTTGCATCAATACAAATTTATTTGCATTGCAATCAATCACAACCTAAAAGACTAGTTTTGCCGTAACAAGACGGCTTATAACTTTGCCAGCGATTAGGGCTAGTCATCTCTTAGTGTTAAACAGTATTACAATGTATAAACTAATAATTCTACTTGCCAACTATTAATGATTTTTTTTTTTTGATAAAACGAGATAATAACAGAGGGGCTACACATCTCTGGGGTAGCACGTCCCCAAAAATCTAAGAAAGAAATTAACGTTAAAGGCTTTGGATCAGCCCATTCATTTGCTTCTCTAAAAACATGCTGATACTGAACTTTTCCTTCCAAACCACTGTTTTTAAAATCGGACCGAACCGGACCGGACGGTCAGACTGAAAAAACAGGGAACCGGTCACCTGACCGGTTCTGTTTTCCTCCAAAACCGTCTTTCCCCCCAAAACCGTTGATTTTGGTCAGCAAACTGCTGAACCGGCTGGTTAACCGTTCGAACGGTTTTGGCCATTTTCCAAAATTTTAAATTATTTTTAATTTTTTTTGTCAGAACGGGCCGACCGTTCGGGTCGAACGATCGGACCGTTCAAACCGGCAACCAGCCCCCTGACCGGTTTTGTTTTTAGAAACCATGTTCCAAACTATATCTCATGGTCCTACAGTCTTCAATGATATGCTTTAATCTCCACAGCGGTTTGGTTTTGTCGTTGAGGCAGTCGATAACAAGCTTCGAATCACCTTCAATAAAGATGTACATGTTTTTTAAATTGCTTGCTATATTATGGGCCTCCCAAACAGCCCAAGCTTCAGCTAAGTTAACAGTGGTAAATCCGATTTTATAGGCTTTTATGTCAAGAATATTTCCCAAGTGATTTCTTGCAACACAACCTATAGAACAGTGACCATTTTACACACAATGCATCAAAATTTATTTTAATAACATGTAAACAAGAACTCATCCATCTTACCGGAATCCAACTCTTTTCCTTTTTCTTATTTTCCTTAGAAGCTGATTTAATCTCCCAAATATGCCAGAGGTAAGATTCTATTTTTGAAAGTTTTCTCATTTCTATTTTTCCAAATATGCCAAACTAAAACTACAAATTTTCCTTAATATCTGAATTTTGACAGATATTTGGATTATTATCATTCAACTTTTTCCACACCTTAACTGATAAAATTAATTCACTTGTGAACTTGAATGTGGTTGCAATTATTAATGAATTAGATTTACAATACAAAATACAAACCTCTTGCATTCAGGTCAATTGTGTACACTTGAACTTTTAGAGATGAACGGGAATTGGTGGTTGGGAAATGGCAAATGGCAGCGCTTATGAATCAGGATTTATTCCTCACAAATGCATCTCAGACCGACCGCACAACCATTGAAAACATCTCCTATAAGGAGAGTAGCAAATATGATTTTGGTGCTTATGGTCTGTTTGTTAAGGCGGACAAGTTTTGCTCGCTCAGTGTCAGCATAATGAATGTTTTCCTGCCGCTGAAAAGATAGCTATTACACACACTATGAGGAACACACGGCCTTTCTTAAAAGTTGGGTCGGTTTGAGTCATTTTCTTCAACTGACTTAACCTAGTCAGTTTACTTATTCACTAAACCAAAACTAACCGACCTGAAGTAAAATCGACTCAAAGATGAAGGGTCCGTTTGGATTGATTTATCGGTTTAATTGGTTTATATATATATATATATATATATTAAACTAAAATATCTATATCTAAATATCTATTTATGTTTAAGTTTATTATTTTTTTTAGTTTTTTATGCAAAATTGTACCATTATATTATATTTGTATTGGTTTTGACTTTTAAATTTTTAGTTTTTATCATAAATAACCAAATTCTTTTCAAAGTTCAAATAAAACAAATAAAACATATCAACATTTCGCATATAGGGTAGGGACTAATTAATAATACATATAGGATTGATTTATTTTCTCATATAAACCGAAACCGATAAGTGGTTTTGAAAACCGACCAACTTTGGTTGGGTTAGACTAGTTTGGTCAATTTGACATTTAATGTGAACACCCCAAGTTAAAAGAATTTAAAGCAAAAGAATATAAGGGTGCAACTTAGGTGAGCCCAACCCAAGCTCTACCCAACTCAACCAAACTTTTCTCCTTTTCTCTAACCGGGAAAAGTTGAAAAGTCCTTAATGACTGGAAGTTAGAGCTAGTGTCTGAACTAGCTTTGCTACAGCTGAATCTACATGCCCAAGATTCAAGGGTTTGAAAATGGGCACGGTCAGGGCCTCGGGAGTTTTTAGTAAAGACATTTTACTTGGGCCTAATTGGTGAACCCAAGCAGCATTTTCCAATGCTATATGGGAAACAGCAGCACCATCAAAAGTATAATTTTTTGTTTGGGTGGTGTTCTGGGAGAAGTGCTCCATCAAAGAAAACATCTTCTGAAGTTGGGGTAATCAATATGGTGGTTGAGGAAATCTGGAACTGGCTATCTACATAGGCTCCATACATAATGCATTTAAAGAAGATATTTGTTTTAAGACTATGAATTACCTTTCCTTAAAAAGTTGACAAGTCCTTAAAACGGCAAATACCAAACGTAGCCTAAGTCTTGTCCCAACTATCTGCAGTTGGCTTGCCATAAGATAAGAAATTCCAAAAAAAAAAAGATCTTACAGGCATGAACTAGGAGCTTTTCCACAGCATTCTCTGTCTCTATCCTTTTGATCACTTTTGTGCATCTCATAGTACTCATACCATAGGTTTATCCAGTTGCTTATCCATCCTGAACCAAGACAGTTGGTGCATATCCACGCAACGACAGCACCTCGTGTTACAACTGAGGAGCATGTGCTGAAGAAGTTACAATCCAAGCTTCGTTCTGCCCTTGGACCCATTGACCCCATTCAAAATTTGATAATATGTACTATGACAACCTGGATACGGGTATCGGTCTTCCATCTTGATCAGAGAATATATGGTAACTTGAAATTGGAGCTTACAAACAATCGACTGCATGGAAGAAGGTTGAGTGAGGCCATCATCCATTTGGAAAACGTCAATGTCAAGACTGGTTTTAACAAAAGGGAGGTCAGAAGAAACTGTCAGCAAAGAAACTGACTGCTGCCTTCGGCTGTTATACTGTTCTCATTCCAAATTTTCTCGAATGCTGGGGTTTTTCTACTTTCAATCTTAATACAATTACTGCTTTCTGTAGTTGAACTGCCTTAATAAAATCAAGTTTGTTTACCGTAATCTTGAACTAGGAGAGAAATAAACTATAAAAATGGACCTTCTATCAACTTTGTGCAAAATATAAAAATTGCTTCTGGAAAATACATTAAATGACGCTTTTTAATTTGATATTTTATTTCTTATCCAAACTAAGCTCAACAGGAATGGATAAACTTGTAATTACAGCCTATAACAAATCCAATACAAGGGTGCAATCGTATGGTGCTTGAGGTGGGAATTCTTTTTAGGACACCAGACACGGCAGATTTTAATCCATCAAGCATTTGTTGAATATCCTGCCTCCAGGACCATGTAGGGTGAATTAGGGCACGCATTAAACCGAGGAAATGAGAAGGATACCACCTTCATGCAAAAGAACCTGCATTTTAACCAAAGAGAGCAGTCATGATCGTGTCAGCTTCTCCCCAAAACGTGGGAGTAGCAACAGAGGTAATGGTAACTGAGTAATTATCATATCATCATCATCGTCTAGGCCTTGTCCTACCTATATGGGATCAGCTAGATGAATCCTGTGCTGCCATTCTGTTCTATTCGATGTCATATCCAATTACTCATTGTTAAAGAAAAGTAGTTAAAATCATTTCTCACTACTTCAACCCATGACTTTTTTGCCTGCCCCTCTTTTAGCCCCTTCAACCTGTAAAAGATCACTTTCTTACTGGTGCTGTGGTTGGTCTTTCATGTGCCCAAACCATCTTAGGCCACCCTCCCTCATTTTATTTTATTATTTTGAGAGAAGGTAAAATATTGTATTATATTGATAGATAGAAAATAAAGGAACATTTACAACAAGAAGTTGTACTCAGGCTATACAAAAAGCTACCCCTGCAGCACTAACCCCCAAGCTCCGAATTACAAAAAGATTTCCATGTACAAAAAAGGAATTATAACCTATATTTGTAAACAGCTTATGTGTAGCTAACCATGAAAACATCTTCCCCAACACCTGAACAACTGTATTGGCACAGCTGCATTTGTTCTTGAACATTCTTGCATCTCTCCTGCCACGAACACCAGAAAGCCACAGCAAGGATCAAATTCTAAGCCAAATTTCCACTTTTCTCAGCCCTTCAACCCTCCAACCCTTTACAAACTCTACCATCTGTCCTTGGTCAACAGCTCTTTCCTTCAAACAGGTTCCATATTATAGACCATATTTTGTAAGAAAAACTGCAACGTAGCATTAGATGGTTTACTGATTCCAAGTGCCCTGCACACAGCACACAGTACACAGTCTCTAGTGAGGATTCTGTTCAAGTATGCGGTCCAAATGAGAAAAAAGCCACTTCTTTGGGTATTCGCACCAAATGATTTTGACAGGGACTGAATGCTCTTCTGAAACCAACAAGTGCATTGTCAAGAAAGTTCCCAGAGAATATTCCTGATTTCTCCCACTGCCAGTCTTCTATCCGAGATCCCAATCTCCACCTGTGTGCTATATAATAAATGCAGCAATTCCACCACAGCATTCAGCTCCCAATCCTTCAGCTTCTCTTCCATCCTCTTTCTCTCGAGCACCTCAAAAGCCTTCTTAGAAAACTCCTCCCCACCCCAAAAAAATAATCCAAGACTTTTACCAATCTCAACTTCTCTCTCAAGAATTTTCTTGATAGGGACTCTACTAGATCCCTCCTGCTCCTCAAGACTGCTATCAGCCAATCTCACTTCAGAACTGACAGCTGATTCGTTTTCTTCTTCCACCTGATGGTCTGGACTGCTGAGAGCCTGTGAAACCACCTCCCCAAACTCTTCAAACGATGATGCTAAAACCTTCCCCCCTCTTCTTTTATAAACCTTGTTAATTTTTTTTTGTTGGTCCAGCACCAACCAAGCCATGTTTTAACCAAGTAGACCAGTGCTAAAGAGCCTATAATGGTACGAGGGCAAGGTTTTGCATCCTCCCTTAACCCTTCTTACTATATATTATTTCTTTATATATAGATAGACGTGTTTATAATCAGGTATTGGGAGTGGGTACCCACGTTAAGTATAATTTGGGTTTGGCCGTTTGGGTACCGGGTACCCTAAGGTCAAAACCCAAACCCTATAGGGCTTTGATAAACGGGTCCTGCTAGGGTCGGGAGGGGTTTGCTACCCTAAAATTCCTGCAAAAATTGCCATCCCTATTCATTACCCCACCCCCTCAGTAAATCAAAAAAAGAAAGAAACCAGACAATACATGACAAAATCCTCTATCCATCAAAATTGAGAAAACATTGAAAAATCAAAGAACTGGTTTGAGGGTAGCCACAACAAAAATGTTAAAATGGTTGGGAGAAACTATGAAGGATAAAATTGGAAAAAGGACATCTGTGTGAGCCTAAGGGTAGCCCAATAGGGAAAGAGACATCCAATCACACATCTTACCAAATGAGTCAATGACTGCACTAATGAGAAGGAATCTTTTGCAGGTGGAAGGTTCTAAGAGGATGAAGGGATGTGAATTAAGTGACATGTCAGAACAGCTTCTATGATGCTGAAGCCACAATTGGGGACAAGGCATACCCAGGTTGAACTTGAAGCCAAATTAATGTGTGATTGGATATAAGCAAGGAAAGGAGCTCCTCTGAATAAAAGAATACAAACAACATATAAAATAAGGGCCACAAACTACAAGTGTACATCTGCCACACATTATTCGATTTATCCTATTTCAGCTGGAAAAGGTTGAATTTTGTAACAGAATTCTTAAGATATCCATTATGTGGTTCAGTGTTGGTTCTAAAAAGCAAATTTCATGTAAAAACCCACAAGAAACTATCCAGAATTTGTAGATGTCTCTGCAGGTGCAAGGGAAGCTGGGGGTTGTCTGTGGATTACTTTCTTGGCAGTCATGTTATGGATTTATGGTGGTCGTATGGGCCTCTGGGATTTCTAGCTCAGAATGCCATCATGGAAGGTTTGGAGATTTTCTATCCATCTTTGGGAAGTGAAGCAACAAAGATCTCTAAGGGAATCTTCTGCATTTTGTATTGAGATTCCAAAAAGAGAGAACAATAAGAGATTTAAAGGGGAAGCATTCTCCAGCAGAATGCATGATATAAATGGGAATATTGAAGAAGGAATGGAATACCTGTGGTAGGCAGATGGAAAAACTAGAGGCTTCCCCTCCTTTGAAAGCATTGAATTTGATTATAAATATGCTTATTACAAAACCAACCAGAATTTAAGGTCCTTTTAAGGATGGCATGGATAATTATAACCATAGTTACTTCATTTGTGGTTCACTTGGTTTGGATTCAGGTTCATAATACGCATTCATGTTCGTTAGATGAATTGGGTTCATTAGTGTCAAGCTTCTCTTTTTTGCCCCCTATAACTTTGTTCATTTTGTTGTTTTAAATTTGTACTGTACAACATCCAACAGTTTGTTTAGAGTACCACATTGAAGTATGAAGCACTATATGATTGAGAAATTACAAGTGGGTATTGCAGGAAATAGCAGTTTTCTTTTATTAATATTTGGTTTTTAATTGCTTAAGAGTTAATACCAATGTTATTTAAAAAATCAAGGAGAGATATCCTAGATACATAAACTTTTAGGGTTTTATTTCTTATCTGTTAATTTTTTTTGAAGCTTTTATCAGTATTTCTTTCTCCAAAATTGCCTATTGGTCAGCAACACATTCATTTTTACAAACTTGTATGAACTAACTTGCAAATAAGGTAACTATGATTATAATTTTCATAAGCAATCAACTAGATAAAGTAGAGCTGTGGTCTTTATTTGAAGGAAGCAAATTTTTAAGTATTTTCCCCAAGGCCCTACTTGGTAGAAGAAAATTCACTTATGTGGAGCTCAGATACCTAAGGACTCATCCTTTGGAGGTTACTGATTGCCTGACAATGACGTTATGTTCGACAACTTGGACAATCTGTTACAATAATATGATTTCCCAGAAGGAAGAATCTTTGCTTACTTCTTGCCATTTCTCATTACATTTCCTCCTTTATCTTCATGAAATTATATTGATAAGAAAATACATAACACTGAAAAATGACACGATCTGGAAATTAACTGAATTTTTCTTGAATACCAAATCTATACACAAGGGATCTATGGGTTCACTGCCAACATATGCAAATTCGTATTTATCAATGTCTTTTGACAGATGATGACCAACAATGGTGGGTATGGTACCCTTTACTCCCCTTGTTATAAGAGATGATTTTATTATACACAGAGGTTCAACCAGATTGTGGAAGGCATGAAGGGAAAAATAAATAAATAAAACTTTGGACAGTTGTGCACTTGTGCTTTAAAAATGGTCTAGTTCATGTCTGGACTGAGTACAACATGATTGTTATGGTTACACATTTTGGAAAAATGGAAAATGAAGAGGTTGTTCATGTAAATGGCTAAGGTTGTTCAGAGAATATATATTGTCTCAAGGGAGTGGCTTGGGTTGGGGCACAAAGAACCACTAATTGTGGTGGTCTGGTTTCCTCATTGAAGGGATAGGAAATCCATCATATGGACGCCCAAAGATTGCGGAATAAGGGGGCGAATTTCGAAAATTTTTCTTTCCCTTCAACTGGGAATCGAATTCTCTATTTAAAAAATCATATTTTCAATGATCATTATTGAATCATAAATTGAACAAGATCTGAACAAAAAGGAGTAGAGAGAGATAATACCTGATATAGAGAAATAATATCTCTCAATGGAGGTGTTCATGCCCAAGGTAGGATCTAAAATCTGCTCCCACTGAAGATGGCACAGTGCAGGGTGGAGCAGAATCAGCAGTGTTCTTCCAAAAGAACTTGATCCTTCTCAAGAATCACCTAGACGGCTTGTGAATGCAACTCCCACCAATCTTTTCTCAAAAAATTGGAATCAAGATCCAATCTTGATTTCTCCCAAGGAATAGAGATCGAACTGCTGTAGGCGGCGGCTGCAGGAAGGAGGTGGCTAGAGAGTATTTGCAGGGTGCAAAATTCTCTCTTCTGTGATCTCAGCTCTGAAGACAAGACTGTTGGTTGTCTGTTGTGATGATGTGTCTAAAGGCTGTCGCCCCCTCTTCCTTTTATAGACTTAAAGGGATCAACTCCTAATCCCATTAGGAGTTGTTAACCCAAATCATATCTAGATTAGAAGTCCCTTTAAGATAAGGGATAATCATTATCTTATCTGCAGATTAGATCAGCCATCTCCTAATCTAATTAGAAAGTTTCCAAATCTAAATCTCATTTAGATCTTGGACTCTCTGAGTGGATAGGGTGTGGGCCCAATCCTATCAGCTGATCTTATCTCAGAATTCGCCCCTTAAAGACTAATCAAATTAGCCCAGTTCGAAACGGGCTTAAGGCCCATTTAGGATTATGTATTCATTCAACCTTCCAAACTGCTGCCCAGTTGGGCTTCCTTGTATGGCGTTGGACCCAAACATTGATCTACACATCAGCCACATGGGTTCAGCCCAGCCTTTTTTACAAGGCTTGGCCGAATACACTGTTATAGACAGTGCACCCCCTGAAACCCATCAGATGGGCTCTATGAGCCCAACACTTACCCTAAGTGGTCCCTAGGCCAAGCCACCTTGTAACACCCAGGCACTGTGGGTAGATGCAAGATTAGCCCATCAGGTATTATCATCAATGGTCTTACACTTAACCTCTCAGCCCATAATGAACATACACTGCCCGACAAGAGAGAACCTCTCCCTCGGCTGCAAGGAGCAGTGTTGCACTCTCTCTTCTATGGATCCCGGGCATTAAAACCTATTTGCAAACATTTTGAAACCATAATATATATACTTTTATATCTCATATAAAATATATTTTGCAAAACAAATCTCAACGATTGAAATCGACTGCCGGCAGTCTTGGTTTCCATCAATGAGAGTGCATCCCCGATCATTACCTTTGTCCAACAAAGGAGCTGATCCTGTCACTATGATCACCCACTCAAATGAATTCTCAGACTGTCCCAACATACCCAGGTTTAGACCCCTGCTAAGGATCTCACTAATTGGTACATCAAAGATAGTCCAATCCGACACTTAGTGCAGTATCATAATCGAGTCTAGGGGTCGGGTGTAACTTTCCAGTTTTGCCCATCAATCTCCAAGGTCCAGAGCAATACTGGAAATCTGGTCCATTTCAAAGATTCAAATAATCCCACACTGTATGTGCCTAGGGTCTCACCTTGGCAACTGAGACAAGCCACCCTAACCGACTTCGTGGCACCACAGTGTCAGCTTTGTCAGGATAGGTCTCCCCAGACCGACCCACTGGCTATGAACATTCTAAACTAACACGAGTCTCATTAAATGTCCAGTTTGAGGGTATTACACAAAAACATACCAAAGGAACATGAATCAAACATGCACTTTTATTCATTTACAATAAACTCATAAAGTACATCATTTTGATTGAAGCTAAGGGCATACAAAACTGTCTAACACTCATAACTTACAACATGACAGATTATTAAGAAGATCAAGACATACGTCATGACCTACATCAAAATCAGAGATTCCAAAGAAACAAATATGACCTTTTAACATCGTCCAACTATTTTCTTCAAAACCTTGCATATTTTATAGTATTTTAAGCTGATCATTGGCTCAGATAATCAATCTTCAAATGGGATTTGTTGAATTCTGGGTCCTGATCATCCAGATCTAAGACAGATCAGAAGTCGCACATGACCAATTACAGGTCCTGCTCCCCAGAACCAAGCTTCTGCCTTGTAGTAGCCACCTTTCACATTTCATAAGATAAACCGACTCAACAGACAAGAACGGACGTCTAGTCATTACACCCTCAGTGGTGCTTCAATCCAATTTTACTAGGACAACATCAAAATTAAAGGGAGGGTCTACCCAAGGACTTGGTACTCAGCAGGAAACTTCTAGCAACATCTCCATGAAGTTCAAAAAAAAGAAAAAATTGAGGCACTTAGGTAAGATATCTCTAGAAAGAACACATCCTATAGGGAGTGAAAACTTCAACTTGCTTGCTTTATTTTTAAATCATTTATTTAAGTAAATATTATTGAACAGCATAGCCCTGTATCATATTTTTGAAGGTTGATGTGCCAGACACCTTTTGATATCTGAATACTTGGCACTGATGCAACATACCAAGGTAGGGCCCTTTAGGTACTGAAGGCAGACCTAGCAAAATAAAATATATTTCACCATCACCAACCAGTTCAATTGCTTTCAATGTCAATATTACAAAGCATTATTAATGTCACATATTAAACAAAAGAAAGTAAAATTCTAGGAAATGGATTTAATTTAGAATATACCAAGATGATGAATTAGAAACTACCTGTATCTCTTGAGATGGTTCTTTTTTTTTATGGATAACAAGGTAGAATTTTATTAATATAAACAGGAAAATATGTACATAAAAAGCTCCCTGTGGAGAGGTAATACTATCTCACCCAAAGAAGAAGAAAAAAATTACAACTGAGCCCAGAACAGTTGTCCCCTACTTACCCCTTGCTTGACCAAAGAGTTAGTCAAGCCATTTGCCAACATGGGTACCCACTGAAATCTAATCACCATATTCCTGATCAATCATATAATTTGCTTTAACACACCTCTATAGCCCCATACTGCTGTTTTCTCATCTTTTAGCCACCCTATCATCACTTTTCAAATTCAACTCTTGCTTTTTGTAGCCCACAAAAAAAAAGACATTAGTTCAGCCTTTGTAAAGTCTCCTATATCTTCAGGGCCAAAAAACGAAGCTTGTATAGTAGTATATAACCTTCCTTATCTCTAAAAAACTCCTCCCATGCCCGAAGGTCCTGGCTTGCCTGAACTACTCCCATCAAAATTTGATTTTATGTAATTGTCTTCAGGCGGTTCCCAATCTTTCTATGCTTTACTCTTCCTTGAAGAGGATAAAGCCACCTCCCTCCAATTTCTTCTAATATCATCATGGTAATATGATGAGAAAATGTCCAAAAATTTTACCCAGTGAATCACCCTTCCTAAGATGCACTCCAAGATTGCTTCCAGGTATCTCTTGAGATGCTTTTCACTTAATTGAACTTATCCTCAGACTTTAAACTGCCATAGATTTTATCAATACCCATGGTGTTTGCAACTCTCCATGTACTTGTATCATGTTCACCAGTAAGCATCATTATATGGAACTTTGCCTGATCAATGCATCAATGGCATCTGGTCATGTTACTACAAATCATGCAGGGATGCACTGCTAAAATGGTAGCATGCAGTTACAATCACAACATGAATAAGTGGACCAGATCTTTGGAATTAAGTGATTGAGAAATCTGAAAGCAAGGTAGAGATGGAATAAATATAATGAAAAGGAGATAAGGCACACATTTGATTCACTATATTAACTTTAATGTAAGCCCTGTCCAATGGGCTTGAAGCCTTGAACAATTACAAAGGCATAATTTACAGAAGTTAAACAGTAGCATGAAAAGGAGATTAAGGTGCACAACAAGAATAATGATTATGAATAGATTTTTGAGTAAGTGATTAGGAATGGGTCCTTACATCACATTTCCTACAGAAGTAGTGATCAATAGGACAAAAACATAATAAAGTCATGCCTAAGAGGATAACATTGTTTGAAACCTAACTTCACAAAAAATAAGTTAAAAGAGGTCTGATTCTCCAGTGCCAAGGTCTAGAGGTCTTGCAAAGCATATAGGATAGAGCTTCTAATTGGATTTTTTTTTTTGATAAATGACCAAGAAGTATGTGTATTACTATAATGGAGGGTGAGGGAACCTTGGTACATTACAAGAGTATATGACTGTAAGTACTCACAGACATACAAAAGAGGTGTAAAGCAAAAAATAATAGAGAGACACTGATCTCAAAAGATAGACAGCTGAACCAAACAGAATTCCAATTGGATTGAATATGGATCCACCCCTATTCGATCTGATATATTCCAATTCGACTAGATTTAAATGTATATGCTTATACTTAACATTTACTTTCCATCTATTAGTAAAGTTAGTTTGAATGTTGTACTTTTACTAGAATTATCGATTCAGGTTTTATGAAATTTATTTTCAATATATTTTGTTCATGATAATATCAAAAACATTTTTAATTCATTTTATTAATAATATAATATTTTGATAAGTTCTAGTTTAATTTTGTTAATGCTGTTCAATATCTGATTGCAATTCAGATTCGAATTCGAATATAAACAAACCAAAGTTGGATTTACCTTACATCTGATTTGATCAGATCCATTTGCAGGCCTAGTTTTGATTCCAAAGATTCATCTATGAGCAGATTTTTTGCAGCTTCCCTTTATCTCACTCGACTCATACACAGATTTACAAGTGATGTAATGTACGCCACAGAACCATGTGATGTCTATAAAGGTTACTGTCTCCAATTCCTGACTACAACAAAACAAAGTGAAAGTAGATTCATGTTACCAAAACTACATACTTAAAAGGTTAATGACATCATATAGAAGCTACTATCCAGATATATTCAATGATTCTTTCCTACAAGTAACAAAGTCTAACATTTTTATTTCCTATTACTTACAGAAAGCACTAAGGTTACAGACGAATCCTGAACATATAAGTGGTGTTTGGTGCGTCCTTTTGGCATGTCTTTTTGTCTGCAGAAAGCTCAAACGACCAAAAAATGGTATTTTCTGTTTGGTATATGTAGGCCGAAAGACGTGAAGATGTCTGCATGGAAATACTGGAAAAGATGAAAATCAAGAAGCTTCAAATGAAGCTTTTGGTCTTTCCATGCTGAAAAGAGCCTTCCCAGATGTTTTTAACAGCATGGTAGACCATGATGCCAAATGGTCTTGATCTTTAAAGACAAGACCCCAAAAGCTCAGCACATCTTCTTGTCTACTGGGCTGTTGAAAGATATACCTAGAAAGGCTTGCCAAACAGCCCCATAATCTTCTTATGATAGTGTGTATGTGGATGGTTGTTCAGATAAACTGTTTCTTAAGATTCTAAACTTGAAACTTGATGATAACTTGTTAATGCTCTGCACATGGTGATAAAGTTAAAAAACATATACGGAGATAAGTAGAAGTTGGATGCAATCAGTTGTGGAAAAGAGTTTTGAGGACAATTATTATAAAAGGCCTTTTCCACACCCCAAGTCCATCTTGTTGAAAACCAAGGGATTAAACTTCAATTGCAATGTGATTTAGTCCCATGGAAGTGGTATTAATTTGTGGAAATTTAAGGGAGTTCATTGTAAACATTGCAAAACTACAGAAGTTGTGGACAAATTAGGGAAACATTTGAAATTGAGCTTGAAACTTTACAAAATTATAGAATAAGTGTGCACACTAACAACTGCTATTATAACCAACATAATTATTTAAAATAAGAAATATAATCAATGATATATTCTACAATGCATGCTTGATAATAAGAAGATCCAACTTATACATACATAGATAGTATCCATAATCATAAAATATTATTATCTCCAAAAGCCAAACCCTTACAGAAATAAAGACACACAGCTTACATAATGGTTGTGAAAATGTCACGCATGTTACACATAGAAGCAGAATAAATTCATCTAGTAGGATATTTTTTTAGAAAGAAAGAAATACATAATGTTTTAATAATTGTTTATACAAGCAAGCAAAGTTCTACAAAACAACTCCTAATCATATGTTCAAAAAGAATTTGTTCCTGTTGATTTTTTGCATAGGGATTTCTTAGGTAGAACCATTTGAAAGTGTGTCCTGACTATTTTGTATATTATACCCAACCCTTAAACTATAAGTGGCTTGTTACCTGTCTTAGTTTTATATCTGTAACTGAAAACATTATTCTAAGAGGGATAAATAAGAATTGTTGTCAAACTTTTTTCAGTACAAAAAGAAGTGGAAGACAAAAAAGGAAGAAACAATAGAAGAAGTTTGTATTTATCCCTTGAAGTATTATTTAATATATCCAAGTATTAAATGAACAAAATGCCTTCAAAACTGAGGATATTTTGGTTGGGCGGTGTTTCCTTTGCCACCTCACTCTCTCAAACACACACGCGTACATGCACACAACCAAAACAGGAATTTTAGTCCTCTCCATTTCATTCCTATATAGGATTGGACTTTCTGGGAAAAAATAGATTTTATTATTGCTCTCTTGTGCTGTTTCTTTTTTTTTTCTTTCTTTGAAGGTAGAACTTTAGCTGAATTATTGAAATCTCTGTCAACTCTTGTACTCTCTATAGAGAATGTAATGCTCTGACTGGAACATATGAAGTGTAACCAAAACCATGTAGTTGCATTCATTTTACTTTTAATAGGTAATAATCAGATTTTATTAATTACAACTGTACAAGGGATGCAAGGAAGAGAACGAAAGAATCTTCTTCATATAAACCTGTGTACATACTTGACAAAAAAGACGGAAGACAGGGAA
Source organism: Nelumbo lutea (assembly GCF_056320005.1). Taxonomy (NCBI): domain Eukaryota; kingdom Viridiplantae; phylum Streptophyta; class Magnoliopsida; order Proteales; family Nelumbonaceae; genus Nelumbo; species Nelumbo lutea. The sequence goes on from NC_142684.1 coordinate 123,352,562, forward strand.
ACTGAACAAAACTAGTAGTGTCTGACTATTTCATCCCACTGGGAACCAAAACCAACCCTGGTACATATGTAGTTTTATTTGTCCAATGATGTTTTTCTTAGGTCCCAACTGAAACCATATCATTTTGGCCAAAATAATTCACTTTGGCTTAAGTTCAAAGCCATATTCAAGAGTCATGACATTATCTATTGGCCAATAGAGTCTGTGACTCTCTATACATTTTTTTTCTTGGAAGTGTAACCAAGGTTTTATTAGATGAGTGAAAAAGAGGAAACGGCTGTAGAATGAAGGACTTGCACAGCCTCAAAAAGAGAGAGAGAGAGCACCGAGAATCACAAGAAACAAAATAACGAACAGGAAAACCAAACACCAAAAGGAGCAAGAAATCAAAGACATCCTAAACCTCAAGAACAACACAATCACAGAAAGTAGTTAACACTCTAATATATCTGATTCCTTTTCAGCTCATACTTATTCAAAAGATCTGCAAGGAAATTAGCCAGTCTTGTAATTCACTTGAATGGAATACTTATCCTAAAAAGTCAATGGATGAGCTTCCTAATTATGCGCTGAAGGAGCCATGGAGCATCCACTATTTGACACATCCAGCCAATAAATTGTCTGAGAGTCTCCTTTCACCTCCACTTGATCAAACTCCATAGCATAAACCAACCTAAGTCATGGACTATAGAAAGGAGCTGAGCCCCAACAGGGTCCCATATCTATAGGGACACAAATAAAATGGAATGACCTCTCTCACGTGCCTCCTGAAGGCACCTCAAAAACCCTGGTTGGCCACAATATCCAATCGACCATCCATAAAAAATTAATTAACTCCTGTGGGAGGAACCCAATTACTACAAAAGCTGATTTTGAAATTGAAGATAAAGTTATTGTCGCCCACCCTCTAACAATATTATCTACAAAAATCCCCTGAAGCTCCTGAAGCTCCTGAAGGCACCTCAAAATTCTTTGATCTCAAATTAAGCCGCCAAAAATTACTTGACTTTCTGATTTCAAAAGGTCAATTCCCTATCACCACAATATCATCAATGTACACACTCAATGCGTTAATGCAATTTCCTCTAATGCTAAATAAAGAAAATGTGATTTACGTGACTTAGAACATTTTCCATCTTCTTAACATCACCACTGAATCTATCAAAACCAAGTTCGATGAGACTGGTTGACAAAATAGACAGATTTCTTAAGCTTATATCTTCAATCCTATGAGTAACAAAACCATGAGGGGTAGTATATATACTTCCTCCGACAAGTGTCCACTGAGGAAGGCATCCTGCAGAACAAAATAGTCCAGCACACATATTCCAGCATAAACAATCAACCCCTGTGCGGCAAATATGAGGGAAATAAATAGATACTGCAGTCTCAGTACTTCATCATACCAGTGAAACAACTATCAATGGTTTAAGAAAAAGAGTAGGAGTCTAACGTGTAAGTCAGAACTCCATCAATTTCTCATTGAACCACGGCAACCAAATAACCAGAAAATGTAGTTTTCCGTTTTCAGAGAAAACTCCATAAAGGAATATGTAACAGCCCGCTAAATGGTTCGAAATCACAAACGAAAAGAAAAAACTATTTGGCCGGGAAGCAGGGTTTTCTCACCTATATGGCCGATTGCCATCTTCTTCAATCGATCTACTCTTATCCTGCTCCCATACGAAAGAAGAACCATCCAATTTGATGTGAGAAGAGAAGAGGAAGAAGGAGAGGAAAGGGTGAATATCGAGGCAATGTTTGATTTTAGGGAAAATTCCCGATCCTGTTTAGGTCGTGTGCCTGTTCAGTATCCGAACTTTCACTTTGCGACAATCTAAGTAACCCGGCGTTAACCAGCCATTAAATAAAATGCAAAAAGACAAAAATGCCCAAGTGTAAATTCCCAACCTTCCACAATTACGTACTTGTTTAACTATATAAAGCATCGGTGGAGACACATGTCTCCGCTCTCCCAACCATCCTGACCGAATAACTTCCTTATCGGCTATACCTGCACGACCACAACGGCACCCTTGGCGACAACAAAGAGGACTCCTCATCTGACGAACACGATGACGATGATGATGGGGAGAATTCCTCCAACAATTCCTTCCAACTTCCTCTCTTTCAACCTTGCCTTTACCACCTACACTAGGGCTTCCGACGGATTGCCGTAGTCGATGCAAGCCATTAAATTGTCCACTAAGAGGGTTGTAATTGTCGTTGCGACCATTTCATCACAGCTTGCCAGGGGTGTATGGGGAGATCTCCCTGATTAATTTCTTGTCATCATCTACGACAGCAACGGAGGCCTTATGAGACAAGGAACTAGAGATTAAATCCATAGTGGAATAGCCCGGATCGTGATATCCGATGGCTAGGACTTCAGTGCCGATGATGCCGAGAGAATCGATCGACAGAGCCGAGATGAGTGGAAAGAGGTTGATGGAGCTCAGGAGGAACCAGATGACATCCTCTTGGGTGAGCCAACATAATTGATGTCCATTGTGTAGAGTGGGACCAAATGAAGATTTTTGGAGGAGCTTCTTCCTGCTACTGATGCTGCTTTGTATTGTAACTACCATGTTCTGGGCGCCTTCCATTATAAGATCAATCACCTCTACTATGATAAAAATTCAGGAAAAAATATCAAAATTTAGGGAAAAATAAAGAGCTTTAATGAGAAAAATATGTATGTTAAAAACAGAGTCCCGAACGAATATCGATTAAGGGGGTGTTCTGTAGTGTGGATGAGAAATTGGTGGGTGTGGACTGGTCCACACCACACCCTGTGACATGGACCAATCCACACCACACCACAGTCCCCAGGTGTTCTGAACTGTGGACACTGTGTGGACAGGACCAGTCCACACCCATAGTAGCGTTCTGTGGTGTACCACACATTTTTGATTCCATGTATCTCATGTACATGGAATGAATGATATACACAATTAATCATAAATATGTAATTTTTGCATTTTGTATGATAAATATTTTAAAAAATGCATCAATGAATTAATATTAACAAAAAAAATATCAATTTTTTTATAAAACAATAGTAAAAGATTTGAGTATTAATGCCTAGAGCTGCTACCAAGTTTACTTGCTACTTCTGGCAAGCAAAGCAGTAAAGGAATGAATAAGATTGAGAGTGAGGCCAATTTAGTTCTCTAAACGTACAGTACTAAACACCAAAGAGAACCCAAAACAAACAATACCAGCAAGTATCTATATATGTACATAAGAGTGAGTAACCCATTGGACAGTAACCTTCAATAAAAATTTTCTTCTTGTGTTGTAGTTAAAAAAAATCAAAATGATTTAATGCAGGATCAAAACAAATGGTGTAGGCGTAAAGCCTTGTCCAGATGTAGTAAGCACGCTAGGTGAGCACATTAAGTAAGCACCTAACCTGCGATATCATCTAAAGACCTTCAGTGCCATTGAACTGGTTGGTTGGGGCAGCAGTTCTTGAAGCCCTCACCTGCGATTTCATCTCAAGAAACCCATTCATCCAATCTCTAGCCATCGTATGCCTCATTCACGGGTTCTGAACTTCTCCCACCTCTGCACCTTCAACAGTTGCAACTGGTTGGTTGGGGCAGCAGTTCTTGAAGCCCTCACCTACGAATTCATCTCAAGAAACCCATTCATCCAACCTCAAGAAACCTATTCATTTGATCTCTAGCCATCTTATATTCGTATTCCTCATTTGCGAGTTCTGAACTTTCTGCTATGGGCGTTGCTTTTTAGGGTGCAAAAGGGCAAGAGAACTACAAGATTATCATAAATTTGTAAGTAGAAACACATGTATTAACTTATCAGTTTGTCATAATAGTTTATGCATATTCCTAGAAAATTGATTCATGTCTTTTTGTCAAAATTAATTATGTCTTTTTTTGTTAGAACTTTAACAATTTATGTCTTTCTCAATAAACAAAAACGATAAGACAAATATAGTAGCCATTAAAATTCATCTATGCTAGTATCATAAAATAAACAATTTCTACAAAAACTAGTTGATGGTGTGCAATCTGGCCAGTCCTAGCTGTCAAAGATCTTGCCTCGGGCTGGAGCAAAAGGTGCCTGAAACGAAGGAGAAAGCGAGTAATCTTCGGGGGAGATCCCGGTGAGAATGCTCCGAAGCTCAAGTTAGTATTTCCTCAAGGGCAAGATAAAAACCAGATGGCGCAAAGTTATCACATACCTCTCTTCTTGGGGGGAAGGGGGCCTTTTATAACCACTTCGCGCACTCACTCCTAAGCTTCTGTCAGGTCGCGTATGATTACCCCTACGCTTCTGCCAGTTCGGGTGTCATCATCTCTGTTGGGGCAGAACCACCACTGCTCTCTTTGTTAGAACCATCCTCGTGACTGGAGATGGCGGTGGTAGGTGGCCATTGAAGTGCGGCTGTCAAGCGTTAGATCCCAAGTCAGTTAGGTGTGTCGCCTCAGGGTACGGACTCCTTCAGTGTCAGGTACAGTATGGTTGTTCAATTCGGTGTCCTGGAGGCGAAGTGTTGGAGTGGTGTGCGAGGTGAAGCCTTGAGTTTGAATGGATGTGTGGCTCGAACTGCCATGGGGCGGGCCAGTTTGATTTGTTTCGTAACGCTCAGGGTCTAAGGGAGAGCTCGGGCTCCTTGTGTGAAGTTCGGACCACTGGTTCCTCCTTTCGGAGCTCGTGTCTGGGGTGTGCTATTGTGTCGAGCTGTTGCCTTTGCCACGTATTGAGTGGTTACAAGGTTGGGCCAAATCTTCCTTCATCAATTGCCCCCCACTCCTTACGCAAAGAGACTTGCCCTGGCGCGGGGAGTTCGCGAGGTGGCGGGTGAATTTGACCCGTACTTTGAACTGGTTTTGACTGATAGCGAGAAGTGCACGTTCATCAGGATTTTTTTTGGATTTCTCGAGCACCAAAAAGTCAGGAAACGCGTCAATCCGTCTATAAATGTTGACAGACGTGACAGCGCACGCTTATTTCAAAATTCAAAAAATGCACTGTTGGGAGACGTGACAGCGGGCGTCTTTTCAAATTTGAAAAAATGCGTCACTGCCGCCTTTAATGTGAGGAGACGTGCGCTAGCGCTCTTACAATTTCAAAAGACGTGCGGCCAGTCACGTCTCAGTCTCAGGAGACGTGCGGTCAACGTGACTACGGGCCGTTGGATTCGCTTTGATCAGAACCGTTGATTTCTGGTTACTGTGGGTATAAATAGTGGGGGACCCCAGTCGCTTTGTCACTCATGCGTTTTGCTTCAGCGTGACTCGAGTGGGTCAGATGCAGGTTCTACAAACCGAGCTGCATCCCCCGACAGCCCTAGTGAACCCGAGGTAGAGCTCGATGAAGAGTTTGAACCCATAGGCCGAGTTGCCTCGGGTAGTTTGGCGTCCTCCTCTCGTCGAGTTCGGACGTTAGACAAGTTTGGGCCCTCGACCATGATGCCTAAGGGGCTTCACTCCCTTATTACCCAGTTCAACTTGCTTAGGGAGTACACCTATTTTATACCCTCGGGCAGTTTCCCTTGGGAACACGGTCCCGATGAGATCGTAATATTCTAGGAGTAGCTCGTTGCTGGGTTGCGCCTGCCTTTCCACCCCCTTATTGTTGAGGTTATGAACCACTTTGGCGTTACTGCCGTCCAGCTTCACCCAAATTCTATTCGTAACTTAGTGGGGACAATCTCCCTATTTTGTGAATAGATCTTGCCTTTAGACCTGGAGATTTTTTCTTCCATTCTAATGCTTAAGAAGCAAGCGGGTCCCCTTCCCGGGCGTAGGCGGGCGTATTACCTATCTCCTCGCTCAGGGTTTAAGCTTTTACACGATCTTCCCAACAAGGTCCCGACGTGAAAACGGGACTACTTCGGGGTGCGAAGTGCATTGGGGTGGCCATTCCAAACCATGTAGGGGATGGCTGTCCCTGATGCCAGTGTTACGCTTGATAGGGAGACGGCGAAGGGCCTCCGGCAATGGGCACGACTTCGGCTAAAATGCCACCATTATCTAACGGAGGCCAAGCTCATCGAGGTCGGTCCGAGTTTGGGTAGGTTCCTTACTCAGAGGCTTGCCTTTTGTTTTGTTCTGTTCTTTCCTTTTACTGATGCTAAGCTCCTTTTGCAGGTGTGATGGACTCAGAGAAGAGTCGTGGTGGGAACTTGTTGCATGCGATGAAGTGGAGGAAGCGAGTCACCAAATGAACTCGTGCCGAGCTGCCCCAAGATGCGGAGCCCGAGATGGCCCCTCCAGTACAAGAAGCAGCAAGGGCCCCTTACGCCGAGGCTACTTACACGGGGGCTACCACTTACTCTGGGTCTGCTTATACGTGACCTGGGCCTTCAGGCTTGGGAGCTCAAGGCAAGTTCAGGAGCATGTTGTTGCCGAACCACGCTCTTCAGAATAGTATGGAGGCCATTTACCCTGAGGAGGTCGCGGCATGGATCGATCTTCCTTTGAACCAGGTGGCTTGTCATGCTGTCACTCATGCCATGGTGGTAAGTCAATGATTTCTTGTTGGGCTCTTTGCTATTATCTTTCTTGCTATCATTCTTTTGATCATTTGTTATTTTTCCTTTTAGTAGGTGAATTCTTCTAAGTGTTCCAAGTGGAAAGGAGCTCAAGGCAGGCGCAAACTGCCGAAGAGGCTTCCCGTGCTGCCAAGGTGGCTTCTCGAGCTGCTGAGGCGGCTTCTCGCGCTGCATAGGCCAGGTTGGCGAGGTCTCAAAGAGATACCGAGGCCATGGGAGTCGTGGTGAAGCATATGGCAGACCTGAGGCTAGATTTGCAGCATCAGGTTGAATACCTTCAAGAGGATGTTAGGGAGATGACAAAGATAATTTCTCAGGGCATCAAGGATGCCAAAAAGAAGGCCGTCGATGAATATATTGCCTCGCCGCGCTTTGACGACCTGATGGTGGGCTCGTACAAAAGGGGCTTTAAACTAAGCCGGTGGATGATCCAGAATACGTACCCTGAGCTCGATATTAGCGTCATAACCATTTCGTGCATTACCCAGGAGATGGCCAACGCTGCTGACGGTGAGCCAGATTATGAGGATGAGGCAGGACCTTCAGGTATCGTTGAAGTGCCTTTTGATGGTGAAGAAGTACCTCCGGGCCTGTGAGCTCACTTCTGTTGTTTTTTTTTGGAAATGTACACAGAGTATTTTGCAAAAGAATGATTTTCTTTTGGTTAAGTGTTGGTCACTCTTTCCTCTAAATTGGCCATATTGCCGAACTAGCCATATGCCGATGCCCCTATTAGTTCGTTGTTGGCACTTTGTCTAAGCTTTTAGTTGGCAATTTTTTGCCTTTGCTTGCCCATGCCGAGGTCCTTGTTAGCTCGTTGTTGGCACTTTGCCTGAGGTTTTAGTTGGAATTTTTTGCCTTTGCTTGCCCATGCCGAGGTCCTTGTTAGCTCGCCGTCCTAGCCCTTAGGCTCTGGTAGTAACTTAGTCCATTTCGCTTGGTGGTCTATAGGTAGTATCGCCTCAATTTAACGACATTCCACGCTTTGGTACTTGTTTGCCATCTAAGGTTTCAAGCTCGTATGCCCCCCAAAGCACTCTCTTTACTCTGTAGGGCCCTTCCCAATTCGGTCCAAGTTTGCCTATGCTGGGCTCGGGTGCCATGATCTTACGAAGTGAAGGGATAGGATATCCATCACATGGACGCCCAAAGATTGCGGAATAAGGGGGCGAATTTCAAAACTTTTTCTCTCCCTTCAATTGAGAATCGAATTCCATATTTAGAAAATCATATTTTCAAGGATCATTCTTGAATCATAAACTAAACCAGATCTGAACCAAAAGGAGTAGGGAGGGATAATACCTGATACAGAGAAGTAGTATCACCCAATGGAGGTGTTCACGCCCAAGGAAGGATCCAAAATCTGCCCCTACTAAAGATGGCGCAGTGCAGGGTGGAGCAGAATCAATAATATTCTTCCAAAAGAACTTTGACCCTTCTCAAGAATCACCTGGACGGCTTGTGAATACAACTCTCACCAATATTTTCTCCAAAAGATTGGTATCAAGATTCAATATTGATTTCTCCCAAGAATTGGAGATCGAACTGTTATAGGCGGCTGCAAGAAGGAGGTGGCAATAGAGTATTTGCAGGGTGCAAAATTCTCTCTTCTAGTAATCTCAGCTCTGAAGACAAGGATGTGTGTCTTGCATTGCATATCTAAAGGCTGCCACCCCCTCTTCCTTTTATAGACTTAACTGGATCAGCTCCTAATCCCATTAGGAGCTGCTAACCCAAATCATATTTGGATTAAAAGTCCCTTTAAGTGATAAGGGATAACTCTTATCTTATCTGCATATTAGATCAGCCATCTCCTAATCTAATTAGGAGGTTTCCAGATCTAAATCTCATTTCAATCTTGGACTCTCTAAGTGGATAGGGTTTGGGCCCAATCCTATCAACTGATCGATCTCAGAATTCACCCCTTAAGTGACTAATCAAATTAGCCCAGTTCGAAATAGGCTTAAGGCCCATTTAAGGTTATGTATTCATTTAGCCTTCCAAAAAGCTACCCAATTGGGCTTCCTTGTATGGCATGGGACCCAAACATTGACCTACACATCAGCCACATGGGTTTGGCCCAGCCTTTGTTACAAGGCCTGGCCGAATACACTATTATGGACAGTGCACCCCCTGAAACCCATCAGATGGGCTCTATGGGCCCAACAATTACCCTAAGTGGTCCCTGGGCCAAGCCACCTTGTAACACCTAGGGACTGTGGGCAGATGCAAGATTAGCCCATCAGGTATTATCCTCAATGGTCTTACACTTAACCTCTCAACTCATAATGATCATACACTGCCCAACAAGAGAGGACCTCTCCCTCGGTTGCAAGGAACAGTGTTGCACTCTCTGCTTATATGGATCCAGGGAATTAAAACCTATTTGCAAACATTTCGAAACTATAATATATATACTTTTATATCTCATATAAAATATATTTTGCAAAAACAAATCTCAACGATTGAAATCGACTGTCGGCGGTCTTGGTTTCCATCAGTGAGAGTGCATCCCCGATCATTACCTTTATCTGACAAAGGGGCTGATCCTGTCACTATGATCACCCACTCAGATGAATTCTCACACTATCCCAACATACCCAGCTTTTGACCCCCGCTAAGGATCTCACTGATTGGTACATCAAAGATAGTCCAATCCGACACCTAGTGCAGTATCATAATCGAGTCTAGGGGTCGGGTGTAACTTTTCAGTTTTGCCCATCAATCTCTAAGGTCCAGGGCAATACTAGAAATCTACTCCAGTTCAAAGATTCAATTAATCATACACTGTATGTGCCTAGGGTCTCACCCCGGTAGCTGAGACAAGCTACCCCAACTGACTTGGTGGCACCACAATGTCAGCCTTGTCAGGATAGGTCTCCCCAGGCTGACCCACTTGGCTGTGAACATTCTAAACTAACACGAGTCTCAATGAGTGTCTAGTTTAAGGGTATTACACAGAAACATACTAAGGGAACATGAATCAAATATGCACTTTTATTCATTTACAATAAACTCATAAAGTATATCATTTTGATTGAAGCTAAGGGCATACAAAACTGTCTAACAGCTCCCACTTGCACTTAGGTCTAATCAGGTACTAGCCGGAGTCCCATGCTTTCCATGTGTTTCTCAAACACTTTCTGTGATAGTGGCTTTGTCAATGGGTCTGCAACATTTTCCGCTGACACTACCTTCTGAATCAGGACGTCCCCTTTACCAATAATCTCCCTTAGTACATGGTACTTCCTCTCGATGTGCTTCGACTTCGAGTGGGCTCGTGGCTCCTTAGCCTGAGCAATAGCTCCATTGTTGTCACACAACAATGGGATGGGTGATGTGCTGGACAGAACTATCCCAACTCATGAACGAACTTTTTCATCCACACGACTTCTTTGGCAACCTCACTTGCGGCAATGTACTCGGCCTCGGTTGTGGAGTCTGTAGTGGACCCCTGTTTGCTGCTTTTCCGGGAACAACACACGATCCTATTGTGAAAACATATCTAGATGTAGACTTCTATCATCTGGATCCGACTGGAAATTGGCATCTGTATACCCTTGGATCTGTAGTGAGCTACCATCGAATACTAGACAAAACTCTTTTGTCCTTCAAAGGTACTTAAGTATGTTTTTCATAGCAGTCCAGTGCTCCTGCCCTGGGTTGGCCTGAAATCTGCTTACTACACTCACTACCTGAGCAATGTCAGGACGACTGCACAGCATGGCATACATAATGCTCCCTACGGCAGAGGCATAGGGAATGCCTTTCATGCCATCAGTCTCCTCAGAAGTCTTTGGAGACATCTTCTTGGAGAAAGTGACTCCGTGCCTAAATGGAACATTTCATTTCTTGGAGTTTTCCATGCCGTATCTTTTGACTATTTTGTCAATGTAGGCAGATTGGAATAATCCTGTTATCCGCTGTACTTCCTATAAACACACGGTTTATCCAGATTCTGCTCAAAGTCAAACGATTTGACAAGAGTCAAAACGAATGTTCCAACTTCTAGAAGCTTGCTTAAGTCTATAAATGGATCTATTGAGTTTACATACCATGTTTTCCTGATTTGCAGCAATGAAGTCTTGCGGTTGTTGCATTAGTAAGATCTCCATTCAGGAATGCAGTTTTGACATCCATCTGCCAAATCTCATAATCATGGTATGCTGCTACAGCTAGCAGGATCCTAATGGATTTAAGCATGGCCACAAGCGAAAAGGTTTCCTCATAATCGATGCCCTCTTTCTGAGTGTACCCTTTCGCCACCAAACGAGCTTTGAAGGTCTCAGCCCTACCATCGGGGCCCTTCTTCCTCTTGTAAATCCATTTGCAATTGATTGCTTTTACCCTGGAGGGTGGATCTACTAGAGTCCAGACTCCATTGGTCTCCATTGAGTCCATCTCTGCTCTCATGGCCTCCACCCACTTATGGGAATCTATGTCCAACATAGCTTCCGCATAAATCACGGGATCCTCCTCACTAGTCAAGGTTTCCACTAGGTAACTATCTTGGTCATAACCATAAAGGACTGGTGGCTTAGATACCCGAGTGGATCTTCTAGGTTGGTCACTACCTGGAACTTGTGGGACATCTCCCACTACTCCTGAGCTCTCCTCATCAAGAACAATTTTCTGACGATGGGTGTCCAGGATGTAATCGGTCTCCAAGAATTAGACATTTTGACTGCAGAACACTTTCTGCTCACTTGGGTCATAGAAAATGTAACCTACAGAGCCTTTTGGGTAGCCTACAAATAGGCAACGACTGGTCTTGGATTCCAACTTGTCTGCACTCGTTCTTTTAACGTGTGCTGGACAATCCCAAAACTTCAAGTGTTTGACACTTGGTTTCTTTCGGGTCCAAAGTTCATATGGAGTGCTTGGAACCGATTTGATTGGAACCTGATTCAGCACGTAAATCACAATCTAATGCGTAACCCCAAAAGGATGTGGGTAACTCTGAGTGTATGAGAAGTGACCGGACCATACCCAATAAGGTCCTATTCCTCATCTCTGAAACACCGTTAAGTTGTGGTGTAGCAGGATGAGCTAATTGTGATACTATCCCATTGTCCTTTAAGTAGTCTCTAGATTCGTCAAAGAGATACTCGCCACCTTGATCAGATTGAAGAGCTTTTATTTCTCTCCCCAACTATTTCTCGACCTCTTGTCTAAACTCTTTGAACTTTTCAAAGGATTCAGACTTGTGTCTCATTAGGTACACGTAACCATATCATGAGAAATCATCTGTGAAGGTGATGAAATACACGTGTTGATTTCATGTCCTAACACTCAGGGGACCACATATATCAGTATGTATTAGGTCAAGTGTGCCTGTACATCTTTCAGACTTACCATTAAATAGCCGTTTCGTCATCTTGCCTTGTAGGCAAGGCTCACAGGTGGGAAGATCTTCTACAGTTAGAAAATCCAAAGGACCATCCTTTACCAACCTTGTGATTTGGTCAACATCGATGTGGCCAAGTCGGTAATGCTACAGACACGTGGGATTAACTGTATCACGGGCTCTCTTCTTGGGGATTTCAACCGACGTAGTTTTGGTTATGTTAGTTTCTAGAGAAGGATGTAAAACATAGAGATCGTTTTCCAGTTCTCCGTATGTGATGAATCTGTTATTTCTTTTAATAGTAATCGTATTACTAAAGAAGACAGAATAACCATCTGCACACAGTTTTGAAACAAAAATCAAAATTCTCCTTAAATTTTGTACATAAAGATAATCTTTCAGTACAATAGTTCATTCTCTAAAAAATAACTCCACGGTTCCTATGGCCGTGGCTGCAACAGTTGCAGTAGTCCCCAAGTAAAGAGTGACTTCTCCTTCACTCAACCTTCTGCTTATCTTGAACCCCTGCAATGAGTTACACGCATGAGTTGAAGCCCCGGAGTCAATACACCAGGATGCAGAAGCTACCAATAAATTTGTTTTTATAACACAAGATTTGAAATTACCTTTCTTGGATTCCAGGTAGGTAGGACAGTTCCTTTTCCAATGGCTGGTCTTTTTGCAGAAGTGACAGGCGTCCGATGCTTTGTCTTTCTTTTGCTTCTTGAGTTTGGCAGTCTTCTTCTAGGGCTTTCTCTTTTCCTTCCTTTAGTTGCCTGATTTGCCAGTTTCAACAAGCATGGCAATGGGCTCATCCTTTTTAATCAAATTTTCAGCTCTTTGCAACATATTGTTGAGCTCTTGCAAGCTGACATTCAGCTTGTTCATGTTGCAGTTCATGATGAATGGATTAAAGGATGGAGACAGAGAGTTGAGAATAACATCGATCTGTGTTACCAGATCCAGCCCGGATCCAAGAGCCTCCAGTTCATTGATATAACCCATCATCCGGAGACAATGGTCGTGAACTTATTGGTTCTTGGACATCTGCGTGGTTAGGAATTGTTTCAAGACCTTCTGCCGAATAGAACGATTCTGCTCTACATTGTCTTAAGATATCCAATACGTCATTGGCAAGTTTGATCTGATTGAACTGCCTCTGAATTGGATTGTCCAAAGAGGCAATGATATAGCAGCGGGCAAGGGAGTTTTTCTCCTCCCATTCTTGGTATTCTCGTCTATGGGCCTCAGAAGCCCTGTCTCCTGGACGATCCGGGGCAGGATTCTTGGCTACCATATCCAACTTTTCAGAGGTTAAGACCAACATAAGGTTCCTGTACCAATCGGCATAGTTTGGGCCCTTAAGCTTGTTGTCGTCAAGAAGCTTTGCAAAAGATCCATTTGCCATTTTCTGATAAAAGAGCAAACATCAGTCCACAACCTAATTTGATTCATGTTCATTACATAGATATGGATTTTAATCTACGATCTATTTCCATTTATTCATCTCTGAGATTTCCCTCATTTCTCAGTGACGAAGACTACGGGTTGTCTCTGAAAATGTGGGAAATCACATAGGGTGCATGGAGCCAACTGTTTCAGCTGCATAACCCCACCACCTTTCTGTGAAGGATCATATCCACTCATCATATGAGTTTTCCCTTTGGCCTCTGTCAGACAAGGTTTAGAGCCGTTTTCAGGTAAACCTTTCTGTCCAGTGAGTGTTTACCCATCATATTCGTGAACGCCAAGGTACCGTGAGAGAGTTCTCATTTTCTGGTGAAGCCCCTACCACATCGGTCTATGACGCCCCTATCATCTTATGAAACACTTAGACAAGCCCAACAGCAAATGGATAGCCCATTTTTTGGTGCATTTCCTCATTACTGAAGGACCCATCCTCATGCTAATGATGGAAGGCCTTTAGAGAGTTCATCATATGAATCTCCCTATCACTTGCACTCACATTAGCTGGAGGGAACAGTTATTACGCCCTAGTTTGATTTAGGTCAAACCAAAGTGGCTCCCACTGACTTTCATAAAGTCAGATTTTGGTGGGCCTTAAATCGGCTGGGGTTCCGCACATAACCTCTTGATGAAGTGTGGGGCCCACCACTGAGGGAGGTCATCCAATGACCAAAAGGGACACCATGGCAATGATGTGCATTCAGCCATGGTGTGCGCAAGAGCCACTGTTGAATGAGCATGGGCCCAACACTTATGGCCCATGCACGTAGCACATCACACATCCAAACATCTCATGCAGGGATAAATTGATCCAATCAATTAATTATCTATAAGGCCCATTGGAAGCCCGTTAAAAATCCATAATATTAACCATTAATATTATCTAGGTATATGGGCCGAATTAGGGTTACCCAGTTCGGCCCATATAGCTTTATCCTTTGAAGTGGGCTTTTAGCAGTTTTAACTATTTAAAACTGGGCCTTTACAGGTTGGGCCGAATTAACCATTTAATTAAATATCAATCCTCAGGCCCATTAGTGGGAAAATTAGGGCTGATTTTCAGCCTTGATTAAACCCTAGATTTGGTCCAAACAGTTTGAACCAATCTTGGTTCGAATGGGTCTAGGGTTTGATCTTTAATTAAATCTTTAATTCAAGAAAATAATCTAAAATTAAATAACTAATAAAAGAAAATCAAGAATCAGTTAATCAGGGCTGTTCACACACTCCATTCTGCAAAACAGAGGTTAGATCATAGATTGCAGTTTCACAAACTGCAAATCGCAGATAACGAATGTCTAATCTATGAAATCTCCTTCTCTGCACCACCATCTTCGATCCAAAATAAAATTAAATAGAAATCCTATTTCTATTAATAATTACATCAGACTGAATGCCTATACATTGAGTCTAAAATTAAAAAAAAAATTATTTACAGACCAGATGTAATAAATAAATTCAAGAAACTGCAAAGCTTGCAGTTCTCCCTACGCAAACCAAGAATTCGATCTCCTCTTGTACGAACAACCCATAAATCAAGAAAATCATATAGAACTATTCTAAACAATAATCAGATTTATATAAAATTAATTTCAGATTATTTGCCCATCAATTTTGGGAACAAATTTCCCAAAACCCATATCTGCGCAAATTGGGTAGAACGCCTTCTCCCTATTTGCGCAAGTTCAGATCTGAAACAGAATGGCTCAAAATTTGAACCATGGCTCTGATACTACTGAAGGTATAGGATATCCATCACATGGATGCCCAAAGATTGTGAAATAAGGGGGCGAATTTCAAAAATTTTTCTCTCCCTTCAATTGGAAATTGAATACCCTATTTAGAAAATCATATTTTCAATGATCATTCTTGAATCATAAACTGAACTAGATCTGAATCAAAAGGAGTAGAGAGGGATAATACCTGATACAGAGAAGTAGTATCTCCCAATGGAGGTGTTCACGCCCAAGGAAGGATCCAAAATTTGCTCCCATTGAAGATGGCGCAGTGCAGGGTGGAGCAAAATCAATAGTGTTCTTCCAAAAGAACTTGACCCTTCTCAAGAATCACCTGGACAGCTTGTGAATACAACTCCCACCAATCTTTTCTCCAAAAGATTGGTATCAAGATCCAATCTTGATTTCTCCCAAGAACTGGAGATCGAACTGCTGTAGGCGGTGGCTGCAGGAAGGAGGCGACAAGAGAGTATTTGTAGGGTGCATAATTCCCTCTTTTAGTAATCTCAGCTCTGAAGACAAGGATGTGTTTCTTGCATTGCATATCTAAAGGCTACCGCCCCCTCTCCCTTTTATAGACTTAAAGGGATCAGCTCCTAATCCCATTAGGAGCTGATAACCCAAATCATATTTGGATTAGAAGTCCCTTTAAATGATAAGGGATAACCCTTATCATATCTGCAGATTAGATCAGCCATCTCCTAATCTAATTAGGAGGTTTCCAGATCTAAATCTCATTTAGATCTTGGACTCTCTAAGTAGATAGGATCTGGGTCCAATCCTATCAGCTGATCCATCTCAGAATTCGCCCCTTAAGTGACTAATCAAATTAGCCCAATTCGAAATGAGCTTAAGGCCCATTTAAGGTTATGTATTCATTTAGCCTTCCAAAAATCTGCCCAGTTGGGCTTCCTTGTATGGCGTGGGACCCAAACATTGATCTACACATCAGCCACATGGGTTCGGCCCAACCTTTGTTACAAGGCCTGGCCGAATACACTGTTATGGACTGTGCACCTCCTAAAACCCATCAGATGGGCTCTATGGGCCCAACACTTACCCTAAGTGGTCCCTGGGCCAAGCCACCTTGTAACACCCAGGGATTGTGGGCAGATAGATGCAAGATTAGCCCATCAGGTATTATCCTCAATGGTCTTACACTTAACCTCTCAGCCCATAATGATCATACACTACCCGACAAGAGAGGACCTCTCCCTCGGCTACAAGGAACAGTGTTGCACTCTCTGCTTATATGGATCCCGGGAATTAAAACCTATTTGCAAAAATTTCGAAACCATAATATATATACTTTTATATCTCATATAAAATATATTTTGCAAAAACAAATCTCAACGATTGAAATCGGCTGCCGACAGTCTTGGTTTCCATCAGTGAGAGTGCATCCCCGATCATTACCTTTATCCGACAAAGGGGTTGTTCCTGTCATTATGATTACCCACTTAGATGAATTCTCACACTGTCCCAACATACCCAGCTTTTGACCCCCGCTAAGGATCTCACTGATTGGTACATCAAAGACAGCCCAATCCGACACCTAGTGCCTTATCATAATTGAGTCTAGGGGTCGGGTGTAACTTTCCAGTTTTGCCCATCAATCTCTAAGGTCCAGGGCAATACTGGAAATCTGGTCCAGTTCAAAGATTCAATTAATCATACACTGTATGTGCCTAGGGTCTCACCCCGGTAGCTGAGACAAGCCACCCCAACCGACTTGGTGGCACCACAATGTCAGCCTTATTAGGATAGGTCTCCCTAGACCGACCCACTAGCTGTGAACATTCTAAACTAACACGAGTTTCAATGAGTGTCCAATTTAAGGGTATTACACAGAAACATACCAAGGGAACATGAATCAAATATGCACTTTTATTCATTTACAATAAACTCATAAAGTACATCATTTTGATTGAAGCTAAGGGCATACAACATTCTAACACGGAGAACCAGATCGCCGATGTGGAAGTTCCGCTTTCTTACTCTGGCATTGTAGTACTGAGCTACTCTTTGTTGGTAAGCTACGGTCCGGATGTATGCGAGGTCCCTTACCTCGTTCAGTAGGTCGAGGTTGGTACGTAACTTGTCTCTGTTTGTCTGATCGTCATATGCTTCTAGTCGCAGCGTAGGTACTTCGATCTCCACCAGGATTACCACTTCAGTGCCGTATGTGATGTTAAAGGGGGTCTCTCCTGTGGCGATTTTTTCTGTAGTTCGGTGAGCCCATAGGATGCTTGGTAGCTCGTCCGCCCACAACCTTTAGCTCGATCTAGTTGCGCTTTCAGTCCGTGGAGGATAGCTCTGTTCATCACTTTTGTTTGACCTTTTGCCTGCGGGTGCGCGACCGATGTGAAGTTCTGCCGAATCCCCATATCTTGGCACCATTCCTAAAACTTGATATCCTTGAACTGTTTGCCATTGTCGGAGATCAGTACCCGAGGTAGCCTGAAGAGACATACTATGTTCTTCCAAAAGAAGTTCTGTATGTTTCGGGTTGTAACTGTTACAAGAGGTTCAACTTCTATCCACTTTGTGAAGTAATCTACCGCCACCACTAGGAACTTCCTCCCACCTGTTGCTGGCGGGAATGAACCCAGGAGGTCAATGTCCCATTGCACAAAGGGCCATGGGCTGGTGAGCTACTTGAGGTCGGCGACAGGCTGATGGTAGATATTGGCATGCTTCTGACATTTGTCACATTTTCTGACGAGCTCAACAGCCTCTGCCTTCATCATTCGCTAGTAGTACCTTTGTCGAAGTGTCTTTTGGGTGAGGGCTCTGCCCCCTAAGTGTCTGCCACACAGACCTTCATGAGTGTTGCGAAGTACAAGGTCGCGAGCAACGTAGGTAGGGGAGCGTGTAGGACCGTCGGTACAACCGTTCGTCTATTATGACATATTTGGCTGCCTGGTGCTGCACCCTCCTGGCTGCATTGCCATCCGCAAGGAGGGTTCCATCTTAGCAAGAAGCTCGCGAGTGGGTCGATCCAGCTCGGCTCTACTTCAAGGATGAGAGCGACCTCCTCTGCCCCTACCGAGAATGCTAGGCCAAGGTAAATCCTCTATATACACGATTCTCATGGCGTTGTGGCTGATGCTGGCTAATCGGGATAAGGCATCGGCCTCAGTGTTCTCTGACCTCGGGATTTGCCTAATGAAGTGTGACTGGAAGTTGAGCAGAGCCTTCTTCACTTTTGCTAAGTAGGCAATCATAGTTAGCTCATGTGCTTCGTATTCACCCGTAACCTGGTTGACCACAAGTTGGGAATCGCTGCAGATACTGTGTTTTGCTCTTACCTTTTGCGCTAGGTTCAACCCGGCTATCAATGCCTCATACTCCGCCTCATTGTTGGATGCCGCGAACTCAAAGCATAGTGCATATTTCAATTTCATGCCACCCGGGCCGTGCAACACTATTCTAGCCCCACTGCCCTGTTGGTTCGAGGAGCCATCTACGTGAAGGATCCATGGCTCCTCATCCCAGTTCGCGTTTGGCCTAACTAGGAGAGATGCCATCCTGGCTGCTACTTCACAGGGTTCGGACTCTATTGGCTTGGGAGCTCTAGGCTTACCTGAATTGGGATCTCGGGCTCAACTGGCCTAGGGACTTCAGAACTGAGCATGCACTCGGCGATGAAATTTGCTAAGGCTTGGGCCTTAATAGCAGTTCGTGGCTTATACTGGAGGTCGTACTCGTTGAGCTCGATGGCCCACTTCATCAGTCGACCGGAAACCTTGGGCTTGAGTAAGACTTGCCTCAGAGGTTTGTCAGTCAAGACGATGACAGTGTGAGCCCAGAAATATGGGCGGAGTTTCTGAGCTGCAATTATCAGTGCGTATGCCAACTTTTCTATCTATGGGTATCTCGTCTCTACTCCCTGCAGAATTTTACTAACATAATAGATGGGTCGTTGGACCCGATCTACTTCTTTTATTAGTACCGAACTGACCACCTTGTCGCTTGCCGAGAGGTACAGTTCTAAGACATTGCCCTCCTTGGGCCTGGTTAAGACCGACACACTAGCGAGGTAGTTCTTTAGCTCGTCGAACGTGAGCTAGCAGTCTCGGGTCCATTCAAACCCTTTGCCTTTAATTGCTTTAAAGAAAGGCATGCCTCGGTCTGCTGACTTGGACATAAAGCGGCTCAGGGTGGCTATGCGGCCATTTAGCCTCTGGACCTGTTTTACTTTTTGGGGTGGTTTCATATCTAGGATGGCCTTTATCTTGTCCGGGTTGGCCTCAATACCATGCCGGTTGACGATGTACCCTAGGAACTTACCCGAGGTGACACCGAAGACACACTTGTTTGGGCTTAGTTTTTTACTAAATTGACGCAGAATTTGGAAAACAGAATCTAAGTCTTGTATTAATTTGTGCAAAAACTGTGTCTTGACGACCATGTCGTCTACATAGCATTCTATCTTCATGTCAATTAAGGGCTGAAATAGCTTATTCATGAGTCTTTGGAAGGTCGCCCCAGCATTCTTCAGTTCGAAGGGCATGACCTTGTAGCAGTACAGGCCGAACTCGGTTATGAAGGTGGTTTTTTCCTCATCGGACTGGTCTATCCTGATTTGGTTGTAGCCCGAGTAGGCATCCAAGAAGCTTAGCAACTCATCTCCCGAGGTCACGTCCACTAGGCGGTCAATTCTGGTGAGGGGGAAGCAATCTTTCGGGTAGGCTCGGTTCAGGTCGGTGTAGTCGACACACATGCGTCACTTGCCGTTTGCCTTTTTTACCAGCACTGGGTTGGCTACCCAACTCGGGTAATGAACTTCCCTTATGAAGTCTGCTGCGAGGAGCTTTTCGACTTCCTCGTCGACTTCCCTCCAAAGTTTTGGGGCTAAGTTGCGTTTCTTTTGTCTAATGGGTTTGACTACAGGTCAATATTAAGTTTGTGAGTTATAAGGCTGGGGTTAATACCGGGCATAACGGAAGCGGACCATGCAAAAATATCTAAATTTTGAAGTAAGAAACTCACCAGTTCGAATCGTAGAGGTTCTTGGACGGAAACACCGATCTGTAGCATCTGAGCTGGGTCCGCAGTTGAAGTTGGGATCACGACCGTTTCTTCTATGGGCACAACTCGCTCGTCGGCCACCTTGGTTTTTCCCTTCAGGGTGGCAACACAACACTTGCGGGACTCAAGATGGTCACCCCGTGCTACCCCCACACCGAAGTCTGTAGGGAACTTCATTGCCAAGTAGTAGGTGGAGACCACTGCCCGTAGGACATGCATGATAGAATACCCTATAATGGCATTGTATGGGGAGGGGGTTGCGACCACCAGGAAATCGTGGTTGAGTCTGACCGCACAAGGCCATGTGCCGACTTCCACAGGTACTGTTATTTTCCTGAGGGACCTGACTTCTTCTCTGCTGAAGCCCACCAGAGGAGTGTTTGCGGGCTTCAACTCGCTTCTCTACAACTGAAGCTAGTCAAACGCCAACTTGAAGAGAATGTCCGCCGAGCTGCCTGAATCAACAAGCACACGCTTGACTTCGAAGTCGCTGATCCTTAGTTTGTTGACAAGCGCATCATTGTGGGGGTAGTGGACCCCTCACACATCGTCTTCTGTGAAGAAAATCGGTTCCTCCGTCTTTGGCCGCTTTGGAGGGTTCTGCTCTTCTCGGGCAACTTCGCGAACTGACGCCCGGGCTACTACTAAAGTGCAATCCGTGACTATTGAACCTCCCACTATTACATGGATGGTTCCCCGAACTGGCCTCTCTTCCAGAGGCTGTTGTTGTGGCGGTTCGACTAGCCTACTACTGGACTCGGGAGCAACCTTACTGTGCTCCCCTTGCTGACCTGTCTTATTATTATTATTATTGCTATGTTGTACAAAATTTCTCAAGTACCTGCGATGGATGAGTCCCTTTATCTCATCCCCGAGATTATTACAATGCTCGGTACTATGACCGTGGTACCTATGGAAACTGTAGTGTAAGTTTTTGTTCCTCTCGTTGGGGTTCCCTTTTAAGCGAGGTGGCCACTTTACGTATGGGGCATCTTTGATCGTCATCAAGATCTCAGCCCGCTTCGCAGGGTGTGTAGTCCATCCGAGCTGCTAAGGGAGCTCAAAAGGGCTGGCTCGGCTTTGTCTCCCGAGCTGGATCTTTTCTCCTGTTATCTGGGTTGGAGGGCTCGCCTTCTCTCTTCCTTTTCTCGATATCGCTCTCAGTTCTTTAGTTGATCTCTTCCTCTATTCTCATGAATTTATTTACGAGTTTGAGGAATTCAGCTACAGTCACGGGCTGGCTAACTACCATGTGCCACTTGAACTCCTTATGCGTCACTCCTCTCTTGGCTATCGCAAGCTGCACCGCGGGGTCTAGTCGCGGTATCTGCAAGCACGCATCATTGAACTGCTTGATGTAGCCCCGAATGGACTCTCCTTCCCTTTGGACTACTCTGAAGATGCTTTCCTCGGTTCTAGGGCACCGCTTGCTGGTAACGAAGTGTGCGGTGAAGACCTACACGAACTGGGTCCAGCTTCTTATTGACCCGGGGGCCAGGTTCCTGTACCAGGTGCGGGCCACCCCCTTGAAGGTGGTGGTGAAGGCCACACACATGCACGATTCACTGGCCCTTGCTAGGTGCATTTGGAACTGGAAGGCATCGACGTGGTCGTTGGGGTCGAAGGACCCATCATACTTGTCTAAAGGGGGGAGTTTGAAGTCTCTGGGCATGGGGACCGGAAGGAGTTCTGATGAGAGGGGAGAAGGAACTGAGAGAATAGGGGCAGCTTTTACCTCATCCGAGCTTGTCTCTTCTTTACCTCTGAGCTCGAGTAGGACACGGGTGGCAGTTCGGCAACTTCGCTGGCATCTTCATTACTGGGTGGGCCTAGTACTGGCGTTGCTGGCCTCTGTGTTGCTGAGCTCGATGGGCCCGGACTGTTGGTAGTCCGCTGCTAGGACGCTGAATCGGTTTTCTGTGAGCGAGAGCTCAGGCTTGGAGCACCGAGGCGCTGACTTGGCAGGCGAGGTTCCCGACCCGCCTGCGAGCTGCAAGGCGGGGGTGATTTTTCTTTCCTTCCGACCCGGGGATGAGGCCTGACTGTTAGGGGGGTTCTGAAGTTGGGGGCTTCTCCTTGGTGATGGCGTCCACCCTGAGGGGAAGCCTTAACTGGCTTTGGAGCAGGGTGCGAGGTGGAAGCTGTGGTTGGTTCAGAGGCAGTTGGGGGAACTGCTGCTGATAGTGATACTGAGAGAGGTGGTGCAATATTTGGTGCTGCTGGAGATGATGCTACTGGAACTGCTGCATTTGGGCTTGCATTACCCGCATTTACTGCATCAAGTCATCAAACTGGCTCTAGCTAGTCGCCACGGGGACAGAAGTTGGTTCGGTAAAGGTTGTCTTGATAGGGAGAGGAAGGGGGACATTCACAGCGGGAAGGTTCACTGGCGCCACTGTTCATGGCGCATTCAGGCTGGGGATCCCATCCACTGGAAGGGGGGTTGTGAACTGTCCAATGCACACCACGGGGACTTGAAGTTGTTCCCCGGGGGGGTTCATCTCCGTGCTACGTCCGGCATTGCTGGAAGAAGCCATGAGTGTTGGGGTTTCTTGGGAAAAAAGGGATTATAAGAGTTTTAGAGGGAGGCTTTTAGGAGCGTGTTCCCACAGGCGGTGCCAATTGATGGTGCGCAATCCGGCCGGTCCTAGCTGCCAAAGATCTTGCCTCGGGCTAGAGCAAAAGGTGCCTGAAACAAAGGAGAAAGCGAGTAATCTCCAAGGGAGAACCTGGTGAGAATGCTCCGAAGCTCAAGTTAGTATTTCCTCAAGGGCAAGATAAAAACCAGATGGGGGCCTTTTATAACCATTTCGCGCACTCACTCCTAAGCTTTTGTTAGGTCAGGTATGGTTACCCCTGCGCTTCTGCCAGTTCGGGTGTCATCACCTCTGCTAGGGCAGAACCACCACTGCTCTCTTTGTCGGAGCCATCTCCGTGACTGGAGATGGCGGTGGCAGGTGGCAGTGGCAGGTGACCATTGAAGTGCGGCTATCAAGCGTCAGATCCCAAGTTAGTCAGGTGCACCACCTTAGGGTACGGACTACTTCGGTGTTTGGTACGATATGGTTGTTCAGTTTGGCATCCTGAAGGTGAAGTGTTTGAGTGGTGTGCGAGGTGAAGCCTTGAGTTCGGATGGAGGTGTGGCCCGAACTGCCATGGGGCGGGCCAGTTCGATTTGTTTCGTAAGGCTCATGGTCTAAGGGAGAGCTCGGGCTCCTTGCGAGGAGTTCGGACCGCTGGTTCCTCCTTTCGGAGCTCGCGCTTGGGGGGTGCTATTGCCTTTGCCATGTGTTGAGTGGTTACGAGGTCGGGCCAAATCTTCCTTCATCACTAGTACTTTACTTAAAAGCTTTTTATTTTTGGAGAATTAATGTATAACAAAGCATTACATGTTATTACAATTTTAGAGAATATTTCTTATGCTTTGATTGAATTCTCTAATTTGCCATTCTTCCTCAACGTAGAGATGTAAATCAAGTTGGGTTTGGGACGGCTTGGCACGACACGACATGATGGCATGCGGGTTGTGCCAGGCCTGGCATGATGGCCTGTGCTGTGCTGGGCCTGGGGTTTTAGGTCCGCATGCTGGTACAATCGATTGGGCCATGCCTTCCGCGACCTGCATGCTGGCACAGCCCAGCCCACCACTCGACCAGAATCGAGTCGAATTCGGATAATTCGAATATCTAATCGATCAAATTCGGATATCCTATTCTTACCGAATAATTAATCGGATTTGAATTTGGATATGATCTTATTTGATTCGACAAATATATGAATTCGACCAATTATTTAATTCTTACATGTAATATATATAATACTTTATATAACATATATAATAATTAAGTTATATAAATAATTTATATATTTATATACTTTACATCAATAAGATATTTATTTTATATATTTACTAATTATCTAAAATAATTAATTAATCAAATTTGAATCAAATATTCGAATATTTAATCAGTTTTGAATTCGAATATTAATTTTCAATATTTGTCAGATATCGAATCAAATTTGAATTCGGATGTTGTCTAATACGATTCGAATTCGATCCGTTTACACCCCTAGTGTTGTGTCGGCCCGACACAACCTGTTTTACACCTCTACCTCAATGTATCTAACATAAAGATAAAACCAATTTTTACTTTATATCAAACTTATTAAACCATGTACTTGAATTTATAATTTTCAAACAAAATGTTTAAGAAAAAACATTCCCATAGTAGCCTATATTATATATTGTTTCTTATTATTATAATTTACTTTTTTTTTTTGTTAAATTGATGATTTCTTTCCATTTTTATGTGTTTAATAAGTAGGTAAAATATTTTTGTCATGTTTACTAGAATAGTCAAAACGAATATGGAGGTTGGTCCTCACTCCAAGCATAGGCTGATATTTTATTTAGGTGGGGTGCAAATGTCAAGATATTGACATTACTGATATTGAGGCAAATGGTGCAACCAAAGTAGATGAATTATCAAGTCCTACCGAGCTAATTACAAGAAAATATAGTATTGCTAAATTGCATGAAATTGAAGGCCAACAGATATTTGATGCAAGTATAAAGAAAATGTTCAAGGAAAAATGCTCCCTTGTTCCTAAAGAGTGGACCCCGAAGATTGGCATGGCGTTTAAAATAGAAGAAGCATATGAATTTTATAATAGGTATACTGGAAAGGTAGGAATTAGTGTTCAGAAAGCCAATAGAATTCTATGCTCTTGGATTGGTAAAATAAGATTTAGAAAATTTTATTGTTCTAGAGAGGGGAAGCATATCCAAGATAAACTTGGATTCATTGTCAAACGACCCCGAGCGGAGACAAGACGTGGGTGTATGGCAGAAATGAAGATAAGCCATCGAGAAGATGGTTTCTATCATGTGATTTCTTTTAATGAAAATCATAATCATATTGTTACAACCCCTAAAAAAGACACACATGCTAAGATCACAAAGAAATATTTCAGAGGTACAAGCAACCCATGTTAAAAGAGTTGATGGTTCAGGAATAGCTCCCAAAGCAACAATGGAACTAATGGCCAAGGAGGCTGGTGGACGGGAAAAAGTTGGATTCACTTCTATGGATCTTAAGAATTATTTGCATTCATACCGAACTAAGAAGATGGAGAAGGGAGAAGCAAGTGGTGTTTTACAATACTTTCAAGACATGCAATCAAAAGATCATTCTTTTGTATATGCAATACAATTGGATCAAGCTGAATTAGTCACAAATTTATTTCGGGCAGATGGTCAGATGGTAGTAGACTATGGTCATTTTGGTGATGTTATATGTTTTGATAAAACATATAGAACAAACAATGAAAATCGACCATTTGCAATGTTTGTGGGGGTGAACAATTATATGCAATCAACAATTTTTGGTGTTTCATTGTTGTATGATGAAACTGCAGAAACATTTGAGTGGCTATTTAAGACTTTCATCAAAACAATGGGTGGAAAACAACCAAAGACGATTCTAACTGATGATGGTGCAGCTATGGAAAAGGCAATCAATTTGGTATTACTAGAAATAAATCATCAATTATGTGTTTGGCATATGTTTCAAAATGCTACAAAACACCTTAGTGGTGTTTTTGAAGTGTTTATAATTATGAGGATATAGATGAATTTGAAGATGCATGGGAAAAGATGGTTAAGAGGTATAACCTCCAAGAGAATGATTGGTTACAAAGTTATATGATAAAAGGCATAAATGGGCTTTAGTATTTGGGCAATAAACATTTTCTGTTGGTATGAGCACCACACAGAGAAGTGAAAGCGTGAATAGTTGTCTTAAAGAACATCACAAAATTAAGCATGATTTGTCAAGACTCCTTTGGCATTTTGAGAGAGTAGTTGCTGATAGGCGATATGAAGAGTTAAAAGCTGAATTTGTAGCAACACAAGGCATCCCAGCCTTGACTGCAATTGTGGATATATTGAATTATTTTTCTCGTATATATACTCCACCTATTTTTTCTTTGTTTTACACTGAAGTAATGCGACAACTCAATTGTAGTATTGAAGAAGATTATGTTGTATGTGGAACATCAACTAAGTATGTTGTTAGTGTATCTGGAAAAAGTCATCGGCACACAGTCACTTTTGACTCAGTAGATGATTTGGTCAATTGTACTTGTAAAAAAATTGAATATATGGGGATCTTATGTGGGCATGCATTGAAAGTACTTGATTGTAGATGCATTAAAATGATTCCTCCATGCTATACACTACAAAGATGGACTATTGATGCAAAGGTGACGACTGTTGAAACATCTCACGACTCTATTACATGTGTTGATCAAAACATAGAAAGAGCAATGTATCAAAAAGAGATGAATTGATTGCTTTCCTAAATAGCAAATAGAGCTGCATATTCTAAGAATGCTTACAAGGTTGTTATAAGAAGTGATAGAATGTTTGAAACATACAACATTTGACCAACCATCTATTTCACTAGAGGGCATGGAAGCTGAAATTAATGCCAATAATAGCTCTCCTTCCTTACATGTTGATAAAATATGCAGGGATATTGATGGCAAAAATGTCAATTTCACTGAAGAAGGGACCTCAACAATAGTGAAAGGAATTAAACACAAGATGACCAATGTGCATTCTTCTTAGAGGCCAAAAAATGCTTTAGAAAAAGCCATAACAAGGAGAACATAGCGGAAAAAGAATCATATTGCCGAAGAAAGTTCTACCCAACAACCTATACATGTATCTTTTTTTTTTTAATTTATCAATTAAATATGTTTTTATGTCTGACAATTCTTTATTAAATTGTTTTGATCCAGGAATATGGAGATGGTGGCAGCCAAAAACATGTGCCTCCAAAGAAGACAAAAAGGACAAGAGCACAACAATCTAATCAACCTCTCTCATCAATAAAAGTATATCTTTGATTAAATTTATTTAAATAATATATTAATATTTTTATATTAAAATTCCTATTATATAGGAATCGGGGTTCGAGAAAAATAATGAGAATGTCACAATGAGAAATCAACAAAACATTGTTTCACATCACATTCATGTAAGTCACAACTCAACTCTCTCATGATTCATATAAACTTATTTTTTCTTGATTATTTAATTATTCTTATGTGCTTTTCATATTCAAGATTGGTTTGAAGAATGGTCATGCTCATACTGTACCTTTATTACTTCAGGTAATTATTTTGAATAATTTATATATCTTAAACATATTCTATTTTTATAATTAAAAGTGTTTATTATATTTTTTATGTATTTGTCCTAACCACAAAACATCTTCACATCTGGACACATTAACTCCTTTGCTAATGATCCTAGTATGTCTCAGTTGTTGCAAGTAAATAGCTAATATACATGTTTTAAGAAATACAATAATACTTTTTCTTTCTTTTTTATGGTTTTACTATTTGTTTAATTGTCTTCATATACGCATAGATATCTGCTACTACTTTCAGAGAATTCCCTACCAGTGGCTCTTATATGAGTAAGGTAATTTCCTATATCAAATGAACTATAGTTTGAATATATTCTTAAACATACTTTGAATGATATATACATTTTGTAGGAATCATTTGGGATTGGAGTATCCCAACAAACAATGGCTTGCAATAATTTAGAAGATGTAGAGGAAAATAATGACTGATACCCTAGGTGAAAACTCGTATCAATTCATGATATCTAGTCTAGGTAAAAAGTGGAAAAAGGTGTTTCCTCTAGCTAAGTTATCTATGTCATTTAAATTTTAAACCTTAATAATTAAGTCTCAGATCTTTTTGTTGTATTTGAGTGCAGGAATTGAAGGGCAAAGAGATACTTGGACAATTCTTTTGTATGAAATTTGATTGCATATAATTGTACAAAAGCCTTGCAATTCTCTTTTGGAAGCATGGCTATAATTTTTTATATAGTTTTTTTCTATACATGCTAAACACATATTTTATAGTTTCTTTTATTGGTAATTTTTTATAGTTTCTTTGGTTAATAATATCATTGTAACCAAGGAAGTAATTATCTTTAAGGATCTTTTGCTTAGCATATTTTTATTGGTTTTTTCTTCTGTTTAGTTGGGATATGAATTGGGTATTGGCTTTTCATTCGATACTAATTCAAGCTTGAAATTTGGAATTTATAGCCTTTCAATGAGCCTAGTGTGTTTGGGGAAGCTTTTTCTTGCTACTATATATGCAAAATTTATGGATTTTTTCTTTGTTTTTGCACCAAAAGGTAACACTTAATTTGAGAGGTTTATTTTGGTTGGGTAGAATTAGAATTTGACTCCAATTCTGGGTGGAATGACATTCCCCCATTCTCTCCCTCCCTAGGGAAGATGAACCCCCTACTAGCTTATTTCAATTCAGGTGGGGAATAGACCAATTTTGATTTCGATTATGATTATGATCTTAATGGACCCGTAGTTCTTAACTGTCATAAAAGAAAGTATTAACAAAAACTACACATTATTTGATGGGTAATATGAGATTTCATCATTCCCACAATGGAATGATTTATTAATTGGAAATCTAACCATAGTTGTGAAGAAACAATGATTTATTAATATTTATATTAAAATAAGATATCCATATAAAATAAGATTGTTACATTCCAAGTAGTTATCGTTGAGGCTGTGCTTAGTTTGAAAGAACCAAAATTTGAGGGAAATTTTTAAAGAAATTTCATAAAATTTGTTAAAAACTCTACTTTAACTTGTCCGTCTTTTATTTTCTAGCAAATCAAACATAGCCTAATAAATTGACATAGAGTATGCAACTTAGGAGTCAAAAGAGTTACAATTAGGGTTCAAGTTGCCCATTTGGTATTGACAAATTACTAATTTCCATTACATCTAGCAATACAATCCCATAATTTTTTTTGGTAATCCAATCCCGGCCATAAATTTCATATGAACACAACAAGAAGTAAAAAAACTTCAAATAATTTGATGTTCCAAATATAACTTAGCCATATCTTTACATAACTAATAATGCTCATGCTGAAGTCTATTGTTTTAACCATACCTTCAATAAAATAACAATACTATAATAAGTATAATGCATTTGACATGTTATTAATTTCAATCTATCCTCCAAGTGGGAAACTTGCTTCTCAAAACATTCCATACTACTATTCTCTTATAGTGATACTTGTTCTTTGAACTACTCCAAAACTTTGCTTTTTGCATCCAACCATCTTCCAAGCAGTAAATTTGTCTATCCACTTGATGCATATGCTAATTCAGACATGTCTTGAAAATTGTATAGGATGCACCAATCAAAAATTACATCTTCTATTGCTGATACAAAAGGCAAAAAAAAAAAAAAAACATAAAAATTAAGTATGAGATAAAATGCAATTAGCACAAAAATGAAAAGCATATTGAGGAGATTTTTTACTAGCCTTGTGTTGCATGTTCTTGTAATATGTTCCTATAAGAGTTAAGAGAAGAAAATAAATTGAAGAAAAAACTGCAAGGACAAATTTCCAACATCTTAATGTTTTTGGTAGCAAATAAAGTTCACAAAGAAACAAGTTGATTCTAAAAGAAAAAAAAAAAGTCGCAGAAACCATAATCTAGGCTAATCATTCTCACTAGTCATCCCAATCAATTGTTTAAATTGTTTTGTTCTATCTATGGACATGTTTTAAAGTTGTTTGTACTTGAGCATTTAACCAGATAGTGCTAGTTCTTGGAAATGGATTCCAAGAGCTACTAGTTCTGCACCAACAACTAAGAAACAAACATAGCCCTTTTTAATGATTAACCAAGTGATATCCCAACTCAATTCTAATCCAAGTACACCTATATCCTACAATACAAATTGAAGTTGCAAGGGAAAAATGTTGTACATAGAAAAAAGTTATAAAGAACAAAGATTTGTACTAGTTACTGATGTAGCGCGATCTGGTGACTCCTAGCTAGTACTCGCGTGGCTCCTAAGAGGTACCTAAGACGAGAGGGAAGAAGAAGTTCTCCCGGGGGTTTGCCCGGCGGGAACACTCCGATGATTAAGTCAATACTTTGTGCAAGAAGCGAAGGGAAAACGAAGGCTTAGAGTGAACATTGTGCAAATAATTAGAAGATACCTTGTTCCTTGAGAATATGCACCTTATAACTGAATTCCGTTGCTTCAAGCCCTTTGCTTCTGACAGGGCAGCTATAACCGCCACTGTCAGTTTGCCATAGCCGATACTGGCAAGGTTGTGGCACATGCGGGGCTGTCGTTGCAGGGTACGTGCCTGTCAAGTACGGGACACCTTTCTGAAGGTGACAGGCGCGGTGCTTTCTGACGAGGGACATGTCTGTTGTCCACAGATTTGTTGGGCACGACAGTCGAGCAGGAAGCCTTCCTGCGGTACGCCGAGCTACCCTTCCACGAATTACCCTGAGTTGGGCTGTCTCTTGAGTGACGTGCTGCCCGTAGCAAGTTATGCCGAGCTGGCTGACCCGAGGTGTCCATGCCTCGGGGTGTCTAGAGATGGATCGTCGTGTTCTTATCTGGGAGTGGCCCGAGGTTCATTGGGAGGAGCTCAGGCCTCAAGAGAGGTCAGGGCACCCTGAACTCTGGGAACCCCAAAGTGCCTTAACCTCGGAGAGGAGGTGCAAGTGAGGCAACTTTCGGCGAGTAGTTAATCCGCCCAGTTGCTGAGCTGAACTCGGTGGGACCTTCCCTCCGAGTTGTGGTCATGTCAATTGCACTGTCATGCTGAGTCAATATTTGAGCAAGGTCACCCCCATGTGTACCCGTACTGCGAGGTCGGGCTAAATCACCCTCCATCAATTCCCCCCACTCCCTACGCTGGCAGCGGTGACCCAGTGCGGGGAGGTCATGACATGCTGGGTGGATTTGGCGTTGGTCTTCATGCCACTTTGTCGTGGGCTCTGTCTAGCTGGACCGGTTTAACGCCCGGTTTGACAAAAAAAAAGACTCGAGTCGCATCTGGATTACGCGCGGATCTCACGCGATTCGGACTTCGCGGACATCAAAAACGCGCTCAACCATTTTCGCCTCAAGGAACCCGCAGTTGTGGCTATAAATAGGGGGATCCTTGGCCATTTTCTTCGCCACAAAGCTCTCCTCAATAGTGTTTGAGCTCGCGTCGGAGGTCTCTTAGCTTGGGTCTTCCAGTTCGTCCTGTTCTCCCAGTCCGGTTGTGTCTCTTTTGGTGAGTCCTCCCAAGCTTCCTTCACCTTTTCAATTTGTTTCTTCGCTTTAGTTCGCTATGTCGTCTAGTGTAGACAGCCTTATCGACGAGCCTGAGGTGGGTACCTTAGCTCAAGGTGGCTCCTCTACTGCTCAGCCATCCAAGGTACGGGTGGCTTTGGGTCATCTGGCGCCCACCTCCCACCGAGGTCGGGAGGCAGATCAGTTTGGCCCTTCTATAATGACTTCGGAGAGGCTTTAGAACTTCATACAAAGGTTCCGCCTCCCTAAGGAATACTCATATAGCCTTCCCATTAGCAATTTCCCATGGGAGCACGGTCCTGACGAGATCGTGACCTTCATGGAGCAACTGATAGCCGGACTCCGACTTCTTCTTCACCCTTTGATCGTTGAGGTGTTGGTACACTTTAAAATCACCCTGGATCAACTCCACCCGAACTCCATATGGAATGTGGTGGGGTCCATCTCTCTTTGTTTTCACTGTTCCCTCTCTATAGATTTAGATGTTCTTTGCACAATTTTTGCCATAAAGAAGAGCGCTTCGAGCACTCTCCCCAGGCACAGGCGATCCTACTACCTGTCCCCCCACCCGGGTTTCAAACTCATGCACAAGCTCTTGAGCAAAGTCCCAGCTTGGAAGCGGGACTACTTCGTAGTTCAGAGCAGTATGGGGTGGCCCTTCCCCATCGATTGGAGGATAGCCGTTCAAGACCCCGGTGTCATCCTAGACGGGAAGACCAAGAGGGTGCTCCAGTCACTACCTCAGCTCGGGTTGAATTATAAAGACTTCACTTATGAGGAGAAGCTCGTCCAGGCGAGCTTGAGCCCGGGTAGGCCCTCCTTCACTTCGTCTTTCTGTTCATATGTTTACTTCAGGTTGCTGATGTCGTGTTTTGCTGTAGGTCCCATGGAGGCGGAGAGAATAGACAACCAAAAGCTCTTCCGCCAGATGCAGAGAAAGAAACGCATAGCCAAGAAGGCGTGCATTGAGTCCCCGCAAGCTTTAGCCGAGCCCCAACCTCCATAGACTTCGACTATGGACCCGAGGTGGTAGTGAAGCTTGTCATCGATTTGAAAAAAGAGGCGGTGCCTTGAGGGCCTGAGGTGGTAGCGAAGCTTGCTGTTAGGCCCACCGAACCTGCTGCCAAGCCTACTGAGCTTGCTGCTGAGAGCGCTACCGAGGCTCGTGCTGCAAAGGCTGCTGTTGGGGCTTGTCCTGCTGAGGTGGCTGCCAAGGCCTCTGAGAGTTCCACTCACGATGTGGAGATGACGACATCCTGCTCGGAGGGCCAGGGGAGTCAAATTGTTATGAACCCTGAGTGTAGCCTGAATAAGAGCAAGCTGGTTGCATACCCGGGGGAGGTCAGCAAGTGGGCCAAACTCACTCCTGGTCAGCTCGGTGCCCGAGCTGCCACTCATACTATGGTGGTGAGTCTTTCTTCTCTCTCCCTCCCCCCCCCTTTTTTTTTTGATTTCTCTCTTGACTGGTTTCCCTTTTGTAGGTATACACCGCCATTCACGCCTTGACCCTTCAATCGGCGGCACCTAAGGCGGGCTCTAGAGGTTGAGAAGTCATCTCGCACAGCACATACTAAGTTGAGGGCAGCTCGTTGTCTGGTCCACCGCCTGGAGAGTGGCGCCTCGGCTCAGAAGAGCTTCATCAAGGTGTTAATGGCAGAGAAGGGGGAGCTGGCCCGAGACAAAGACAAGCTGAGGGCCGAGGTGAACGACCTCAAGGTCGGTCAGGAGGCCTTAGGGCTCGAGGTGGACAGCCTCAAGGCTGAGTGGGATGCCTTGAAGCTTGAAGTGCAAGGTCTTAAGGAGGCGAAGGGTAAGCTGGAACATGAAGTGGGGTACCTCCAGGAAGACATAAGAGAGAAGACTGCAATCTTCGAGGGTGGTCTCGAGGAGGCCAAGACTCAGGCAGCCATTGACTACATCAACTCTTCAAAGTTTGACGACGTGATGACGGAGGCCTACCGTAAGGGCTTCAAGCTTAGTCGGTGGCTGATCAGGCACATCTACCCCGACCTGGATACAAGCGCCATCACCACTTCACAAATCACCGACGACATCCTGCGTCAGTCAAAAGATGATCTAGATCTTAAAGATGAGGGTGCCAAAGATAAAGCAGAGGATGCTGGCCCAGTTACTGCCCCCGAGGAGGTCCCTAACAGAGGCAACGAGCTTTTGAAGTAGTTTGCTCCTTGCATTTGTAAATTTAACCTCCCTTGTAATCAAGACGTTCTTAATGAAATTTATGTGCCAAACTTCCTGTAATGAAGAGATTTTTTCTTTCTTTTTGCCAAGATTTTGTGTATTTTATCTTGTCGGAGTGGTCATTCACTCCGAGCTGTTAGCCTATCGTATTGAACTTCCAAAGTGGGTGTTCCTTAATCGGCTATCGTGGCCCCGAACTATTTAGTAGGGGTAGCCTTGTGTATGCCAGGGTGAGGGATATTTTAGGGTGCATGCCCGACCAGTCTACACCTGAGGTAGCCTGCTATCAGTTGTCCTTACGGGTTTAACTCTTCGCATGCCACGGCAGGCTATTTATCGTAAGTTTCGTGCCTGAGCCGCTTGCATCTCAGGTGCTGCAAGTACTTAGTTCATGCTGATGGGGCAACTTAACTTTGTATGCTCCCGAGGTTCCTTCATTGGCTTGGCATTTCAGCCCTTAGGCTGGAGGAATGGATCGTGGCCCACTTTCAGAGTTTGTCCATGCCACAGAGGCGACTGGGTCTTATTGTGCTGAGATCATATTAGCTCATTATTTTGGCCCTTAGGCTTTGAGAGTGGCTCGTGCTTACTCAATTCTTATAGATAATATCATCTTAGGTTGACAATATTCCATACCCGAGGTACTTGTTTCCCTTCGAGGGTCTCGAGCTCGTAAGTTCCTTCCCCGAGCACTCACTTCACTCGATGGGGACCTTCCCAATTGGACCCAAGCTTGCTAGTGCCGGGCTCAGGTACCATAACTTTACGAAGGATCAGGTCACCAACGCAGAAATTCCGCTTCTTAACCCTAGCGTTATAATACCGAGCTTCTCTCTACTGGTAGGCTGCTGTCCTGATGTACGCGAGGTCCCTTAATTCATCGAGTAGATCGAGGTTGGTACATAGCCCATCTTCGTTTGTCTGATCACTGTATGCTTCTAATCGTAGCATGGGTACTTCGATCTCTGCGGGAATCACAGGTTCGGTGCCGTAGGTGAGATTGAAGGGTGTTTCTCCCATGGCGATCTTCTCCGTGGTTCGATAGGCCCATAGAACACTGGGTAGTTCCTCTGCCCATAGTCCTTTAGCTCAATCCAGTCGTGCCTTTAGTCGACGGAGGCTGGCTCTGTTCGTGACTTCGGCCAGACCATTTGCTTGAGGGTGTGTGACTGAAGAAAAATTCTATTAGATTCCCATGTCCTGGCACCAGTCTTGGAACTTGATATCCTCGAACTGCTTGCCATTGTCAGAAATCAATACCGAGGTAATCCAAAGCGGCACATGATGTTCTTCCAAAAGAAGTTTTGGACATTTCGGGTTGTGATCGTTACAAGGGGTTCGACCTCTACTCACTTGGCAAAGTAGTCCACTGCCACTACTAAGAACTTCCTTCCACCCGTTGCTGGCGAGAATGACCCGAGTAGATTGATGCCCCATTATGCAAAGGGCCATGGGCTAGTGAGATACTTGAGGTTGGCAGCGGGTTAATGGTGAATATTAGCATGTCTCTGGCATTTGTCACATTTTCTAACGATCTCAATAGTGTCTACTTTCATTGTTGGCCAATAATACCCCTGTTGAAGTGCCTTCTCGGTGAGGGTCCTGCCCCCAAGTGTCCGCCGCATAATCCCTCATGAGTGTCGCGGAGTACGAGCTCGGCCTCGGTAGGTCATAGGCAACGCAGATAGGGGAGCGTGTAGGATCTCCTATACAACCGTTCGTCTATCATGACATATTTGGCTGCTTGGCGCTGCACACTTCTGGTTGCATTGCGATCTGCAGGGAGGGTCCTGTGTAGAAGGAAGCTCGCGAGTGGGTCAACCCAGCTCGACTCTACTTGAACGACGGGAGCGACCTCCTCTGCCCCCCCCCCCCCCCGAGAATGCTAGGCCGGAGCAAATCCTCTATGTGCACAGCCCTCATGGTTATGCCGCTGGTGCTGGCTAGTATGGACAAGGCGTCACCCTCAGCGTTCTCTGACCTTGGTATCTGCTTGATGAAGTGTGACTGGAAGTTGAGCAGGGCCTCTCTAACTTTGGTCAAGTAGGCAATCATGGTTGGCTCATGAGCTTCGTACTTGCCGGTGACCTGGTTGACCACGAGTTGGGAGTCTCTACAGATAACAATGTGCTTTGCTTTTACTTCTCTGCCTAGGGTTAGTCTAGCTATCAATGCCTCATACTCTGCTTCATTGTTAGACACCGCGAACTCGAAGCGTAGCGCGTACTCCAGTTTCATGCCACTTGGGCTACGTAGAACTATTCCGGCTCTACTGCCTTGTTGGTTCGAGGAGCCATCTACGTGAAGGATCCAGGGCTCCTCATCCCAGCTTGCGGTTGGCCGAGCTAGGAGAGATGCCACACTGGCTGCTACCTCACGGGGTTCGGACTTGACTGGCCTGAGAGCTTCAGGCTCACCCGAGCTGGGAGCCTTGTGCTCAACCGGCCTGGGGACTTCGGAGCTGAATGTGCATTCGGCTATGAAATCTACTAAGGCTTGGGCCTTGATGGCAGTTCGCGACTTGTACTGGAGGTCGTACTCGCTGAGCTCAACGGCTCACTTCGTCAACCGACCAGAGGCCTAGGGCTTAAGTAATACTTGCCTCAGAGGTTTGTCGGTGAGGGCGATAACAACATGAGTTGGAAGTACGGGCGGAGCTTCCGAGCTACAATTACCAGTACGTATGCTAGCTTTTCTATCTCCGGGTATCTCGTCTCTGCACCCTGCAATATTTTGCTAACGTAATAGATGGGTCATTGAACCTGATCTACTTCCTTTATTAGCACTGAACTGACCACTTCGCCGCTTGCTGAGAGGTACAATTCTAAAACCTCGCCCTCCTCGGGCCGGGTTAAGGTTGGCACACTAACAAGGTATTTCTTGAGCTCGTCGAACGCGAGCTGGTAGTCTTGGGTCCATTCAAACCCTTTGCTCTTAATTGCCTTAAAGAACGGCAGACAACGGTCCACCGATTTGGACATGAAGCGGCTCAGAGCAGCTATGCGGCCATTCAACCTTTGAACCTCCTTCAACTTTCGGGGTGGTCTCATATCTAAAATGGCCTTAATCTTATCCGAGTTGGCTTCAATGCCACGCCATTTAATGATGTATCCTAGGAACTTGCCCGAGGTCACACCAAATACACATTTGTTTGGGTTCAGTCTCATATTAAACTTACACAGAATTTCAAAAACAGAATGCAAATCTTGTATTAATTCATGTAAGAATTGAGTTTTGATGACCATGTCGTCTACATAGCATTCTACTTTTCTGCCGATTATCAACACAAACAATTTATTTACAAGCCTTTGAAAGGTTGCCCCTGCGTTTTTCAACCCGAAGGGCATGACCTTGTAACAGTACATGCCAAATTCCGTGATGAAGTTAGTCTTTTCTTCGTCCGCCGGGTCCATAATTTGGTTATAGCCCGAATAGGTGTCCAAGAAACTTAGCAACTCATGCCCTGAGGTCACATCCACTAAGCGGTCAATTCTGGGGAGCGGGAAGCAGTCTTTTGGGCAAGCCCGGTTCAGGTCGGTGTAGTCGACGCACATGCGCCACTTTCCATTTTTCTTCTTTACCAAGATAGGGTTAGCTACCCAGCTTGGGTAGTGGATTTCTCTTATGAAGTCAGATGCGAGGAGCTTTTTGACCTCCTCGTCGACCGCTTTCCACCTCTCCAGGGATAGGTTGCGTTTCTTCTATCTAATGGGCCTAATTACAGGATCAGTATTCAGCTTGTGAGTTATGAGTTTGGGGTCTATACCGGGCATCTCTGTCGCGGACCATGCAAAAATATCTAAATTTTGAAGTAAGAAGCTTACTAGTTCGGATCGTAGGGTCTTCTGGACGGAAGCGTCGATCTAAAGCGTTCGAGCTGGGTCTACTGCTGAGGTCAGGATCGCGACTGTTTCTTCCGTGGGTGTGGCTTGCTCTTCGCCTTGCTCCGTGGGCCGCTCTAGTTCGAGGTCGTCGGCCACCTTGATTTTCCCCTTCAGGGCGGCAACATAGCACTTGTGGGACTCGAGTTGGTCACCCCACGCTATCCCCACACCGAAGTCTGTTGGGAACTTCATAGCCAAATGGTAAGTGGAGACCACCGCCCATATGACATGGGTGTTGGTCGACCTATTATGGCATTGTAGGGGGAGAGGGTTATGACCACCAGGAAGTCGTGTTTGAAACTAACCACATAAGGCTATGTGCCGACTTCTACAGGTACTGTTATTTTCCCAAGGGGATGGACTTCTTCTCCACTAAAGCCCACCAAAGGAGTGTTTGTAGGTTTCAGGTCGCTTCTCTACAACTGAAGCTGGTCGAACGCAGCTTTGAAAAGGATGTCAGCTGAGCTACCTGAGTCAACAAGTACGCGCCTGACCTCAAAGTTGTTGATTCTTAGCATTATTACCAACGCATCATCGTGGGGATAGTGGACCTCTCGCGCATCGTCTTCTGTGAAAAAAATTGGGTCTTCCATCTTCGACCGCTTTGGAGGGTTCTGCTCTTCCCGGGTGGCCTCACAAACTAACGTCCGAGCTACTGCTGAAGTGCAACCCGCAACGATCGAACCTCCCACTATCATGTGGATGGTCCCCCGAACTGGCCTCTCCTTCGAAGGCTGCCTCTACGGTTGTTCGGCCAGCCTGCTGTTGGACTCGGGAGCATCCTTACCATGCTCCCCTTGCCGACCTACTCTATTACTATTGTTATTATTATTTTGTACAAAGTTTCTCAAATATACGTGACGGATGAGCTCCTCTATCTCATCGCGGAGGTTTTTACAACTCTCGGTACTGTGACCGTGATCTTTGTGAAAATTGCATTACAGACTCTCGGTACTGTGCCATCAGGATTTCAGCCCACTTTGCGTTTAGTGGGGTATAATCAGCTTGGTCCGCTGCAGGAGCTCGGAACAATTAACCCGACTTTGCCCCTCAAACTGTATCCTTTTTCTTTCGGCTGCCCCTTGATTGGAAGGCTCTCCTTCTCTCTTTCTTTTTTCGGGTGCACCCTCGCCCTTCTGGTTGATCTCCTCTTCGGTGGCTATGAACTTGTTCACAAGCTTCAGAAACTCGGTTATGGTCACAGGCTGGTTGACGACCATGTGTCATTTGAACTCTTTGTGTGTCACACCTTTCTTGGATGCTACAAGGCGTACAACGGGGTCTAGGCACGATATCTGCATACAAGCATCGTTGAACCACTTGATATAGCCTCGGATGGACTCTCCCTCTCTTTGCACTATGCTGAGGAGGCTTTCTTCAGTTCGCGAGCACCATTTGCTGGTGACGAAGTGGGATGTGAAGGCTTGTGCGAACTGCGCCCAACTTCTTATCGACCCAGGTGCCAAGTTCCGGTACCACATGTGGGCTACTCCCCTAAAAGTAGTGGAGAAGGCCACGCACATGCACGATTCACTGGCTCTCGCCAGGCGCATCTGTGACTGAAAGGCATCTACGTGGTCATTTGGGTCAAACGACCCATCATACTTGTCAAGAGGGGGGAGCTTGAAGTCTTTGGACATTGGGACTGCCAGAAGTTCGGAAGACAGGGGGATGAAACTGAGAGGAGGGGAGTTTTGACTTCAACCGAGCTTACCTCTTCTTTGCCACCGAGCTTGGACAAACCACAGGTAATAGATCGACGAGCTTGGCGATAGCGTCTCTGCTTTTTGGTGGGCTCGGCGTTCGTGCTATTCACCTCTGCATTGTCCGGAATGGTTTGTGCATGAAGTAGCCCGGTCTGCTGGTGATGACTGCGGATAGAGGGGTCCTATTTGGAGTATGTTGCCAGGATCTCAAACCGGTTCTCAAAGAGCAAGGTTTCAAGTTTCAACTGTCGAGGTGATATAGACCTGGCAAGCTGGGGTCCTCCCGACCTGTCCGCCCATGGGGAGACTGCGGTAGTCGGTCTCTCTCGTCTACCGCAGGGGGAGGCCTGGTTTTTTGGGAGGTTTTGAGGGGACTCTCCTTGGCCAGAGGGGCGCTCATCTTGGCAGAGAGACCTAGCTTACTGCGAGGTTGGGTGTCGAGGCGGGAACTATGGCTGCTAAAATTGAGGTTGAGGTAGCTGGGGGAACTGCTATTGATACTGATACTGGGAGACCTGGTGCAGTATGTGTTGTTGATAGAGCTGAAGTTGTTGGAACTGTTGCATTTGGGCCTGCATGGCCCGTATGCACTGCATCAAGTCCTCAAGTTGGTTCGGGCTAGCCGCTGGAGGCACGACCGAAGGTTTAGTGAACGTCGTTCCGACTGTAGCAGGGAGTGGGGCGATGACAGGTACCACTGTGAGAGGCACATTCAAGCTGGGGATTCCGTCCGCCGAGAGGGGGACAGTGAACTGTCCGATGTAGACCGTAGGAAGCTGGGGTTGTTCCCTGGAGTTATCCATTTCCGCGCTTTGTCCAACGTTGCTAGAGGAAGCCATGAGTGTTGGATTTTTTCCAAGGAAGAAGAGAGATGTGAAAGGCCTTTTGAAGCATTTCCCACAGACGGTGCCAAATGATGTAGCACGATTCGGTCACTCCTAACTGGCACTCGCGTGGCTCCTGAGAGGTACCTGGGACAAGAGGGAAGAAGAAGTTCCCCCGGGGGTTTGCCTGGCGGGAACACTTCGATGATTAAGTCAGTACTTTGTGCAAGAAGCGAAGGGAAAAAGAAGGCTAAGAGTGAAGATTGGGCAAATAATTAGAAGATACCTTGTTCCTTGAGAATAAGCCCCTTACAACTGAATTCTGTTGCTTCAGGCCCTCTGCTTCTGAAAGGGCAGGTATAATTGCCACTGCCAGTCTGCCACAGCCGTTACTGGCAAGGCTGAGGTGGCACGCGCAGGGCCGTCATTGCAGGGTACGTGCCTGTCAGGTATGAGACACCTTTCTGAAAGTGATAGGCGCGGTGCTTTCTGACGAGCGACATGTCTGCTGTCCACAGATTTGTTGGGCACGACAATCGAGCAGGAAGCCTTCCTGCGGTACGCCAAGCTACCCTTCCACGAATTACCCTGAGCTGGGCTGTCTCTTGAGTGACGTGCTGCCCGTAGCAAGTTATGCCGAGCTGGCTGACCTGAGGTGTCCATGCCTCGGGGTTTCTAGAGATGGATCACTGTGTTCCTATCTGGGAGTGGCCTGAGGTCCATTAGGAGGAGCTCGGGCCTCAGGAGAGGTCAGGGTGCCCCGAACTTTGGGAACCCCAAAGTGCCTTAACCCCGGAGAGGAGGTGCGAGTGAGGCGGCTTCCGGCAAGTGGTTCATCCGCCCAGTTGCCGAGCTGAACTCGGTGGGATCTTCCCTCCGAGTTGTGGTCACATCCGTTGCGCTGTCATACTGAGTCACTGTTTGAGTGAGGTCACCCCATGTGTACCCGTACTGCGAGGTCGGGCCAAATCACCCTCCATCAGTTATCTTTAACTAATAAGATTTAATTATTAACAAAAGCATGATTATTAGTGATTAGGACCATTGTAGATGATCCCAGACCAAACTAGTTAATAAGTATGCTAAATCCAGTCTTAGCAAGTTGTTGAGCAACATAACGCCCAAGAAACCCAATAGCTCCAAATACAATTTCAACAATGCCGCTTTCCAAATTGAATAAATATTTCAACTTAAACAACAAAATTGCAAATGGACCAAAATGAAAGTTTCTTTTTTGATAGGTAAATGAATGTTTATTCTTTTTGAAACTTACCCTTGTAGTCTAATGTCTAAACAAGTCCAAATGCATTAAAGTGATCAAACAGAGCAAATCATCTTTATAGGACTCTTCCAACCAAATTACAAGGGATTAAATCACTAAGTTTCAACTAAAAGAAAAAAAAAAAAAGTGGTAAAGAACATAGTTATAGATGATCTCCCACCAGTACCTTTGCAACAAGATGGGGATGGTCGATCCATACCGCGAATGATTAGTAACATAATCCGCATTTCCAATCAATATATCATGGTTTGAACTTATGGTTACTGAGATAAAATCCCATAAAAATCCAACAAAACCATTGCAGAAAATCAGGAATTTGCATTTTGTTTGAAATCCCGTGTTGTTTATGCAAATCCCTAAAGAAATGAAAGTGGGAGATAAATTGAAACCGTAAAGCATATATAGCGATGATAGACTATAGTCACCTGAGATTTGATGGATGGGTTTCTTGAGACGAAATCACAGGTGAGGGCTTCAAGAACTGCTGCCCCAACCAACTAGTTGCAACTGTTGAAGGTGCAGAGGTGGGAGAAGTTGGATGAATGGATTTTTTGATTGGATGAATGGGTTTCTTGAGGTTGGATGAATGAATTTCTTGAGATGAAACCACTGGTGAGGGCTTGAAGAACTGTTGCCCCAACCAACCAGTTGCAATGGCGCTGAAGGTCCAGAGGTGTGGAAGAACCCTAAATGGTAGAAGGCTGGAAATGGAGAGACCGGCGCATTAATAGGACAGGCTTTCCTTTTCGGTTTTTTGTTTTTTATTTTTGACACAAATATTAAATAATAAATAAAAGGTTGGAGATAGAGAGACGGACGCATTAATGGGACAGGCTTTCCTTTTTGGTTTTTGGTTTTTTATTTCTGACACAAATGTTAAAATAATAAATAATAACTAACAAAAGAATAAAACGTTTGGAGTTTGGATGCAAGGTGCTTCCCTAGTATGCTTACTACATCCGAACCAAGTTTACTTGATACTAACGACAAGCAAAACAATAAGGGAAGGAATAAAAGTGAGTACAGTCAATAGTATTCTGTAAATAGTAAAATAGTACTTTGAGCACAGTCCTCTGTAAATAGTACTTTAAACACCAAAGAGAAACCATTAGTTCAACCACTTCGTCTTCCCCCAGTAGTTCAACCACTGTTCGAAAATAGTATAGTGTTCTTCTTTTTCTGTAAATAGTATTCTAAACACCAAACCCGCTTTTCTTTTTTTTGTAAATAGTACTTTAAACACCAAACCCATTGTTCTTGTTTTTGTTGTTGTTCTTCTTCTTATTATTATTATCATTATTTTGTTTTCGATTTGTTATTGTTTATCGATAGAAATAGAGAGACAGATAAATGGTGAGCAAAGAAATACTTACCGGTGGAGAGTTGCAGCGGCGGAGAAGCTTCAGCGGGCAGGGTGGGCGGGCAGTGAAGAAGCTCAACGGTAATGTGAAATAGACGAAGGTTTCAGAAATATTTGTGAAGCATATGATCAAAAGTCTATCGTGGAAGGGACCAAACCAGGATATTTTACTGTTTACGGTATTTTGGGGTGTGGGCATGAACGGTCCCATCCACGGGATATAAACAGTTCCGAACACCACCTAAATTAAAAGGGAAAATCTGTTAAGAGTATGAAATAACAACCTAAAATGGAAAAAAAAGAAAAAATTTCATTAATCAATGTAGAATTCAAAGGGTGAAAACAATCAAAGTAAAAAAAGGAAAAATTGTAAAATTAAATTATTAAGAATACAGAATCAAGCTTGGATTTGCTTCCAAATGCGGACCTTGAATGACGCTCTATATGCCTCACTATTCTTGTTGGCTTCGTGAGAAGAACTGAGACCTGAGATTTAAGCACAAAGGAAAGGGAAGTGAGGTTCTCCTCTTTACAGAAATAGTAGATCATATCAACCATGCAAAGCTTCTCGATACATCAACAATCCTCACCGACTTTCGCATTTGAGGAGTGATTACAGCTCCAAACACTGAGAAAGTTTTCACCCGACCCCTTAAGCATCAACAATGCATCATTGATGGTGGCGGAAATGGAGAGCGACCTCAGCACCGGCTTTCCAAGATAGATGTCGGATACCTCGCAAGCCAACAAGCTAACTGCCATGCAAGAGAAGAAGAAACTCTGGACAGAAGCCCTGCAGAAACAAACCCTAAGATAGATGTAGAATGACACAGACCCTCGAAACAACAAGACTCGGCGATGGTGGTCGGAAGCTAGAGGGTGGCATCGTATCACCTAAGGTGTGGGGTATTTATAGACAGAGTTTACCGGGAATTGGATTAGCGGGGAGACCCTGTTCGCAAGATAATGCGGTTTAGAGAGCCGCGGGACCCGCCTTACCATTCGGTTCAACA
Source organism: Nelumbo lutea (assembly GCF_056320005.1). Classification (NCBI taxonomy): domain Eukaryota; kingdom Viridiplantae; phylum Streptophyta; class Magnoliopsida; order Proteales; family Nelumbonaceae; genus Nelumbo; species Nelumbo lutea. The sequence goes on from NC_142684.1 coordinate 123,396,124, forward strand.
GGGAGCTACCTGCGCACTTAGCCATTGCTGCAAGCATTCTTTAGTGCGGCGAAGAATGTCTGGTTGGTGGTGGATGGAGGCTTTACCTTCATCAAGAGATTTGGGTTACCGGAACTTGATCTTCATTTTCTTGAGAAAGAAGATGATGAAATAATTTTGACATTTTTAAAAGTTTTAAATTGCATATGAGGTCACAAAATGAAAGTTTAGGCACTAATTTGTCGCAAAATGAAAGTTTGGGTACTAATTGTCACTCGGCCTAAAGTGCAAGTACCTATCGGGAATTTTCCCTTGATTTTCTTTAAAATAAAATAAAGGGTAAATTACAAAGACCCCCCTATACTATGGGGTCTATGACAAAGAACCTCCCTATACTATGAGTGTGAGACAAACTCCCTTCCGTTAGTCTTCCGTCCAAAATACTATTCATCTTCTCCGATCTCACGATACACGAACAACAACTTTGGCGGTAATCCCCTCTACCTCAAATTCCTTCACATTTCTCTCTTCTTCCCCTTAACAATGTCGGGAACTCCCTGAAGACTTTAATCTACCGTAACTTCAGCCCCATCTGTGCAGGATTACCAGAGAGTTAACACCATCTTCTAGACTTTCTTTTTGCATTTTCGGTGGTGCAACTCATTTGAATTCATCGAATCGCGACCTGTTTATTTGTTCGTTTGGTCTGTCATGAAACAATGAAAAAAGTTAAGATTTTTACTTAGTTGAAGATTTACTCTAGCTTCCATCAAATAAACTCCAAGGAGAGACAATAGATTGGAACATTAGTCGCATAGATGGGGAGTGAGAGGCACAAGAGGTTCTCCTTCCACCGGTAACCAGAACCTCACAACTGACCCAATTTTCATCCCTAAAACATCCTCTTCGGCGAAGATTGTAGGCTGTAGAAACCCGAAATGTGGTTGGATTCACGACCCAGACACTCGATCTACATGCATGGACTGTGACCCCAATTCGAGTAACCGCACACAGATCTGTTGGCCTTACCCTATTGCCTACGATGCCGGTTCAACGGTCGGGCTTCTCCTGTTTGAAGCACTCGATTTTCCTGAGATAAAGGTACCAATTTTGTCGTCGGATGTTCACTTTTCTCCTCCCGCAACTCTCCGGAATCGCCGGCTTCGGCCGTGGGTCACCCTCGTTACCTTCCCAGCTTGGTCTAAAGAGATTCTCTTACTGTCTCGTCTCTCACCGTTTCGTCGACACCACCGAAAGCACCTCGCTTAATCTGTACGGTGGACCATATTACGACGACCATAACATCAAGGGCCTCAGCTACACCCCATTTCTGAAAAACCCAGCCACCGGGAGACACGCATTCTCTGTCTACTACTACATTTGCCTTAGAAAAATCACCGTCGGCAGCAAACCCGTCAAAATCCCGTACCATTACCTTGCCATGGGTTTAGATGGCAATGAAGGAGCAATAATAGATTCCGGCTCGACGTTCACGTTCATGGAGAAGCGGGTGTTTGACATGGTTGCACATGAATTCGAGAACCAAGTATCTTATTACAGTAGAGCATTAGATGTGGAAACCATTACCGGGTTGCGCCCCTGTTTCAACGTATCGGACGAGAAGACATTGTCCTTTCCGGAGCTGGTCTTCCACTTCAAGGGAGGTGCGAAGATGGCTCTACCGTTGCCGAATTACTACTCCATCTTCAGTGCCGACGGTGTGGTTTGCTTGACCATCGTGACGAACGGCATTATCCCCGATACGGATGTATCGGGTGGACCATCGATCATATTAGGGAACTAGAAACATCAGAATTTCTACATTTGAGTACGATTTGGAGAACGATAGATTAGGGTTTCGAGAACAGATTTGCTGAGTTTCAGGCGGTGTCTGCAATGGTTGGATCCCGATAACTTACGTTACGTTACGTTACGTCATTTTATTTTATCTGAACGAATCTGATACAGGCATTGTAACTATTAAATTGTTACGTTGGGGAAGATGAACAGTAATTTTATGGAAGCCTAGGGGTCAAGGTCATAGTACATGGGGTATTTGTCGCAAAACAAAGAATGGGGGGTTTGTATCAGGAATTTACCTTTTAATTAATTTCTAGAGTTGGTTATTTACGCCCACTTTGATTTAAGGGAAAATACCTAATAGTTATCTTCTAATTTAGGCAGAGTGCCGATTTAGTATCCCAACTTTCAAATAGTGGCGTTAATTCACCACCAATAAAGACCATCATGTGAGAACAGGTGTCGTTTAAATAATTTCACAATACCAAAAATAACCTTAATGATAATATTTGGACCATTTTACCCTTCCCCTTTCTTTTTACCCTATTTCCCTTTCTCTTCAATCTGTGTTGAAGGAATGACTGACAACGATCCTCAACCTTCAGCAACACTACCGGCGATGGAGCGAGCACTGGCGGCCAAACCCCCTTAATTCCTCCACCTCCGCCAACGCCTTTGATGCCAGCACCAAAAGATCCCAGAGCAAGTGAATTCCCGTCATTGAATAGAGGAGGGGAGCAGAATGATCCCTTGTCGATCGCTCCGCAGCTCCATCACTAACTCTAAACTTATCTGAAAACCTAGTCGACAAACTGCCTTCCCATCTTCTTCCTCTACTCCACGAGGAGAAACCAAAGGAAACCATTGATCTTCCACTAACTGGTTTATATCTTCATCTGTAATTCTCTCTCTATGTGAGAAGACAATGCGTGAGCCATCTTCCCCCTCTTCTTTTGCTTCAACTGATTCCTCCTGTTTATCATCTCCATCATCGACTAGATGAGTCAATCGCGGCCTCGGGAAGATATCAGACGAAGACCGGGCCTTCCTGGCCTTCCATGAGGTGGTCGGAATCACGAAGTCCTCCAGGTCGGAAAGTCCCAAACTCTGGCAAATTTGGTTGACCTCATCGGTGCCTTCAATTCGGAAGCTAGTCTTGTTGGTGATAGAAAAGATTTCGAGGGAGCGAGTAGCGCGGAGAGAAGGGTCGAGATCACTAGGTGGTGACAAAGACGAAGGGGAGAAGGCATCGTAGTCAGTGTTCTTCATGGCGTTCCGGCGTTCCAACTTCGGTCTCCGTCGGCTAGAACCACCGTCCATCAATTTGTGCTTTTTATGACTTAAAAACCACAAGTGATGCATCCATTGGAAAAGAGTTAAATGAAAGGACCGAAGAAGACTTAGGTTCTTGTAGTAGCGGCAAATGGGTCTTGAGTTTAGAAGGTGGGATTTCTTCCATGATGGAGGATAACGAAGACGAAAAGGAAGACCATTTTCGTGTTGTATCTCCAACTGCATTTTCCAGGGAGAAACTATGGGATTTGGGGGGGGGGGGGTGATTTCTGCCTGAAAATGGACTTGAACACAGAAAATGTTGGAACTGTTGTATGTCAGAAGCAAAAGTAGGACGTGAACGAGTAGAGATGGGAGAAGTAGAAGAGCAAAGCGAAAAGAGAGCAATTCATCTTCTGCAAATGGTAAGGAAAAGAAAGAAGACATGGCAGAGAAGCATAGAAAATGATAGAAAACAATAGCAAAATAACATACCCTGATTATCTCTTCCAGCGTCAACAACAAGTCGTCTTCTCCGGCAACGGTTGAGTAAAAAAGGGGACGCAACAAGAGTTGTCTTCTCTAGCAACGGCACTGGATTCTTCAATTTCAACTTTTCTGGTGTCGCCTTCGAGCATCGATTTGAACTTTTCCAGTGGTGCATTCGGTTGACATCACTGGCATGAGGAGCTAGCTTTCAGAATCTCAAGTAATTGCAAGTGTGAACAACGGTTCCCACTTGTAGAGAAATTATAGTTGGGGTCATTTTCATAATTTCAAGTAGGAATCCATGCATTGCTCGAAATAGTTGATGGGTAATTAGGTGTTTTTGTCTTCTAATTGGCGGTGAGTTAAAGTTGGGTACTAAATCGTTGCAAAACGAAAGTTCGGGTACTAGATTATTGCATTAAGTTCAGGTACTAAATTGGCACTCGGCCTAAAGTACATGGTATCTATCGAGAATTTCCCCTTGATTTTATTTAGAATAAATAAGTGTTGAGATCATATATTAAGTGGTAAAATAAGTAACACATCTGTTTGGTAAAAAAGTACTTATAAAAAAAGTGACGTGAGAGTTGCTTCTTTTTCAACACTTCTTGGAAAAGTGTTTTTTCAAGTATAATAGACAATACAGTCTCTAGTTATTTTTTAATCCTATTTTTACTCCTGTGCGAGGGTTTTCTTTCCTCTCCTCCCATTCGAACACAACAAACGTAGGGGAAACACACTCACTTGCAGAAAATTTTGGAACTGTTATATGTCAGAAGCAAAAGTAGGACGTGAATGAGTAGAGATGGGGGGAAGTAGAAGAGCAAAGCGAAAAGAGAGTAGTTCATCTTCTGCAAATGGTAAGGAAAAGAAAGAAGAGATGGTCGAGAAGCATAGAAAATGATAGAAAACAATAGCAAAATAACATACCCTGGTTATCTCTTCCAGCGTTGGCAACAAATTGTCTTCTCCGGCAACGGTTGAGTAAAAAAGGGGACGCAACAATACGACAACAAGAGTTGTCTTCTCTGGCAACGGCACTGGATTCTCCGATTTCAACTTTTCCTGCATCGTGTTCGAGCGTCGATTTGAACTTTTTTGGTGGTGCATTCGCTTGACATCACCGGCATGAGGAGCTAGCTTTCAGAATCTCAAGTAATTGCAAGTGTGAACAACGGTTCCCACTTGTAGAGAAATTATAGTTGGGGTCATTTTCATAATTTTGACTAGGAATCCATGCATTGCTCGAAATAGTTGATGGGTAATTAGGTCTTTCCGTCTTCTAATTGGCGGTGAGTTAAAGTCGGGTACTAAATCATCGCAAAATGAAAGTTCGGGTACTAGATTATTGCATTAAGTTCAGGTACTAAATTGGCACTCGGCCTAAATTATAGGGTATCTATCGAGAATTTCCCTCGATTTTATTTAGAATAAATAAGTGTTGAGATCATATATTAAGTGGTAAAATAAGTAATACATCTGTTTGGTAAAAAAGTACTTATAAAAAAAGTGACATGAGAGTTGCTTCTTTTTCAACACTTCTTGGAAAAGTGTTTTCTCGAGTATAATGGACAATATAGTCCCTAGTTATTTTTTAATCCTAGTTTTACTCCTGTGCGAGGGTTTTCTTCCCTCTCCTCCCATTCGAACACAACAAACGTAAGGGCAACACACTCACTTGCAAGTCCACCAGTGACAATTGACGGTGCAAAAAATGACTGGCAAACCAGTCATTTTGCTATTTTGTATTTTTGTGTAGTTTTTCTTTGATTTCAACCACTTTTGTGAGTTTTTTTAACGCTTGAAACTCCTCTTTTCTTTGTGTTCATGGATCTGTTTTTGGGCAAGTTTAACGGTGATAACCCATCGTCCAACTACCAGCGAACAAATATTAGTTCGCCCAAACTCCTCCCCTCCATGTTTGATGTTATTTTTGGGTTTTTTTGGATGAATATTTGTTTGATTCGATTTTTTCAAATTTTCATATGAGAAATCTGAATTATTTATGCTTGTTTTTTTTTTTTTTTTGCATGGTCTATGTGATGGTTCCTATGCATATGTAGGATTTTTTTATCGCTTTTTATTGAAAGTCATGCAAAAAATATGCTGAAATATGTGGGTTATAGACTTTTTCTTGATTTTTGTATGAATAATTAGTTAAATGTTTATATTTTTCTTGATTTGTGATTGCATTTTTCTAGAAGTATTTATTATTGTTGTTGTTGTTGTTGTTGTTGTTATTATTATTATTATTATTATTATTATTATTATTATTATTATTATTATTATTATTGTTCATGTATTTTCAAGCTATATGTGCCATCAAACAAATGGACTAATTTGCCAAAAATGTAAAATATCACTCGATCAAACAAGCTTATGAAAAAATGGATCCATGAGTTTCCTAATGTGTCTTTATTTCCATCCACCTTTGTTGTAACTTGTACTTTCTATATGCTAAAGTATTCAAATGAAAAGCTTAACTTTTAAAATGTAGTTTATAGTTGTCAATGCTAGTGTGTGAAAATTGAAAACACAATTAATTAAGATCGGCTTCTATCAGGGCAAAGCTGTTCCACACCATTCTAACAGCCTTTTTCACCCTTGCATTGGGAATATATCCCCATGAAATAAAGAACAAAAGTATGGAGATATTCTTAATGCAAGGCAGTAGAGGGTGCTCGAATCGGCTTGGCCTTGACTGAAGCTGGTTTGCAACAATTCATTTAATTTCATATCTATAAGTATATACTTAAAGCATTGGGAAAGGTGTACGAATAGCATTTAGAAGTTGACACATGGTATGCTATTAGCTTAACAGGCATTATCTAAAATTTTGATGCGTGTTTCTCCCTCCCTTCTCTCCTTTACCTTTCTCTCTCTCTCTCTCTCTCTCTCTCTCTCTCTCTCTCTCTCTCTATATATATATATATATATGCTTTCTCTATTCTCTCTCGGTTCTTTCTCTTTACCTCTATAATTGCCTTTATGGTATTCAAAAATTACAAGAATGCCACATATAAGAGAAACCTCCCTATATAATTAACTATATGATATTCAAAAATTATATAAGTGACAAATATTTGAAAATTACATGAGTGCCACATAATGACATATAGGACAAACCTCCATATGTAATTGACTCTATTACATTTGAAAATTATAGGAATGCCACATATAATTATTTATGATGTTGCCATCATATAAAATAAAATGCCATCCCTCTTCTCTCTCCCCTAACTCTCTCTCTCTCCTCCTATTCTCTATCTCAACTTTTATTTATTCATTTATCATCATCATCATCATCATCATCATCATCATCATCATCATCATCATCATTATTATTATTATTATTATTATTATTATTATTATTATTATTATTATCTGAACATATATTTACTTAATCAAAGTAAATAGATTATTTACTTAAAAAAATAAATCAATAAAATAAATGAGATTTGACATTGAGAGAGAGATTTTAATAAACACTTATTTAGTTTACTAAATTATTTATTTATTTAGAAATAATATACTAACAAATTATTCTCTCCCCTTGAGCCCAATATGGGCTATCAATGTGTTGGGTCTAGTTCAAGATAGCCTATACCAATCCCAACCCAATAAACTTTCATTTATTCATTTATTTATTTTATTCAATTTAATAAATTATTATATAAATAAAAATTTATTATAAAAAAAACTAGTGTTGAACCAATGGGTTGGGTCTACCCGATGGAGATAAATTGATTGAACATAATTATAACAGTTCTAGTTCCATGATTTTGTCTTGATTAATAATTGGGTTGGATTTTGTTCTTACCTGTCTAGAACGGATTCAGATTCAGAAATGATTATTTTATGAAATATATAATTTTTATCATTTTTTATGTATGAAATAGTGAATTTGATAGAAAATAAATTAGATAGTATTAGTTAAAATGTTTAACTTATTAATATAAAAATAATTTAGTATTTTTTTATCATTTTTTATTAAGGTTATAATACTAAACTAATTGTGAACTACACAACCCCATATTTGTAGGTGTCCCACTTTATCACCTAACTTCCCATGTAGTGAGAGGTTTCTCCCTTCTCGTGTGAAAACTTTACTTTTCCACACGGTAGTTGGACCTTTTGATGGTTTAGTAGGTGCTTGGCATTGGTGCTGGGAACATTGCATCATTTTCTAATAAAAACGGTGCTAGCATCGTTGTTGAGAAAATGGTACTTATTTTTTGTTTGGAACACATATGTGTTTTCCGAGAAAACAATACTGATTTTATTTAGTACCAGTGCTGGTAGCAATGTTTTCAACATTGATCTATATTATCCAATGTCCAAGATGATGCCATATCATTGCACCACTAGAAGCAATGTGCCATTTTCTCAATAAACATTGAATTTGGCATGCTCTAGACCACACTTTCCTGATTTCCAATGCATAGTCTGGAGAAACATTTTTTTTTTTATACAAACGGTACCAAACAAGAGGGCATTGTTTGAAGCACCTCTTTCTCTGATGTAGTGCCTACGTGGTGTTGTTTTCTTAGAAAATGACATCGATGTCAAACATCACCTTTATTTTATGATTAGATTTCTGAATTGCAACTATTTCTTTCTAAGAAGACAAATATGTCCCACCTCCCCATTAGGCCTTTTCATTCCTTGAAAAGCTAAATGAGGAAGTGTCTACTAAAAATTTTTCCCTTCTCCAAAACTGAGACTAATGCATAGAATAAAAGGAGAATTTAGAGATCTCCTATAACAGCCAATTTCGAAGGACTTTCACTCTAATTACTGGGTTGAAATATAATTGATTAATTGACTTTTTTTTTCCTTTTCAAGGGCTTCTTCATAAACAAAAGACGAGAAATTCTGTATCATGGTAGACCATTTAAAGTACCAGTCTAGCTGCCTTGTACTTGAATTAAGTACCCAGTAAATAGAAACCAAAAAACCATTACACGAATGTCAACTTCCAAATTCCTTGTGTAACGAAGCAGATGAAAATCATCATCAGAAAATTGATGTCTCATTAACAAAACTGTTCAACATTTCTTGAATTCCTGAATCGTGAAACATGCAGTAAGCAAGTGCCCAGTCTAGAAAGCATATTGAAATCCATTTCATGTACCAAAAGAACTATGATTTTGATAATACAAAACCCGGCCGATTTCATACTTCATAGAATTTGCTAGAAATTTAACCAAAAGTAGTTAAATTCCAGCACAGGAAATTAACTAAAACCCATTTCCACAAGATTATATAAAACTAATAAGATAAGAAAGAGTATATAAACGAACTACTAAGAGAAAAGAAACCTGATCCTTTCTCGCCATTGAAGATATTGAAGGCATGGAGAAAATCTTAAAAGAAATATGATTGCTACAACTATGAGATGTTCTTGAAATGTCTCCTCTATATTTGCCACTTTATAACAGAGTAAAAAGATTTTGCTGTTTATTTTAAAATTTACTTCAACTATTTTTCTCGTTGTCTTGTCAGTATATATGATGAAGCTTTGGCACATAGCATGGCGCCTGCAGGCACGTACTGTACTAGGCCAGAGCTCTACTTTCTATTAAGGCTCCTCTCCTCCTGCACATTGCCAATTTGCTTTGTTTAGGTTCTCTGAAGCTGCGAACTAATGGGCCAAATTTTTAATTGGGCCTGGGCATGGGCTTAAGAATACCATGATCTGGACTCTGGACTTGATAGATCCATTTCCATAAGAGCTTTTTACCCTGAAAAAATGTAGTCGACGATGAGAGGATCAGAGGAAATATATTTTGGCAGTTCTGGCTGTTCTTAAGCTTCCTGTACATACCATGCAAGTTCAAACCCATCCAACGAGATTAAGATTGCATTAAATTGAAAACTACTTTAAGTAAGTGTAGGACAAACCCGAGATAAAACCTTCACTAAATTTTCAATAATAATATCAGCAGTAGGTTCAGTACGTATTAGCAAAAAAATCAGTTTTCACATTCCAAGTACAATTAAACTACAGAGCTCTTGCCAACAAATGCATAGCACTCTCTTCCATATTTCCACAAAATACACAACAACTGGAAACATTAAATCCTCGTTCAAGAGTGAAAGCGGCAACCGGAACAAAATTTCTAATCACCCTCCATAAACACAACTTATACCTAGGACCAACTTTCAGTTTCCAAACCTCTCTAATTAACCTTTCTTTCTCCGAGGATCATTGAAATTCCCTCCTCCTCCAGATTGATATATAAGCATTCTTAACGCTCAGAGAACCATTCTTTGCTAACCTCCAACTAAACCTATCAACCTGGATATCCCTAAATATATGCACATTCAAAACATAAGACACCCAATTATCCCTAAGAGATTGACATACTGCTTCCAAATTCCAATTTCCTATGGAATCCAAAAGCTCATTAAATGAGATATTCCTAGCTTGCCGAGCCACAGGGCCAAAGGAGCTAGCTATAAAATGCATGGTTTTTAAAACCAAACCGGTTATCGGTTTGAACGGTCTGACCGTTCGACCCGAATGGTCAGCCCGTTTTGAAAAAAAAATTTAAAAAATTGAAAAACGGTCCAAACTATTCAAACGGTTCGAACAACTAACCAGCTGGTTCAGCGGTTTGCTGACCAAAATCAACGGTTTTGGTGGAAAAAGGCAGGTTTGGAGGAAAATGGAACCGGCTCCTGGTTTTCTGGTCCGACCATCCGGTCTGGTCCAGTTTTGAAAACCATGATAAAATGATTATCTACTTGAATTCAAAGCACATTCTAAATATTCTCAGCAGAATTCAACGAAACCTTAAACACCATATTAGGTTTAAGAAGAAAAATGGATCTATAAATATTTTTCCAAATTCTTGAATAATTAGATTTCAATTTATGAGGAAAAATACAGTGAAATTGAACATATTTAACCACCATAGGATCTAGGAGAGCAAATTTGATTCCAATTTGTCCAACTAAAACCCTTAGTATTCTTCCCAAAAGACCACCAAAATTTCCTTAGAACTCTAACAAGTTTTTCATTCAGACCGTTTGGAAGAGCCACAACAAACATGACATGATTAGGAATGGATTGAAGAGCTGATTTCAAAAGAACTAGCTTACCTACCTGAGAAAAATTGACAGCTTTCCACCCATTTAATTTGGATTGAAATTTATCTAACAAATAAGTAAAAGAAGAATTCATATTTCTATCCCAAAAAAGAGGAATAATTATGATAGTGCACGATCTGGAAGCTCCTATTAGAAGATTTCCTAGACCCTAGTCGCATGGCGAGTTGGACCAAGCTGCAAGATAAAGGATCAGAGAACCCAGGGTGGATAACCCAGCAAGGTCGATCCGATTCTTAAGTTCGTATTGAATTATGGATGCGAGCTGAATACTTGAGTGCTAGTGAGCAAATAATCGCGCGTTCCTGAGTCTTGGGGGGTGATGCCCTTATGTAGCTAACATGCTGTAGGCCTCTCGAAATGTTCCCAGAACCTTCGATCCATGACGTTAGGATCCGTTCCGCTTTGGAAAGAGAGTAATGTGTCAATTAATGAGGTTTATTGTTTCCCTCCGATTCGGACGGGGAGAATATAAGGCCTACGGTTACGCAATGTGATCCTAGGAGGCTCGGAGATAACTGGCGACCTACTAGGTTCGGTTACGTGACATCTCGGCATGTATGGGTACCGAGGTGCTCTGGTACCAAGGTACTCTAGTTCCGAGGTGCTCTAGTGCTGAGGTGCTCTGGTACCGAGGTACTCTAGTTTCGAGGTGCTTTGATCCCGAAGGGACCAAGCTCTTGAGGTCCTGCAATCTGATGTCATGACACCACACGCTGATCTGTTGTCTGCATGGCAGGCTGCATCCACGTGTCCCTTACTCATTAGGTTGGGCCAAACCACCCGTCATCAATTGCCCCCCACTCCCCATGCCAGGGGTCCCGACCCGATGTGGGGAGTTCATGGTAAGCCCAGGTGGGTTTGGCACGACTTCCAGCCAGTTCGTGAGATGACTCTTCGGTCAGACCTACATAACTTGTTGGCTCGACCAAGGAAAGCCCAGATCACGTACCGGGTATGCGCGGACGTCATGCTATTTATTAACTCCGCAGACATCAAAACACGCGCTTAACCAATTTCGACTTCTGGTAGCGTGCAACCGGTTTTCATGGGAGCCATCGGATTGCATAGATCTCGACCATTGAGATCCAATCACGATGGCTATAAATATGAGCCAGAGGGACCCATTTTTTTGCCACATATTGCGTGCTTGATTTTGTTGAGGTCGTGCTCCAGTTCATCCGATTTGGTGTCAGTTGCCTTTGCACCCAAGGTCTTTTCGCTTCCTCCGGTTTTCTTGGTGAGTTCATCTCTCCTTATTTTTGTTTCATGTTGTCTTCTTCGACTTAGTTCAATATGTCTAGTATTAGTTTGGGTAGCCTTTTTTTATGAGAGTGAAGAGTTTGCTGGGGCTGAGGTGGGCACCTCAAGGCAGGCCATAGAGTCTTACCCTGCCGAGGTGGATACCTCAGTGCGGGGTGCGGACTCCAACCCATGCGAGGTGGACTCACCTCGGCAAGAGCGCGAGATTCTCTACCTTAGCTAAAAGGGTAGGTAGGCGTATGACTCACTTAGAGTTGTGTGCCTTAGCTGTCATCTAGTTCAAGCGCATATACTTTGTAAAGGTTGTGTCCTTTAGCTAGTCACACGGTCGAGGGGTCCTGGGCGCTGAGTGAAGTCAAAACATTAACACTAAAGTTGGAGCTAAGGGGGGAAGGAACTTTGCACTTTTCATTGGAGGTTCTTAGAGTTTCAAGTATGAGGAACCAATCTTCCATTCAAGTTTTCTAGCCAAAAGGTGTTAGGGACAATGACCTTCTTGATTCTGTAGGGACCTTCCCAGTTGGGGCCGAGCTTTCCAACACCAGGCTTAGGCACCATGACCATTTTGAGGACAAGGTCGCCTTCCTTGTAATGTCGGTGTTTCACTTGAGAGTTGTAGTAGTGGGGTACCCTTTGCTAATAGGCCACAACCTTGAATTGAGCCTGCTCTCAGACGCCTTCCAATAGGTCCATATTATTTCTAAGTTCTTCATCATTCTCAGCTTCATTGTATGCCTCAGTCTGAAGTGTCGCCTAGACAATCTTTGTTGGAATGACAACCTTGGTGCCATAAGTCAAGTTAAATGGGGTCTCACCCATGGCGGTCCGAGGTGTCGTCTGATAGGCGCATAGGACACTGTATAGTTCATCAACCCAGAGGCCTTTGGCTCTATTTAGTCTTGTCTTCATCCTGTCCAAGATAGTCCTATTGGTGACCTCAGTAGCCTGTTGGTTTAGGGGAAGCCCACCAAGATGTACTATTGCTTGATGCCGAGGCCGGCACACCATTCTCTAAACCTGGCATTGTCGAATTGCTTGTTGTTGTCAACGACGAGCATGTGGGGGATGCCGAAGTGGCAAATGATGTTCTTCCAAAAGAAATCCTGAATCATCTTGGCTGTGATGGTGGCCAAGGGATCGGCTTCGATCCACTTAGTGAAGTAATCAATTGTGACAACAAGGTATTTCCTATTCCTAGTGAATTGAGGGAAATGGCCGAGGAGATCCATTCTCCTTTGGCGAAGGGCCATAGACTATTGAGAGCCAATAGGGTTGTGGATGACCATTGGGAGATGTTGGAGTGTCTCTAGCATCGGTTACACTTTTGCACTAGCTCAATTGCATCCTTTTATATGGTGGTCAAAAATACCCTTGCCTTAGTACTTTTTTGGGCCAAGGCTCTACCTTTGAGGTGGTTGCTACAGATGCCTTCATGTATCTCCTAGAGCATGTACTCACCCTCCTCCTAACGAAGGCATTGGGGGTAGGGCAAGGTAATGGGCTGCTTGTTGTCAGATCGCCTTGCTTTATTTCTATCAGAGGGGAGTTGTTCATGTTGTAGGTAGTTGAGTATGGGATCCATCCAACAGGGATCCACTTGCACAGGGAGTACGTGAGCTTCTTCTACTGGGTCATGCTAACTTCTCAAAACGGATAGTGTGGTTGAGGGCTAGATCCGAAGTATTTGCCAACTTGGATAGGGTGTTGGTCCTCATGTTCTCAACTCGTGGTACTTGCAGCATGGCAAAGCGTTGAAAGTGGTGGGCTAGCTCTCGTACCTTGGCCAAGTATGTGATATGTTGGGTTCTCTGGTCTCGTACTTGCCATTTACTTGGTTCACCACCAGTTGAGAGTCACTAAAGACTTCAATGTGTTGGGCGTCGGGGTCTTTAGCAAGTTGCAATCCAATAAGTAGGGCCTCATACTCCAACTTCATTGTTGGAGGCCGAGAAGTCAAATCACAATGCATACTCCACCCCATTGTCTTCCAGGGTAACGAGTATGAGGCTTGTTCCACTTCTCTTTGCATTGAAAGACCCATCCATGAATAGTTTCTAGATCGGTTGAGGTCCCTCATCTTTTATGGGAGCCTAGTTGAGGGATCTACTGAAGGTGCACTCCACCAAGAAATCCGCCAGGACTTGCACTTTGATTATAGGCCTCATCTAGTACTTTAAGTTAAACTCATATAGCTCAATAACCCATTTGGTTAGCTGATCTAAGGTCTTGAGCTTGGAAAGTACCGACTTGAGGGGTTGGCTAGTCAAGACTGTGGTGCTGTAGTCTTGAAAATAGGGTCTGAGTTTTCTAACCGAGACCACCAAGGTGGAAGCCAACTTCTCCACTTCAGGTACCTGGTCTCGGTGTCGTAGAGGACCTTGCTAACATAGTAGATAGGCATTTGCACTCCTTCTTTTTCTCTCACTGGAATAGAGTTGACGGTATCGTCCCAACCGAGAGGTATAGGAACAATGTGTTTCTAGAAGCGGCCGAGTGAGCAGAGGGGGTGAGGTGAGGTAAGAGTTTAGTTTGTCAAAGGCTTGTTGGCATTCTTTGGTCCACTTGAATGCCTTCAGTTTCTTGGTGGCTTAGAAGAAGGGTAGGCAATGGTTGGCCAACTTTGACATGAATCGGTTGAGGGCAGCCACTCGGCCAGTAAGCCGTGGTGCCATGTCAAGTATAGTTTGAATCTTCTCTGGGTTGGCCTCAATACCCCACTGTGTGATGATAAAGCCCAAGAATTTTTTCGAGGTGACGCCAAAAGCACACTTGCTGGGGTTAAGCCTCATGTCGTACTTCCTCAGCATAACAAAGGCTTCGACATTTCTTCCCATCTAGTGCCTTTACGCTCTTCACAACCATGTCATCCACATAGGCTTCGACGTTTCTTCCCATCTAGTGCTAGAAAAATTTGTTCACAAGTCGTTGATAGGTGGCTCCGGCATTATTCAGGCTGAAGGGCATGACTTTATAGCAGTAAGTTCCATGCTTAGCGATGAATGAGTTTTTCTCCTTGTCCTTGGTATGCATCTTAATCTGGTTGTATCTAGATAAGGCATCCATGAAGCTTAATAGCTCGTACTCTGTGGTGGTGTTGACGAGGTGGTCAATCCTCGATAAAGGAAAGCTAACTTTGGGGCAAGCTCAATTGAGGTCTGTGAAATCAATACAGATCTGCCATTTCCCATTATCCTTCTTAACCATGACCACATTGGACAACCAGTTAGGGTAATGTACCTCTCGGATGAAGCCAACGTCAAGTAGCTTATCAACCTCCTCCCCGATGGCTTTCCAATGATTCAATGTAAAGTTCCTCTTTTTCTGTTGAACTCGCCTACAACTTGGGTCCACACTCCGCCTTGAGTAATGACCAAAGGGTCAATTCTGGGCATGTCAGTGGAAGACCAAGCAAAGTCGTAAGCATTAGCTTTAAGGAAGCTTACCAGTTCAGAAAGGGTGTCTGGAGGAAGGTCCTCGGCTTGTTGGTTCATTCCTAAGGTCGAGCCCCTCCAATGACAAAGCTTATTTATTTTTGCCTATTAGCACTGCCACATAGCATTGTCTGGCTGTTTGTCAATCCCCTTGAACAACTTCGACGCCGTGCTCAATGGGAAAATTTAGGGCAAGGTGGTAGGAAGAAATGGCCACCTTGAGTGCATGAAGGGTCAGCCTACCGATGATGGCATTGTAGGGGGAGCTTATCTTCATGACCAAGATCTCGATCATCCTCGCTGATTGCCGAGGCTTTACTCCTACCGTTATTGGTAGGGTGATTCTTCCCTCCAGTGGCACGTCGGTCGGCTGCAACCGCTCTGGGGTCAGCTTCATCTTTTCAAAAGTATCATGAAAGAGGATGTTGGCTAATGACACACTATCGATGTGGATCCTCTTCACCATGAAGTTGGTAATGGTCATCGACACCACCAATGCGTCATCATAGGGCACCGAGACCCCCTTCAAATCGTCATCCAAAAAGGTGATTCCCTCGTATTTCTTTGGCTTCTTGGGGCTGACCCTTGGATGTTGAGTTGCCTGGTGTAGGCCTTTTGGGCTGAGGCTATGGCTCCACATGAGCTTATGCCCCCCACTATGACATCAATGACCCTGGCCATGTTGCTATTATGTTGTTGTTGCTGATGTGAGGACAAGGCACCGGTGTTGCCCCCCACATATTCTTTCAAGTGACCATGGAGGATGAGAGACTTGGTTTCATTTTTTCAAGTCGTAGCAATCCTTAGTGTCATGGACAGTACTGCGGTGGCACTTGTAGTACTTCTTTGGATTACCCCTCTTGGGGTTCCTCTTCATTTTTTTTTCCGGCCACTTCATGTACTCCTCTTTCCCTACTTGCATGAGGATTTGCGTTCGGTAGAGTTAAGTGGCATATATTTGTTGTAGATTAAGGCTGGTGGCTTCTTGTTGCCACATTGTTGTTGTTATTGTTGTCGTGGATGTCTCTACTTCCTCTTCTTCTTTAAACTCCCTCGGTTGGGATCAGCCTTGCCCTCCAGACGCTTGCCGGTTGAGGCCTCCTTGGTGGCGATGTACTTTTGTGCCTTCTTCAAAAATTCTACCTTGTTTTTGGGCAGTGTCTTGACAATGGATCACTTGAGGGGTCTAGGCTGGAGGTCGTTGATTGTTGCATGCATTGAAGCCAAGGAGTTGAGGTCTCGGACCTCGAGCTACCATAGACTCTCACCATGCTTCTATTGGATGGACATGAGGGAGACGACGGTCTTCTAGCACCGTCGGCTATTGATGAAGTGGGAGAGGAAAAGATTGGTGAACTGTTCCCACGAGATGATGGAGCGAGGAGTGAGTCCCAAGAACCATCGGTGGGCTGCCACCTTGAAGGTCACCTGGAAAGCTTGGCACGTCACGGTGTTAGAATATCTATATAGGAGCATGAGCGCTCGAAAGCTTTCCAGGTGGTCGTCTGGGTCAGTGGTTCCATCATACAGTTCCAATGTGGGGTTTTTGAAGTGAGGTGGGAGAGGCTTCGAGGTGATGTTGTTGGTGAAGGCATCCATTCTGTTGGACGAGGGGTTTTGACTGGTGGAGGCATCACCTCGGCCCTCCTTGACTTGTCGAAGTTCATCTTGCATGATGCCGATCTACGCTTGTAGGTCGCGAATTCTTTTGTCAATGGGGGCTTGGGCCTCATCTTTGTCCTCTCGAACACAGAATGGGTCAGACCGGTTCCTAGAGTACTTTGACGCGGGCATGTCCTGGTTCCTTTGAGCCCATTGATCATTGAGGAGTTCATGGAGATCTGACACATGAGAGAGAGAGGCGAGGTGTTGGCCTCTAGCCCTTAGAGGAAGATTGTAGTTGTCAAAGCGCCTGCCTTCGTTCCGAGGGCTCTCCACTTGATAGTAGCGGTCGTAGTCCCAAAAATTGTCTTAGGATCTGACTAGATCACCCCCTATCGGCTGGGGAGGCAAGAGGTCTTCAACGGCTTGCTAGCACGTGGGCTACTACTATTGGACATTGAGGGGTCGACTCTTTTAGGTGCAATGGGGCATTGGATCAGTGGAGCTTGGGAAGAGCGTCCACTGTGATGCCCCTAGCTGCTAGCTCCCAATGGGGTGGCTACCCTATGGGTGGCCTCCTAATGAGCGCCCCACCTCATCTAGTCTCTAAGTAATATTGTCGAGTTGGTCAAGGACCATCTTGAATTGGTCTATGGTGGCTAGGTTCTAAGCATTTTGAGTGTAATCTTGGTTATCAGCCATTGTGTTGGAAGCTTGGTAGTTTTTTGAAGCAAGTCTTTACTTAGGGGAAGCCTTAGTAGTTGTTCTCACAGACGGCGCCAATTGTTGCTGCCAAGGTTGGGTCGAGGGCAACAATGTAATTATGCTTCCGTAGACAAGGGCTAATTGAGTTCGAGGGTTGATGAGTCAAGGGCCTGTAAGTCCAATTTGTGAGGGAAGAAGCACGTCAGAGGCCCTGGGTTTTATCTTAGAGGCAGAGACTCCAAAGGTCAAGTTAGTAAGTGTGTAGCAAGGGGTCGGACAAAGCCTGAGAGAGAGAGCTTAGGCAAGGTCACCAGGATGCTAGAGAGCTTGAGAGTAGAAAAGACTAGGGGTGAGCATTCGGTTTATTGGATTAAAAACCTAACCAAATAAACTGAAATTTTAAAAACTGAAACTAAAATAATAAAAACCAAAACCGAAATTTAGAAAAATTGAAATATCCGAAACCAAAGTTTTGGGTTCGGTTTTCGGTAGACTTGGAAATTGGGTTGGGTGGGTCCGGTTCGGGTTGGGTTAAGGTATTTTGGGTCGATTTCGGGTTGGGTTGTCAAATGCTAGACCCTAACCCAAAATGTTTGAGTTAGGGTTGACCCATGGGTCAATTCGGGTCATCCTAAAAAATAATTGAAATTTAAAAAAAATAAAGAAAAATTACATGAAAAATATCAAAATTAAAAGAATTAACCTTAAAATTCCAAATATAAAATAAAAACTTGAAGATTTAACAATTTAAAGAGTAAACAATAAAAAGTAAATACTAAATAGAAAAAATTAAAGAGTGGAAACTTCTAGCAATGCATAAATAATCCCAATTAGACTTGACAGTCGGGTCAACGGGTTGACCCATGACCCAACCCAACCCAGTTTTTTTGGGTCGGGTCGGGTCATTTTCACATTTGGGTTGCTAAATATGAGACCTACCCCTATTTTCGGGTCGGGTTCGCGGGTTGGGTCAACTTTTTGCCAGGTCTAGTTTTTTGTTATTTCGATTAAAACTGAATTTTAATAATATATACTTTATTATATATATTATATATTATAAAATATATATTATGAAATCGAATTTCAGTATATTATATATAATATATTATATATTATATATTACATATTATATTTTATATATTATATATTATATATAATAATAAAAAGTTTGGTTAATTCGGTTAACCGAAATTCTAATTCCAAAAACCGAAACCAAAAACCGAAATAGCCGAACCGATTTAACCAAAAACCAAAAAAACCAAAATCAAAATTTTCGATTCGATTATTCGGTTTTAACCAAATTATGCTCACCCCTATAAAAGACAAGATAACTTTCCCTAACGCCACTTATTTATACTTGAGCTTTAGACATGTTCATGGGTCGGGCCGGACCGGGTTTGGGCCGGGCTTTGACTCTTTATTAACAGAAAAATGTTAGGCCCGAGCCCGAGCCCGGCCCGACCAATGGGCCTACAACTTGGGCCCGAGCCCGGCCCTGATAAAAAGCCTGAAGCCCAAGCCCGAGCTTGAAGCCCAACCTAATAAAAGATATTCAAAATTTTCCCTATTCAAATAAACATTATCTATTTTAATTCAGATGTTTTTTTTCCCCTATTTAAATGAACAATGGGCCTATAAGTGAATCAACAACCTTCTCAAATAAAAAAAAATTATTCAAATGGACATCACATAGGGTTTTTACTTAGGTTTAACTATAGGTCAGGCCAGGCTATTTTGGCAAAGCTCGAGCCCGACTCGAATTTTATGTGGGCCAGGCTTTTTGGCCCGAGGTTAAGCTCACGGGCCAAAAAGCCCGTTCAAGCCCGTCCGGGGGTTGGGCCGGGCCGGACTGGCCTATCGAACCACCCGGCCCATGAACAGGTATATTAAGGTTGCCTGGAATTTGTTAGCAGCGGATGGCCCAAGATGCCATCCGAACAATGCCACATGTCAAAATCCCATGCCTGCCATGTACGCCTACGTCAAATATCCCATTATAATCAGGATCTTCCACCCACAATAATCTTATCCACATTCTAGTCATGACTAGATTGTTGATCACGTTCAACTCAATTTAAATCATTTTGCCGAGTATGCAGGGTGGTGAGAAAAACTTTGGCTACCCAAGTTAATGGAGGCCACCCTTCATCCACATCAACAACCATAAATGAAATGAACCTGGGGATAGTGAACCGCTTAACTTGTTCTATATAAAATCTACATAGGAATATGTATGTATGAGAATTCTGATTTTCCAACGTCCATGTACGGATTTAATGGGATTGATTGCCATGTTTCCGAGGATATTATAAGGAGACCCAACATGTGGCCGATCAACACCCAGGTTATGCTATGGGGCCCACGGCGATGGGGATTCACAGAACTAACATTTCACATTATTTGTGAGTACAAATCCCCTGGAAAACCTTTATTTCCTGATTCCATAATTCCATCGTTAAGAAAAAAGAAAAAGTACAAATTCCCTGACTAACTGTCACTACATAACACATTCTTATTACATGATATTATTCAGAATCTCCAGAAAAAATCTCAAACACTAGCGAGAGAGAGAGAGAACCACAACTTCACAATAAAAGTCAGCATTAAGAAGAAGAAGAAGAATGCGTGAGGACGAAGTGATGTAAAAGAAGCAATAACACTAGCAATTGTTGATTGTAGTATCGTTACTGATCAAGCTTGCTCCCGGCCACATCCACCACGAACCTGTATCTCACATCGTTTTTTTCCAACCTTTCCAAGGCTGTATTTACATAATCCATCTTCACCACTTCGATCTGCGAAGTCAGCCCCTTCTCCTTGCAGAACTCGAGCATCTCTTCTGTTTCTTGCATGCTGCCTATGAAGCTCCCCGTGATCGTCTTCCTCCCTTCAAGGTACATACAATACACGAATTTCATTTTAACATTTTCAGTAAAATTAAGAAAGCTGATGAAGTAGAGAGTATAGAAGATAGGTAGGCCCACCTAGTATCACCACGGGAGTAACGAATTGCAGAGGATTTGCAATGACGCCGAGCAAGATCAACTTTCCATCAACCTTCAAGAGAGAGAGGTAAGGTTCGAGAGGATGAAAAACAGGGACAGTGTTGATGATGTAGTCAAGGCTATCAGCGGCCTTTTGCATCGCTTCAGCATCAGAGCTTACGAGGTAGGCATCGGCACCCAGATGCTCCAACGCTTCCTCTCTCTTCTTGTCGGAGGAGCTAATCACAGTGACATGGTGACCCATCGCCTTGGCAATCTTCACACCCATGTGTCCAACCCCCCCGAGACCCAGAATTCCTCCTCTCAGCCCACTCTTCTTGAATCCAAAATGGCTCAACGGGCTATACACTGTCAACCCAGCGCATAGTAGCGGGGCCGCTTGTTCTGGTGCCAATCCATCTGGTATTTTCACCACGAATCTAGCATGAACACCCCAAAGCAGCAGGGTTAAAAGAAATTATCAACCTTCCATTATGGGGTGGAACTAAAAACTGAAAAGGAGGAAAGAAAGAGAACAGTAAAGCGATTCTAGATTCTGTTTCTTTTACTTTTGATCAACGACCATGGCGCCAGCGAACCCTCCTTGGGTGGGTTTACCATCGGGGTAGACATCATTATAGGACCAAATCCTCTTGTTACAGTACTGCTCGATGTTCGATTTACAAGGAGAGCACTCTCTGCAACAACCAACTATGACGCCAACTCCGACGCGATCACCGGCTTTGAACTTGGTCACACCAGACCCAACCTCCACCACTTCACCCACGACTTCATGCCTTCAAAGTTAATTCAGTTATTTACAGAACAAAATAATCGAAACATACAAACAAAACACAATTTAGAGAAACAAAAGACAAGCAATGGGACGGTCGGAGTAATATATAATTACATACATACCCAGGAACCATGGGGTAGTTGGACATTCCGAGGTCATTCTTGAGTTGGTGGAGATCGGTATGACATATGCCACAACATAGCACCTTGATGAACACATCCTCCGGACCTGTGTTTCTGTTTGTTTTCACCACCACAGAATAAACATAGATAAAGAAGAAGAAGCTTTAGCAGACAAAAGAGCAGACTGGGTTGTGAAGGAAAATTAAAATAGAATATATTTATCAATGGAATTTCAAAGCAGGGTTTGGAGGGTTTTGTCAAAATTAAGAAAGCTCTACCTTAGACCGTAAGTGTAAGGCGATAGGAACCCTGTTGGGTCTCTTGCTGCCCAACCCACCGTAGTTCTCTCCTTTTCCAGACTACCCATTTTTGTGATGAGAGAGAGAGAGGGAGGGAAAAGGTTTCGAGTTCTACCGCTCCTGTTTATTGGAGATTCGGAACTCGGAAGGATGCAGGACGGGGAGACGAGCCCGAGGAATCCCCTAATTTATAAGGATGTCGAATGAAGAGTAGAGACTGAACGTACGTAAAGCGGATTTATACAAAACGGTAGGTAAATGTGATGCGTCATGCGAACTCTGCGTCCTCCAGGCTCCAACTTGTGTACCGCTAAAGTGCCAAGTATGGTCGAGTGGTCCCGCTACCAGTAACGGTGATTGCAGCACTTGACCCACATCAGTCGGTTACCACCTACTCCCCAAAAGTCAGCTAAAAATTGAATGATCAGAACCACCAAACCGCTGACATTTGGGACAATCAGTCAGTGTTTGGTTTGAAAAAAAAAAAAGGTCGGGAAAGACAGGAAAACCAAAAGTTATAAGTCTTCCCCGTCCCCGCTGACGGTAACAAGGTTCCCCGTCCCTGGGATCCCCATTCCTGTGATTTTAATAAAATAATTAAATTTTATAATCTTATTAAGAAAGATTTAAACATATTTTTAAAAATATTAATATATATATATATATATGTATATAAACATATGCATACATATATACATGTATATTAGTGGGGATCCCATGGGGTGGGGATTAGATCCCCATAGGGCGGGAAATGCTTTCCTTGTCCTTGGTCTGTTTTCACTAATGGGGATGAAAATTTTGTCAACCCCGTCTCCACAGAAGAAATTCATCCCATCCCCGCTCCATTTGGGGCCCTATAGGGATCAGGGAAATAGGAAAAAGTGTCATCCCTATGAATAATAGGGTAATGTGTATTCACTTATAAACCTGGTCTTTCTAGCTGGACCAGGGATTATGTGAACCCGAATCTCCTCCAAACAAAAAACTCGTCTCAATATGTTCCAACAAAAAAAAAATTGGAATCCATTAGGCTATGTTTGATTGTAGTGCAAATTTATTTGTACTAGTACAAATGCAAAAAAAATGCAAATTTTTGTTTAATTTTATTTTGAACTTCACTTTATTTTGCTTCATGTCTTAATTTACTTCATTTGTACTACAATCAAACAAAATAATCTAAAATTTGAAATAAAAATAAGTCAAAATTTACACTCAAATCATTTGCACTATCATGGTTTTGCATCAGAGCAAATTTATTTACATTACAACCATACATAGTCTCATGCATGAAATGTGTGGATACAAATCATGTTGGAACCTGTTTGGAGCAGTCACTTTATGATGGTTTTGGAGAGTAGTGATGTAAGGTAGGTATTGACTTTTTTTTGGGTTACTAATGTTATATGTATGTATGCATGTATGCTTAGTTTTTCATCAATTTTGTTGCCTAATCAACTTGTTTATTCTGAATTTAAGGACCTATCTCGTCATGTATCTTTCAGGGTGGTGTTTTGTCACATTGGACTAAATTCTTGTTTTGCATTCAACCAACTTCTATCTTACAAGTTGTAAAGTGCTTAACAACAATATTGTTGACATATTTTTAGGCCTCATTTGGCTCGTGGGAATAGGTCTGGCAATGGAATCGGAATGGGCTATTCCTATTCCAACTATTTGATTGAACGGAATCAGAATCCCATTCTCATTCCTGCTAGAATGGCATTCCCCCATTTAAGGGAACGGCCATTCCCTACTCCTTTCTTGTGAATGAAATCTCATTTCTGCTGATTTTAATTCCTATTCATATTCCTATCTGAATCAAACAGATTATGAGAATATACCATTCTAATTTTAACTGTAAACCAAATGGACCCAAAAATCTTAATTTCAGAGTTGGTGTTTTAAACATAGATCATGTTAAAAGGAACACTTAGTGGCAAACCATATTACCACGTATGAATAGAAAATCAAACACATAATATGGGAAAAAATCCAAAATAGGAATATAATGAATTCAAGGGGGCATACTTGAAAATAGAAAATCCTATCATTGACAAAAAGAGAGAGAACGTAAAACTCTTATCATTTTGTTATGATTATGTTATGTGTTTTAAGAGAACTCACCCCTAAAAACTAGGGGTTAGAGGGAGGGAACCCAAGCACATATATACCCCACAACACAGCATCCCATTCTACTATGTGGAATACCTCACATTAACATCCCATACTACCAGTTGTTAATAATAAACTTTATATGAACGCCTTGTAGACTTGTAGTTGCTGCTATCTCAAATAAAAAATAAATACGTTAGTTGGGCCTCATGTATATGGAACAATGATGTATTCACTAATGTATCCAAGTTGGTGGCAAATTTGTATTTAATTTGGAACATATATAAAATTCATTATATATTTAGGCCAATCCGTCAGTTGATCGAAATGGTTGTAAGGCATCCTTCATACTAAAAAATAATTTTGCACCATCTTAAAGTACATACTTCTGCCCTTTTTATGATGGATGTCAAGGTCATGCCACTTTGTTAAAACCTTGTATTTTGTATATATTTTTATTGTACATATTTATATTTATAATCTTTTCAAACTGAGCTTTAGAAATAAAACTCCTTATATCCAGGAGTTATAGATTAAGTTGTGAAAAAGAAGGCATTACATAGTGTATCAATGAACGTAGGGGCCCAACGCCGCATACTATCACCAATAAAAAATGTTTTAGGGCAAAAGAAGAAAAAAAAAAAGAAAATCTTTGCAAATATATAGGCTTATTGAACGGTTTGTCCTTTAAATTAGAGGTCCGTGGGCCGCGATAGGCTGTGGGCTGTCATGAATTACAATATCTATATGGCCCGCCATTGATTCACCTTATATATACACCACGAATTGTGTTTTGCATCAATGTGTACTTGCTTTTTCTATAAAAAAAGTGTCACGTTCTATACTTGATTACTATAATCGTTACCACCTACTACAAATTTGTATTCAACCACCACAAATTATATTAGTTGTTACAATTTTGATATTAAATTCGTACAAGACGATGTGGTGAACTGCTAATTGCCTACCTAATAAAGGCATTGAACAAAAGAGCGTTCACATCTACAGTCCAGTTCAAGATATTCTTAATTACTTTAACTATTTCTCTAAACGTTTCCTTGAGTATTTATTTGATGGTTTACACCCCACAGAAACCAATAAAAATTGTATTTTTTGAGTATATATCTAAATTATAATCATTTGAGACTTGGATTTATTTATTTTTATTAATTTTTAAGATTTATTGACTTTTCCCTATGTATCTTAACTTTTTTACTATAAAGCATATTTCTTAAAATATATTTTTTTTCCAAAATTATACACCTGGTCAAATAGAGAGAGATAAAACGCTTTTCATAAAAAACACCTTACACAAGTAATGTATAAAAAAAAAAAACCCTAAATAAGTATTGTATAAAAAAAAAACACCTTACCCAAGTGGTGGTTCGTGCCAACTCAGATTTTTACTAATTCCAGGTAAAGTTCCAGTTTCAGAGATGACTCAAACGTTAAAATATTTTCTAATTATGTTTATTCTTTTTTTCTGATAATCCCTTAATTATTTATGTATGTACTTAGAGGTGTCAATCGGACTGGGTTTGGTCCAACCCGGTCCAGTCCAATGTGAGTCCACTTACAAATGGACTAGACCCAATCTAGTCCAAACCTAATACAAACTAAGTCCAATCCAATCCAATCCATTAAAATGTAAATGGAGTGGATTGGATCCACACCAAATCTAATGAAATATCAAAATTTATATATAAAAATACAGAACATATAAAAATTATGAATATATATTAAAATGAAGAAATCTGAAAATTAAAAGTGCTTTCATAAAATTACTTTCATAAAAGTGTTTTTGTAAAAGTACTTTAATGAAAGTACTTTCGTAGAAGTGCTTTTGTAAAAATGCTTTCGTAGTACTTTTATGAAAGTATTTTCATAAAAGTACTTTCGTAGAAGTGCTTTTGTAAAAATGGTTTTGTAAAAGTGTTTTTATAAAAGTACTTTCATAAAAGTGCTTTCGTAAAAATGCTTTTATAAAAGTACTTCCATAAAAGTGTTTTCATGTAAAAGTACTTTTATTAAAGTGTTTTCGTAAAAGTGCTTTTATAAAACTGATTCTGTAAAAGTGCTTTCATAAAAGCACTTTCATGAAGTGCTTTTGTAAAAGTATTTTTTATAAAATTACTTTTATAAGTGTTTTCATAAAAGTAATTTCATTAAAGTGATTTTATGCTGGCTTCAGTTTTGACCGGTTTCAAATTGGACAAGGTTTGGCCTCATGATTGGATTATTGAAATTTTGGTTTAGGTCCAATTCAGACCAATAAGAATATGGATCAATTTATTTTAGATTGGCTCAATCCAATAATTATATGGACAATCTAAATCCGATTTGATAAGGTTTGGATCAGATTGGATCCAACCCAAAACCGACAGATTGACACCCCTATATGTACATGATGAAATTGAGACCCACTACGATAAAATGTGGGGATACCAATCACATCCAAATTTGTTCAAAAAGTATAGGACAAATTTCTTAAAGTACCCCGTTTAGGAAATTGACTAACTCTACCCTTATTATTTACGTATTAACTTAAAGTATCCTTAAGTTTTCTAACAATTGTCTAAAACCTTTCTTGCTATAAATCTGAAATCTGAAAAGTTAAAAAATATTAAAAGTGTCTGAAATCTGAAAAGAGACATAGATGCTTTTCTACTTTTTAGAGGCTCTGAATCCATAAGTTTGTTTGTGTTCAATCAACCCTTTACCATATGAAATTCACTGATTTTACTATTTTACCCTATAACATACTATTTGGAAATGTTGGATTTAATTTTCATTATCTCATAAAATAATTTTCAACCTCAAAATAATATTGAAACAATACAAATAAAAAATAATAAAATAATAATTAAAAATTACTAATTATTAAACAAAATGATTAAAATAAAAAAATAATTAATGACTATAAAAATATTGAAATAATTAATAATTTACACAAATAAAAATTAAGATAATTTTTAAAAATGAATGACATAATTAAAATTTTATAGTTAATAAAAATAATTAATAATTAGTAATGTTTAATAAAAAAAATTAATAATTAATTATTAATTATTAATTATTAATAAAAAAAATGTATAGTTAATAATATTATTATTGTTACTACTCACCGAACTGATGTTGCAAATTGCAATGGCTGTGGCAAGAAGATAGGAGGGAGAGAGAGAGAGAGAGAGAGAGAGAGAGAGAGACAATGAACCACCCACTGCAATTGTAGTGACAGTGATGGAAAGACAGGAGAGAGAGAGAGAGAGAGAGAGAGAGAGAGAGAGAGAAAAGGAACCATTGCTACTGTTGCAACGACGATGATGGAAAGGCAGGGCGAGAGAGAGAGAGAGAGAGAAAAGGAACCACTGCTACTGTTGCAACGACGATGATGGGAAGGCAGGGCAGAGAGAGAGAGAGAGAGAGAGAGAGAGAGCAAGTAGGAGAGATAAGGAACTGCTGCAATGGTGGCGGTGATGGGAAGACAAGGAGGAGAGAGAGAAAGTGAGAGAGAGAAGGAATCATCGCTGCTACAAGTTGTAGCGGCGATGACTGGAAGGTAGGGGAGAGAGAGAGAGAGAGAGAAGGAATTGTCGCCACTACAACTTGTAGTAGCAGTGATGGGAAGGTAGGGGAGAGAGAGCGAGCATGAGAGCAAGAGAGAAGGAACTACTGCTTTGCAGCGATGGTGGTGGTGGAGCAGGTTGTAAACTTGCGAGGTTCGATTAGGCAGTGGAGCTTCATTAGGTTGCAGACTTGCAATGAGGTTCGATTTGACTTACACGAAGGACAATACCTAATATTAAAATTTTTTAAGGGCATTTATGTCTTTTACATACATCTAAATTATGCCTGACCCATTAAGCAGCCGCTCTATCTCTTAGAAATTAAGATCTGAAATCAAATTTCAGATCTCTAATAAGAGGGCATACCAAACGCTTGGTGGCATTTAAAAAGCAACGTTTTCAGATTAAGACATGAAAAATACAATCAAATGCTACCTCCTCCATTCACATGTGACATCACGTAGCTTATATATTTTTAAAATATTTCTAAAATACACTTATATGGTGTCGGTATCAAACTATTTCACTTGATTTTTCAATGTTAATACAATCGATTTCAAATGATTTCTCTGTTGGAATGGACCTCCGGTCCAAGGGCTTAATGCCCTAAAAGAGCTATCCCCGACACCTTCTTACGTCCAGTTGCCGAAGCCCGAAAACAAAGCTCTTCTTTGTTCCATTTTTCCTCACGAAATTTTGATTGTCTCAATTTCCCAGCCAAAAATTGATGAAAATAACAAGGTTCTTGTGGCTTATTCGGTGAAAACGCGTGCTCATTGATCATTGATGCCAGGGAACCAAAACAACGCTGCCAACTGTATACAGATAAAAATACTCTTATCTTTTTTATTATTTTTTTTCATCTCTGGGTTATATTTCACGTTTCTTCTTACTAGCGGAACCCTTGAGGTCCTTACATCATTACCTCCCTCATAACTGCATGCCCAAATCCTGGACTAAGGGAGGTAGAAATTAACTATAAAGCTGAAATTGTGTGTCATGATTTAAGAATAGAACCGTATAAATTCAAATTCAATCATAATGCTTGGCATATTATACCCAGAGAATATGAATCCTTGCTTTTGCCAATTGCTTTACTGCTCTCAAAGCCCATATCAATTGGCTTTTAGCCATAAACTCATAATGTACACCATTTGATTCATCTCAAAATATATAACTCAAAAAGAAATTACATTCATCTTCATTAATTAATTAATTAATCTATCTATTTATCTATATATATAATAAAATTAGATGGTCCATGTCAACATTTCTCTTCTTAGAGATAAGCTATTTATCTATTTTTTCAATTTTTGTATTTTTTTATTTTAAAAATATAAAAAGTAATTATTGTCATTGATCAACTAGACATTATTATCATGTCACCAATAAAACTTTACACTATTATCAATATATTATGTTATCAAAGAAAGAGAGAGAGAAAAGGAAATATTATATTATAAAAGAGAGAGAATTAAGAGTGTTAATGAGAGAGAGAGAGAGAAATATTATATTATTAAAGAGAAAGAATTAATGTTGTGTTAATGGGAAAGAAAGAGAAAGAGACATATTATATTATTTAAGAATGAGTTAAAGAGAAAGAAATATTATATTATTAAAAAGAGAAAATTTTATATTATTAAAGAGAGATAGAGAGAGGTTGGATAGTTTATTAGGCCCCCTAGGGAATGTAATTTAAGAATGAGTTGATAATGCAATATGTTATTCACAAGAGAGGGGGGGGGGGGGAGGGGAGGTTTGGGTATTTTAGGCCCTCCTAGAGAATGGAAATCCCATTCAAGAGCTTTAAATAGACTCATGACAAAAATATTAATAAAATATTAGTAAAATAGTAATAAAATAATAGTATTATAATAAAATATTAATAAATTAATAACAAGAAACTAAGATATGAATTTTTAAATATAATAATGTATAAATGTTTTATTTATACAATGTAAAGTAATAATATTATTAATAATATAATAATAATAGTTAAGTAATAAAGTTAATATTGATATAATATAATTAAAGTAATGATAGTATAAATTAACAAAATATTAATAAACCAATAAGAAAATAAAACGTAATAAAATAATAAAGTATTGAAGTGATAATAAAATAGCAACTCCAAATGAACCAAACAACAATCAAAATCCAATTCCAGTTCCCAACTGAATCAAACAGGCGTTAGCAATAGGTGATTCTAATCCCGATTCTGTTTCCAATTCCGTTTTCGATTCCAATACTATTTTTAAAGTATTATAATAATTATTAATAAAGCTTAGTAAAAATTAAAGATAGATTTATCTTATAATAGTTAATAAAAGTTAAGAAATTTGGTTTCCTTCAAATGTTAATTAAAAATGTTTCAGTTTTACTTAAAATCAAACTTAATAAATACTGATTAAGAAATTTGTTGTTTTATGCTTTATTGTTCAACTTCAACCTATTAAAGATTGGATCTGATTTGGATATCCGACTTTCCTTAATGGATTCAAATTTGAATCACCATATGTGAGAGTTGGGCTGTTTGACTCGAGCCACAATGGTGTGGTTGGAATGGCATAATGTTTTGTGTCAATGTTTTCGAGCCACTATCGATCCGGACAGTTGGGCTGTTTGATTCGAGAATCATTAAGGCAATCAGTTTCATTTCACCTCAACCTCGGTCATTGGCCAAAAACCATTGAATTGGTCAATGATCCATTGATCCGGGTGATTGAACTGCTGATTGTTTGATCTATTCAATGATTTTTAGCCTTTTTTTTATTTTAATTATTATTTTTTATTTTTTGTCAGAATGAACTATTCATTCTAACCGGATGGTTAAACCATCAACTCAGAAATCGATAGTCAGAACGGTTCTGATTTCAGGTAATTTTTTAAAACATTGTTTTGTGTTTTAAAACCAGTCATGACTCCTTTTGGAATATGCCATAAAATTAAAAGAACGCTATCTTATGTGTTCCATTCCAGAACGGGCTGGAATGAGTATCTACTACCAAGTTTTAAAAACTGGAATGGACATAAAAGTATTATGGCCAACGGTTTTTGGGTCAAAACCCGTTATGATTTAAAGATAAAAAACAGACAAAACCATTGTCCAAAGACAATTCAACTGTCTGAATCAGCGAATGGCTGATCAAATCAACGGTTTTTGACCTAAAAGTTGTTTTTGGGTGAAACGAATCCTGTTACTTAACCAGTTCTCGGGTCAATTGATCCGACTGTCTAATACTGTCCGGTTTCAAAACCATGTCTATGATGTTACCGAACGCCGCCGTAGTCACTAAACCTGATTAAATTAAGGGAAAACGAACGCTTAAATTAAACTACTTATTCCACCCTCACCAAATTTATTATTATTATTATTATTATTATTATTATTATTATTATTATATGTCCCACTCGTTAGAGTCTACCACCTACCACTGTACCAGCTACCATATACATTGGTCACGACCACTGAATGCTTGAAAAGAATACTTTAAGTGTTAAGCATCCACAACCAAATCGGTATGGTCGGCCTGATCGCCTGGACTAGATTTGTCGTCTGAGCATTTTAACTCGATCAATTAAAAATTCAACAAAGAACCGGTTGAGATTATCTTTTAAAGCATTTTTTATGTTAAAAAAAAAACTATATATGTATGTATTCAAATTGAAGTTATGTTTGCCAAAGACAACATTTTCAAGAAGCGGGCAGTGAACTCCCACTCTGATGGTCCGACCATTCGGCCCAATTCGAGTTTGACAATGCAGATCCAACGTATACATCACATAGTTACTTATTGATATTTCAATTAGATTAGTCAAACGAAGCTAATTCCTACAATGATCTGGGGAGCTTAATTAGCACACATTTAGAGCAGGTTAGTTGGCTCTCACCGAAAATAACAGTTATTATATATGCCCACCCAATCCCTAAGATGGATAAAATTAAAAACTTTTTCTATAACTACTTCATCTGAAATCCTTTTGTTCTGAAAGATACGTCTATACTGTTGCTTTCAAGTTGATGACCAGCAAATAATGGAAAATGGAAGGATTTATACCAATGAAATACTAATAATTCTTATTAATTTGACTAAATAAGAATAACGCAGTTGCAATGAAAATAGAAAGACAAGTTCAAATGGAAGAGGCAAAAGCAGATGAATCTGCCTTGGCTGAAGTCCATGTGTGCACTCATGACTTGTACTTGTGGGATACACTTGCATATTATAGGATTATTAGTTGTAACTAACTCAAAATAAAGAACTGAAAGACTTTCTTTTAGGCCTAAAGGCATATGCATTCAACTTCCAACAAGATTACATCTCAGATTGATGCCAACCACCATCCGTATTAATCTTAAACCCAAAAGGAGGTTTATCTCAACCTGACAAAGAGACAGAGATACTACATTCTATTGATGAGTATGATGTCTCTCTAGATGAAGTAAAAACTTATGACCTATGGGCTTCAACTGAGGAGATTACATAAGATACAAAAATATGTGCATTGTTAAAAATCACTAATATTGAAATAACACGAATAAAAATAATAAAATAAATAATATTTACTAAAAATAATTAATAATTATAAATAATACAATAAAAATTATTAACCACTAATAAAAAATATTAAAATGTAATAAAAACTAAAATCATCAATAAAAATTAATAATTAATAAATAAATAATTATTTAATTATTAATAATATTGAAATAACATGAACAAAAATAATAAAATAAATAATAATTGCTAAAAATAATTAATCACCAATAAAAAATAATTAATGTTTAATAACAAATATTAAGATACTTAATAATTAATTATTAGTAAAAATAGTTTATAATTAATAATAGTAATAATTATTACTAGTGGTATGAAGATGAGAGAGAGAGAGAGAGAGAGAGAGAGAATCGCAGAGTTGCAGTGGTAGTGGTATGAAGATGGGAGAGAGAGAGAGAGGTCGAATGGATTCACAAGAGAGCGAAAATACAAGTGGCATTATTCCTTCTCGTCCCT
Source organism: Nelumbo lutea (assembly GCF_056320005.1). NCBI lineage: Eukaryota > Viridiplantae > Streptophyta > Magnoliopsida > Proteales > Nelumbonaceae > Nelumbo > Nelumbo lutea. Next base: position 123,428,672 of record NC_142684.1, read on the forward strand.
AAGAGCGAAAACACGAATGACCTAGGTTTTTTGGGTTGGGGTTACACTGGGGTAAAGCGTGTTATTTTAAAAAGATTTGAAGGGTAATTTCGACCATGCACTGGCTCTAAAACGTGTTTGAGTGCGTTAAGAGCCAGCCCGCGCTATGGTTTTTAGATCTGAAAACAAAATTCAATTCAGTTTTAAGAGGAGATACCAAACGGGTCTAAGGTTTGGAAAGCAACGTTTTTTAGACCTTAGACGTCTGAAAAGTGCAATCAAATGCCACCTAAAATTTGAAAAGTTAAAAAGATATTAAAAGTGTCTGAAATATGAAAAGAGCCACATATGCTTTTCTACTTCTTAGAGGCTCTAAATAGATAAAGTTGTTTGTGTTGGATCAACCTTTCAACATCTAAAATTCCCTAAATTACTATTTTACCCCTAAAACAGACTATGTGGTAGTTTTGAGTTCAATTTTCATTATTTCATATAAATAATTTATTAAATTCAAAATAATATTAAAAATATGAGTAAATTATAAAAATAAAAAATAATTTATTAAAATAAGAATAAAATTAAAAAATACATGTAGTTTTATATTAAAATAAATTGTTAAGAGTTAAAATAATAATGAAAATGGTAATAAAGGCCATGAAACAATGAACAAAATAATTAATAAATATTAAATTAAAAATAAATTTATAAATTAAAAATAAATTTATAATTTGATAATTATTATAAATAAATTTATAAGTTATAATTCAACTTCTCTCGAAACCTTCCTTACTGTTTCCTTCTCCCTCTCGTGAACTCCACAGACACAACCATTGAGCTAGACTCAGAACCCGAGCTGTTCAAATCTCCGTCAACTCCTTGATATTATATGATTCCCCGCTAGAAAAGAGCGAGTTGCTATTGTTGGAGTTGGGTTTCAAATCTTCATTACTGCTTGGCTTGAGGGTTTCCTTCAAATAGGCGTTGTCCACTGAGAACCGTTGTTGGAGCTGGGTTTCAAATCTTCATTACTGCTTGGCTCGAGGGTTTCCTTCAAATAGACGTTGTCAACTGAGAACCGTTGTTGGAGCTGGGTTTCAAATTTTCATTACTGCTTGGATCGAGGGTTTCCTTCAAACAAATGTCGTCGACTGAGAACAACAACAACGACGGCTGACTGGAAGACAGGGGAGAGAGAGAGAGAGAGAGAGAGGGAGGGAGGGAGGGAGGGAGGGAGAGGGAAATTGAATAGGACTGCAGACTGAGAACGCCGCTGCTGAAAAATCGAATAAGACCGCCATCGACTAACTGAGAATAGCGATAGTGGCGGCCGATTGGAAGATAGGGAAGAGAGAATGTGAGAAAGGAGAGAGGGAGAGCGAAATCGAATAGGACTTGAAGGGATAGGATATCCATCACATGGATGCCCAAAGATTGAGGAATAAGGGGGCGAATTTCAAAAATTTTTCTCTCCCTTCAATTGAGAATCGCACTCCCTGTTTAGAAATTCATATTTACAAGGATCATTCTTGAACCATAAACTGAACCAGATCTGAACTAAAAGGAGTAGGAAGGGATTATACCTGATACAGAGAAACAATATCTCCCAGTGGAGGTGTTCACACCCAAGGAAGGATCCAAAATCTGCTCCCACTAAAAATGGCACAGTTCAGGGTGGAGCAGAGTCACCAGTGTTCTTCCAAAAGAACTTTAACCTTCGCAAGAATCAACATGATGGCTTGTGAATACAACTCCAATCAATCTTTTCCCAAAAGATTGAGATCAAGATCAAATCTTGATTACTCCTGTAGAAGGTAAGAGATCGAACTGCTGGAGGCGGCGGCTGTAGGAATGAGGCGGCAAGAGAGTATTCGCTAGGTGTAGAATTCTCTCTTCTTGTGATCACAGCTCTGAAAACAAGAATGTGTTGGTTGCATGTCAAAAAGTTGCGCCCCCTCCCCCTTTTATAATCTTAAAGGGGTCAGCTCCTAATACCATTAGGAGTTAGTGATCCAAATCATATTTGGATTAAAAGTCCATTTAAGTGATAAGGGATAACCCTTATCTTATCTATAGATCAGATCAATCATCTCCTAATCTAATTAGGAGGCTTCCAGATCTAAATCTTATTTAGATCTTGGACTCTCTAAGTGGATAGGGTCTGGGCCCAATCCTATCAGCTGATCTATCTCAGAATTCGCCCCTTTAAGTGACTAATCAAATAAGCCCAGTTTGAAATGGGCTTAAGGCCCATTTAAGTTATGTATTCACTTATCCTTCCAAACTGCTGCCCAGTTGGGCTTCCTTGTATGGCGTGGGACCCAAACATTGATCTACACATCAGCCACATGGGTTCAGCCCAACCTTTTTTACAAGGCCTGGCCAAATACATTGTTATGGACAGTGCACCCCCTGAAACCCATCTCATGGGCTCTATGGGCCCAACACTTACCCTAAGTGGTCCCTGGGCCAAGCCACCTTGTAACACCCAGGGACTGTGGGCAGATGCAAGATTAGCCCATCAGGTATTATCCTTAATGGTCTTACACTTAACCTCTCAGCCCTTAATGATCATACATTGCCCAACAAGAGAGGACCCCTCCCTCGGCTGCAAGGAACAGTGTTGCACTCTCTGCTTATATGGATCTCATATACTTTCATATCTCATATAAAATATATTTTGCAAAACAAATCTCAACGATTGAAATCGGTTGCTGGCAGTCTTGGTTTCCACCAGTGAGAGTGCATCCCCGATCATTACCTTTGTCCGAAAAATGGGCCGATCCTGTCACTATGATCACCATTCAGATGAATTCTCAGACTGTCCCAACATACCCAAGTTTTGACCCCCCGCTAAGGATCTCATTGATTGGTATATAAAAGACAATCCAATCCGACACCTAGTGCAATATCATAATCAAGTCTAGGGGTTGGGTGTAACTTTCCAGTTTTGCCCATCAATCTCCAAGGTCCAGGGCAATACTGGAAATCCAATCCAGTTCATAGATTCAATTAATCCTACACTATAAGTGCCTAGGGTCTCATCTTGGCAGCTAAGACATGCCACCCCAACCGACTTGGTGGCACCACAGTGTTAGCCTTGTCAGGATAGGTCTCCCAAGACCGACCAACTGGCTGTGAACATTCTAAACTAACACGAGTCTCATTAAGTGTCCAATTTAAGAGTATTACACATAAACATACCAAGGGAACATGAATCAAATATGCATTTTTATTAATTTACAATAAACTCATAAAGTACATCATTCTGATTGAAGCTAAGGGCATACAAAACAGTCTAATAGCTCCCACTTGCACTTAGGTCCAATCAGGTACAAGCCGGAGTCCCATGCTTCCCACGTGTTTCTCAAACACTTTCTGTGATGGTGGCTTCATCAATGGGTCTGCTACATTTTCTGCTGACGCTACCTTCTGAATCAGGACGTCCCCTCTGCCAACAATCTTCCGCAGTACGTGGTACTTCCTCTCGATGTGCTTTGACTTCGAGTGGGCTCGTGGCTCCTTAGCCTGAGCAATGGCTCCATTGTTGTCACACAACAATGGGATGGGTGATGTGCTGGACGGAACTACTCCCAACTCGTGAACGAACTTTTTCATCCACACAGCTTCTTTGGCAGCCTCACTTGCAGCAATGTAGTCGGCCTCAGTCGTGGAGTCTACAGTGGACCCCTGTTTGCTGCTTTTCCAGCAAACAGCACACAATCCTATCATGAAAACATATCTAGATCCGACTGGAAATCGGCATCTGTATACCCTTGGATCTGTAGTGAGTTACCATCGAATACTAGACAAAACTCTTTTGCCCTTCGAAGGTACTTAAGTATGTTTTTCACAACAGTCCAGTGCTCTTGCCCTGGGTTGGCCTGAAATCTGCTTACCACACTCACTGCCTGAGCAATGTCAGGACGAGTGCACAACATGGCATACATGATGCTTCCTACGGTAGAGGCATAGGTCTCAACCCTACCATTGGGGCCTCTTTCTGAGTGTACCCTTTCGCCACCAAATGAGCTTTAAAGGTCTCAACCCTACCATCAGGGCCCTTCTTCCTCTTGTAATCCATTTGCAACCGATTGTTTTTACCTCGGAGGGTGGATCTACTAGAGTCCAGACTCCATTGGTCTCCATTGAGTCCATCTCTGCTCTCATAGCCTCCACCCACTTCTGGGATTCTATGTCCAACATAGATTCCACGTAAGTCACAGGATCCTCCTCACTAGTCAAGGTTTTCACCAGGTAACTATCCTGGTCATAACCATAACGAACTAGTGGCCTGGATACTCGAATGGATCTTTTAGGTTGGTCACTACCTGGAACTTGTGGGACATCTCCCATTGCTCCTGAGCTCTCCTCATCAAGAACAACTTCCTGATGATGGGTGTCCAGGATGAAATCGGTTTCCAAGAATTGTGCATTTCGACTGCAGAAAACTTTATGCTCACTTGGGTCATAGAATAGGTAACCTACAGAGCCTTTTGGGTAGCCTACAAATAGGCAATGGTTGGTCTTGGATTCCAATTTGTCTGCACTCGTTTCTTTTAATGTGTGCTGGACAACCCCAAATCTTCAAGTGTCTGACACTTGGTTTCTTTCCAGTCCAAAGTTCATATGGAGTGTTCGGAACTGATTTGATTGGAACCCGATTCAGCATGTAAATCGCAGTCTCTAATGCATAACCCCAAAAGGATATGGGTAACTCTGAGTGTATGAGAAGCAACTGAACTATATCTAATAAAGTCCTTTTCCTCCTCTCTGAAACATCGTTAAGTTCTGATCGAAGGGCTTTAATTTCTCTCCCTAACTGTTTCTCGACCTCTTGTCTAAACTCTTTGAACTTTTCAAAGGATTCATACTTGTGTCTCATTAGGTACACATAACCATATCGTGAAAAATCATCTGTGAAGGTGATGAAATACACGTATTGATTTCGTGTCCTAACACTCAGGGGACCACATACATCAGTATGTATTAGGTCAAGTGTGCCTGTACATCTGTCAGGCTTACTGTTAAATGGCTGTTTCATCATCTTGCCTTGTAGGCAATGCTCACAGGTGGGAAGATCTTCTACAATTAGAAAATCCAAAGGACCATCCTTTACCAACCTTGTGATTCGGTCAACACCGATGTGGCCAAGTCGGTAATGCTACAGACACATGGGATTAACTGTATCATGGGCTCTCTTCTTGGGGATTTTAGTCGAGTAGTTTCAGTTATGTTAGTTTCTAGAGAAGGATGTAGAACATAGAGACCATTCTCCAGTTCCCCATATGCGATGAATCTGTTATTTCTTTTAATAGTAATTGTATTACTAAAGAAGATAGAATAACCATCTGCACACAGTTTTGAGACAAAAATCAAATTTCTCCTTAAATTTTGTACATAAAGACAATCTTTTAGTATAATTGTTCCTTCTCTAAAAGTTAACTACACTGTTCCTATGGCCATGACTGCAATAGTTGTAGTAGTGCCCAAGTAGAGTGACTTCTCTTTCACTCAGCCTTCTGCTTACCTTGAACCCCTGTAGTGAGTTACACGCATGAGTTGAAGCCCCGAAGTCAATACACCAGGACGCAAAAGCTACCAATAAATTGGTTTCTATAACACAAGTTTCAAAGTTACCTTTCTTGGATTCCAGGTAAGCAAGACAGTTCCTTTTCCAGTGGTCAGTCTTCTTGCAGAAGTGACAGGCATTCGATGCTTTGTCTTTCATCTGCTTCTTACCCTTAGTGGCTTTCTTCTGAGGCTTCTTTGCCTTCCTCTTTTTCTTGCCTATCTTGCTAGTTTCAACAAGCATAGCTACAGGCTCATCCTTTCTAATCAGTTCTCTGGCTCTTTGCAACATATTGCTGAGCTCTTACAAGCTGACTTTCAGCTTGTTCATATTATAGTTCATAATGAACGGATTAAAGGAAGGAGGCAAAGAATTAAGGATAACTTCTATTTGGGTCGCAAGGTCCAGCCCAGATCCAAGAGCCTCCGGTTCGTTGATGTATCCCATCATTCGAAGACAATGGTCGTGAACTTGTTGGTCCTTGGTCATTTGTGCAGTTATAAACTGTTTCAAGACCTTTTGTCGAGTAGAACGATTCTGCTCTTCATACATTGTCCTGAGACTGTCCAATATGTCCTTGGCAAGTTCGATCTGATCAAACTGCCTCTGTATTGGGTTGTTCAAGGAGGCAATGATGTAACACCGGGCAGGGGAGTTTTTCTCCTCCCATTCCTGATAGTCTCTCCTTCGGGCCTCAGAAGCCCTGTCGCCCGGACGCTCTGGGGCAGGATTTTTTGCCACTTTGTCCAGCATTTTAGAAGCTAGGACCAGCATAAGGTTCCTGTACCAATCGACATAGTTTGGGCCCTTAAGCTTGTTGTCGTCAAGAAGCTTTGCAAAAGATCCATTTGCCATTTTCTGATAAAAGAGCAAACATCAGTTCACAACCTGATTTGATTCATGTTCATTACATAGATATGGATTTTAATCTACGTTCCATTTCCATTTATTCATCTCTGAGATTTCCCTCCTTTCTCAGTGACGGAGACTACGGGTTGTCTCTAGAAATGTGGGAAATTACATAGGGTGCATGGAGCCAACTGTTTCAGCTGCATAACCCCACCACCTTTCTGTGAAAGATCATATCCAATCATCATATGAGTTTTTCCTTTGGCCTCTGTCAGACAAGGTTTAGAGCCATTTTCAGGTAAACCTTTCTGTCCAGTGAGTGCTTATCCATCATATTCGTGAACGCCAAGGTATTGTGAGAGAGTTCCCATTTTCTGGTGAAGCCCCTCCCACATCGGTCTATGACGCCCCTATCATCTTATGAAACACTTAGACAAGCCCAACAACAAATGGATAGCCCATTTTCTAGTGCATTTCCTCATTACTGAAGGACCCATCCTCATGCTAATGATGGAAGGCCTTTAGAGAGTTCATCATATGAATCTCCCTATCACATGCACTCATATTAGTTGGAGGGAACAGTTTTTATGCCCTAGTTTGATTTAGGTCAAACCAAAGTGGCTCCCACTGACTTTCATAAAGTCAGATTTCGATGGGCCTTAATCGGTTAGGGTTCCGTGCGTAACCTCTTGATGAGGTGTGGGGCCCACCATTGAGGGAGGTCATCCAATGACCAAAAGGGACACCATGGCAATGATGTGCATTCAGCCATGGTGTGCGCATGAGCCACTGTCGATTGAGCATGGGCCAAGCACTTATGGCCCATGTACGTAGCACATCACACATCCATACATCTCATGCAGGGATAAATTGATCCAATCAATTAATCATCTGTAAGGCCCATTAGAAGCCCGTTTTAAATCCATAATATTAACCATTAATATTATCTAGGTATATGGGCTGAATTAGGGTTACCCAGTTCGGCCCATATAGCTTTATCCTTTGAAGTGGGCTTTTGGCAGTTTTAACTATTTAAAACTAGGCCTTTACAGGTTGGGCCGAATTAACCATTTAATTAAACATCAATCCTCGCGCCCATTAGTGGGACAATTAGGGCTGACTTTCGGCCTTGATTAAACCATAGATTTGGTCCAAACAGTTTGAACCAATCTTGGTTCGAATGGGTGGGTCTAGGGTTTGATCTTTAATTCAAGAAAATAATCTGAAATTAAATACTGATAAAAGAAAATCAATAATCAGTCTAACAGGGTTGTTCGCACAATCCATCATGCAAAATAGAGGTTAGATCATAGAATGCAGTTTCACAAACTGCAAATCGCAGGTAGCGAATGTCCCATCTGCGAAATCTCCTTCCATGCGCTGCCATCTTCGATCCAAAAATAAAATAAATAAAAATCCTATTTCTATTAATAATTACATTAGATCGAATGCCTAATACATTGAGTTTAAAAAATAAAAAAAAGTTATTTACAGACCAAATGTCATAAATAAATCAAGAAACGGCAAATCTTGCAGGTTCCCTACGCAAATCAAGAATTTGATCTCCTCTTCTACGAACAACCCATAAATCAGGAAAATCATAAAGAACTATTCTAAACAATAATCAGATTAATATAAAATTAATTTCAGATTATTTGCCCATCAATTTTGGGTAGAAATTTCCCAAAACCCATATCTGTGCAAATCGGGTAGAACGCCTTCTGCCCATTTGCGTAGGTTCAGATCTGAAACAAATTGGTTCAAGATTTGAACCATGGCTCTGATACCACTGAAGGGATAGGATATCCATCACATGAACACCCAAAGATTGCGGAATAAGGGGGCGAATTTCAAAAAATTTTCTCTCCCTTCAACTGGGAATCACATTCCCTGTTTAGAAAATCATATTTTCAATGATCATTCTTGAACCACAAACTGAACCAGATATGAACCAAAAGGAATAGAAAGGGATTATACCTGATATGGAGAAATAATATCTCCCAATGGAGGTGCTCACGCCCAAGGAAGGATCCAAAATCTGCTCCCATTGAAGATGGCGCAGTGTAGGGTGGAGCAGAGTCAGCAATGTTCTTCCAAAAGAACTTGACCTTTCGCAATAATCAACATGATGGCTTGTGAATACAGCTCCAATCAATCTTTTCCCAAAAGATTGAGATCAAGATCAAATCTTGATTACTCCTGTAGAAAGTAGGAGATCGAACTGCTGGAGGTGGTGGTTGTATGAAGGAGGTGGCAAGAAAGTATTCGCAGGGTGCAGAATTCTCTCTTCTTGTGATCGCAGCTCTGAAGACAAGAATGTATTAGTTGCATGTCAAAAGGCTACCGCCCCCTCCCCCTTTTATAATCTTAAAGGGATCAGCTCCTAATACCATTAGGAGTTGGTGATCCAAATCATATTTGGATTAAAAGTCCTTATCTTATCTGCAGATCAGATCAGCCATCTCCTAATCTAATTAGTAGGCTTTCAGATCTAAATCTTATTTAGATCTTGGACTCTCTAAGTGGATAGGGTCTGGATCCAATCCTATCAGCTGATCCATCTCAGAATTCACCCCTTTAAGTGACTAATCAAATCAGCCCAATTTGAAATGGGCTTAAGGCCCATTTAAGGTTATGTATTCACTTAGCCTTCCAAACTACTGCCCAGTTGGGCTTCCTTGTATGGCGTGGGACCCAAACATTGATATACACATCAGCCACATTGGTTCAGCCCAGCCTTTTTTACAAGGCCTGGCCGAATACACTGTTATGGACAGTGCACCCCCTGAAACCCATCTCATGGGCTCTATGGGCCCAACACTTACCCTAAGTGGTCCCTGGGCCAAGCCACCTTGTAACACCCTGGGACTGTAGGCAAATGCAAGATTAGCCCATCAGGTATTATCCTCAATGGTCTTACACTGAACATCTCAGCCCTTAATAATCATACACTGCCCAACAAGAGATGACCTCTCCCTCAGCTACAAGGAACAATGTTGCACTCTCTGCTTATATGGATCTCGGGAATTAAAATCTTTTGCAAATCATTTCGAAACCATAACATATATACTTTCATATCTCATATAAAATATATTTTGCAAAACAAATCTCAACGATTGAAATCGGCTGCCTGCAGTCTTGGTTTCCATCAGTGAGAGTGCATCCCTAATCATTACCTTTGTCCGACAAAGGGGCCGATCCTATCACTATGATCACCCACTCAGATGAATTCTCAAACTGTCCCAACATACCCAAGTTTTGACCCCCGCTAAGGATCTTATTGATTGGTATATCAAAGACAATCCAATCCGACATCTAGTGCAGTATCATAATCGAGTCTAGGGGTCGGGTGTAACTTTCCAGTTTTGCCCATCAATCTCCAAGGTCCAGGGTAATACTGGAAATCTGATCCAGTTCATAGATTCAATTAATCCTACACTGTAAGTGCCTAGGGTCTCACCCTGGCAGTTGAGACATGCCACGCCAACCGACTTGGTGGCACCACAGTGTTAGCCTTGTCAGGATAGGTCTCCCAAGACCGACCCACTGGCTATGAATATTCTAAACTAACACGAGTCCCATTAAGTGTCCAATTTAAGGGTATTACACAGAAACATACCAAGGGAACATGAATCAAATATGCACTTTTATTCATTTACAATAAACTCATAAAGTACATCATTTTGATTGAAGCTAAGGGCATACAAAACTGTCTAACAGGACTTCCGACTAAGAATGTTGCTGCTGAGAAATCGAAGAAGACTGTCGCCGGCCGACTAAAAACAACGACAGTGGAGAGAGAACGCCCTTCAAGTCTTGTCCCTGCGTCATTGATGGTTAGGAGTTGAATGAAAAAAAAAAAATTGATGGGAAGACAGGGGAGAGAGAACGCGAGATAGATGGAGGAAGGGAGAGAGAACGCCCTTCAAGTCTTGTCCCTGCGTCATTGATGGTTAGGAGTCGAATGAAAAAAGAATTGGGTTTAAAAATGGATGTTCATTTCAATATTATGATGAACACTTAAGACTTTCAAACACATCTGAAACGCGTTTGAGTGCATTCAGTGATGGCCTGCGATCTAAATATTTCAGATCTGAAATTCAATTTCAAATCAATTTTAAGATGTATAACAAAACGCTTTTAGTGTTTGAAAAGTAATGTTTTCAGATTCAGACCCCTTAAAAGCGCTATCAAATGCCAGCATAGTCTCCTTGATTAAGGATTTTATTAGCTCTTCTTACCCATTTTAGAAAGCGCTATCAAATGCCAGCATAGTCTCCTTGATTAAGGATTTTATTAGCTCTTCTTACCCATTTTAGAGAGTGGAAGGTTGTAATTATTGTCATTCATGGAGAGAATCATTTATTCTCCATTATTTTTTCTTTAATCATTAGTTACTTTTTATGAAGAAGGGGGTTAGTAATCATTATTGTCATTCATGTAGAGATTTGATTGACTATAGTTACTTTTTATGAAGAAGGGGGTTAGTAATTTATTATAGAGAGAATGATTTTTAATCAATTCTTCTCTCTTTAATTATTGACTAGATTTCCATATTTAGGACTTGAGATGGGTTCTAGTTGGATTATTTTCATAAACCATTAAGATTTGTAATTCACATATGAATTTGAATTTTAACTTGACTTTATAGTGGGTCCCACATGGATCATTCCATTATGCTAATGGATTTGCAACAGCAAGGCCCATGCATATAGTAAAGCCCATAAATAAATTTGAGTTTATGGGGATAGGGCCCATTTAGAAGCCCATGAAAATTTTAATGCCTACAACTAGAGCCACCAAATTTGTCCTTGTTCAATGCATGAATAAGGCATAGATTGGCTAATACATTTTTCAAACTATTCAAAATTTCGAACATATATAGCCTTAGGTTCCAAGGTAATGTTTCCTCCAACTCTCCAAACAATAGTCAAGATATGGTAAACAAAGCATACTTATTGTCACCAAGACTTAAACAGCGTATTCAAATCTGAACTACACCTCTCCTTCAAGGATCGTTCAAACCTACTTGTGTTCATGTATTTGCCACTATTTCACATGAAAGCCTTTTGGCGTGATAGAGGTGATGCATATCATCAATCAAACAGATAGGCAATCACAACCACCCACCTCTATTTCTATACATGCATGTGTAATTCACCTCGACATTTTATCAGTGAAGCTAACGTCACCCAGGCAACAGACTAAAGGTCCTAGTTTAGGAGGGTGCAGAGTAGGATTTCAAAATTCATGGAATCATGGGAACTCATGTAGCAACAGTTCTCTGTTTGACGAGTTGAACCTGCCTAAGTCAAGACATGAAAACCCCTAATCGTCACACATCTGAAAGTACTTAAAACAGAAATTAAAAGTATAAAGTCGAATTTAAATAACACACTAACATAAAAGTCCCGCAGTTTAATCGGGTATTTATCAGAGTAATCCCAAAATCAAAACCACAGTTGTTAAACCGAACATTACAGAAGAAACTTTCTTACGAGGGGAATGGCAAGAAAAAAGCGGTGACGATGGGAGGAGAGAGGAACCTATCTAGCCTCTTACGAGGAAGAGCTTTTGCACAAGGCTTCTTGGGAGGTGAAGGAAGCAATGGAGAATCCATTTGAGAAGTTGTGGTGTTGGTGGGAGAAAAGGGAGATAAAGTGATCCATTTCCTGCTCTCTGTCATTCTTTCCTTTCTAGGAAGCGGCCGCATTGTTATGTGAAGTGTTCAGCTATAAGAAGAGGTTAATGCAGAGCTTCACGGCGGCTTGCTTCGTCGGGGATTAATGTAGCACCGATCGATGATAGGAGGTAGAGGGAAGGTGTTTGGGTCTATGCTGGTCATTTAAAATTTTACAACCGGATGATTTAAATGGCCCAAGCCCAAGAGGCATCGGCTTGGATATGGGCTTGGCCCAATTACGTAACTGCTAAACTCACAAGCTTGTAGTTTTTCACGTCCCATCCCATGTATAGGAACATGTTCATTGGTGATGGGTTACGTGTCCAAGTTCGCATACTTTGTTCACATAAAATATTTCATGCACAATACTAGTTGAAATGGGCAACCGGTTGGACCATTTGGCCTGGAAACCATCTAGGCAACCGGATCCATTTCACCTCTGAACCAATCTTTTAACAAAAACTGTTGACTGGGTGATGACCCATTGATCCGGGTAGTTGAATTTTCAACTCAGTGATTTTGGTTGCTTTTTATTTTAATTATATTTTAAATTACAATGATCCAATTATTCAAACTAGATGGTCGAACTGCTGATCCGAAAGCGGGAAGTAGTTTCAATTCCAGGCCAGTTTTTAAAACATTGAAAATAGGGGCCCTTGCTTGATGGGATGACAAAATTTTGGGTTGGCCCAAAACCTTTTTTTTATTTAGTTTTAAACAAAAAAAGAAAACATATTTAGTTCACCTCACCCAAGAACCCACATAGTTGGGACATTGGATAATGGTTGTATCAGTACTCGCTGAAATCTCCGTTGGTATGACATGAGATTTAAAATTTTTAATTAGCGCTAATAATCTCAAACATAGGTGAAATCTATATATATGTTGTTGATTGTTGCCACTGAGATTTGAAAATTTTTGGGTAAAAGACTTAAACGTTTCTGAGTTTTTGAATTGACTTAAAAGTACTCTGAATTTGTTAAATAGATTTAAATATACCTTGTAACTATTTTAGTCTGCATTTTATTTCAAAATTTCAAAAAGTACATGAATACATTAATACTAATTTTTCTTTTTTTCTTCAAGAATAAATGCTAATTAAACCTAAACAGAAGTGAAGTTAAATGCTTCTACGGTCTATTCCTGTCATAACTCCCCGTTCCCTACTTTCTTCCCTACTTTAGTTTGGAGAATTAAATTAATTAAAAAGGAAATTGTTACTATTACTTTCCAGAAAATAATTTGATTTTGATAATCAAAGAATTAATGGAAGCAATACTTGTTGATACAGATTCTTTGTTTTAAGTTGAAGAGGAAGAAACTACTAACAGAAACGTATTGTATTGCCCTCTCATTATGTTCAACGAGATTAAGGCTGCAGTTGACATTCCTTATTTTAAGAACTTATCTCCTTTTTTATGTTAAAATGCCCCTATCAATATTGAGTTTTTAGCTACATAAAGGAAATAAGTCCTCAAAATAAGAAATGCCAAATGTAGCCTAAGACTAGAAGCATAACCGAACATCACTCTAGCCATTAGAAAAGAAGAGAATTTGCATCTCATGTGTTAAAAGGCATAGAAAGGCAAATTAGGATTTCCAGAATTTTAAATAAGTTCACGTGAATGTGAGGCTTCAAAGATAAAAGGGTATTTCAAGTCTAGTGGGGTTAGCCCATAAGATATATTTAAGTCTATTTGGAAAACTCAAAGTACTTTTAAGTCAATTAATAAAAATCCAGGGTATGTTTAAGTCTTTTACCCAAAAAATTATATAATAAGAAAAATTTATTTTTTCACAATTGCCCCCACTCAAATAAATAATAGGGAATCAACTTATTTATTTATTTATTTCTATTTGATAATGAAAGAGGGGTTAAATAATGGCATCCATGTCCCATGACCTATTTTAAAATCTAAAATTGAAATAATGAGAAGAGAAGTGACTCTTACACCCTCGTTATTTTTCCAATGTGACAGTTGACAAGCATTATCCCTAATAAAAAACTAATTGGGTATTTCAAACCGTTTATTGTCTTTTCAAGTTTAAGGTTGGAGGATTAGACACTTGGAGCAGGTTGTTGGACAGTGGAGGAGAATCAAGGAGATGAAACGAGGTGGAGTCCTTCCCTAATATCTTTGTTCACTCTAGCCTTCCAGAAGGATGAAACACAATTGAGGAGATCTCTCTTTTGGTGTTTTACAAATTACAATCCCTAGTTTTTATGCAAAATCATACTTAATTATTCTTGTGTTAGGAATGATGTTTTCTTTCCTTTCCTTTTAGTTTTTAGATCCCTATATGTTTGAGAACATTAGAAAAGTCTAAGAGAAAAGACGACCTGTTTGTGAGATGTATGATGTATCTATTTTTCTTAAAATATTTTAATCTCAAGTTTTTATTTTAATTACTCAAATATTCTAACTAAATTGATGTTATGATAGCACCTTCCCCCACTGATCAAAGATCCTAGATCCATCATCGATCTCAAGTAGACAAATAAGGAAGCTTGCTAGACATTCCTTTCACCCTTTCCCCATTGTGTGACTAACCATAACCATCCATTAGATAGGGAAAGCTTTGAATTGACACTCTACATCCATTCATTATCTGGTCATATCAGCCTTATATCCCACTTTATATGAGTCTTATAACCAAGGTTTAAAGTATCCGAAACACAAAGTGTATAGAAATGTAATTTTAAGGACATATCAAAATAAACTTTGGATATGCATGGATACAATGAAAAATTAAGATAAATATGGATAAAATAGAAAACTCAAATCAATCCTAAACAAATATATTAATAAGAATAAATATGAGTTTTATATGACTATAAATAAGTTATTTAAACATAGAAAACTATACTAATAATTATATGAAGTGTGAATTATTCAGACATAATTGGTAAACATTGAAAAAATAATGGTAAAAGTAAATATTATATATACCTTAAATTATAGAAAATAAGTATAATTTGTGTTAATATTTATTAATTTATAAATTTTAATAATCAATTTTAGCATTTATGACAAACATCCATTAAGATGAGAGAAGTTGTTTAAGAATCAAATGTGTACTATTGTAGTAAGTAATTAGGATAAAGTGTTGATGAAGGGAAATTTGGTCCGACCTCGTAATAGAGAGACACGTGGATGTGACTCAGCATAAGTGACAGCTCAACATGATCAGATCGGCATGTGGACATGACTCAACATAAGTGACAGCTTAGCGTGATCGGTTCACTACGAAGTGACCTCGCGTACCCTGATACCCCAAACTGAAGCTATTTCGAACTAAGATCACCTCGGTATCAGATCACGACCAGGGTAACGATATCAAGTCCGCTACTGATCAAACCTAGACAGATGGACCACTTCGAAAAGAATCCACCTCGAGACAAGCCTACCTCGGTGTAAGATCATCTCAGTACTAAAGCACTTCGGCATTTAGAGCAGGTCATGTCTAAAGAGCACGAGCTCAGGCAGCTCGCCACTAGGCAGCTCGCCACCAAGTAACCCAGCACTTCATAGGCAACTCACTACCTAGTCATGCCAACCTCCACGTGACAACCCCGAGGAGCTCACCACCCTATCCCGCATCTTACGGGACCGTACTTTGTAACTGCTACATTAACTCATCCACTCCCCGATACAGGCGGAAGTGGGCAACCTTACCGGATGGTGGCATTATCCCCACCCAACATGCAAACGGATCCCATCACAGCGAGGATCCAGGAACTGCTCCACTAAACCCACGGGGATTCCATTATATAAAGACCTCACCCCCTAGGGGCGAAGGTATGATGCGTAATCTTTGCTCTCTAGCTCTCTAATTCTCTGATATCATCTTCAAGCTCTCTACTACAAAGTGCTAACTTAGCCATCGGAGTGTCCCCGCTGGGTAAGCCACCTCAGGATCTCTGACTCCTTTCTTGCAGGAACCTCAGTTCTCGTCATTGCTGGCAGCCAGATCATCTCTAGCAGGGAGTAGCCGGATTACGCCACATCAAGTGTAGTGGTTAATTTATGGTAATATAAGTTAATAACTTGGGTTCGAATCATAATACTATCTCTCTAGTCATTCTCTTGATTTTCTTCTCCCCTCTCCTCACTCCTCTCTCTCTCTCTCTAGACCTCTCTCTTGATTCTTTCATTCCATTGTTTCAGTTCTTCACCCATCTCTCTCGAGCTCTCTGTTTCCCCTCTCATATATTTCCTCTCTCTCTCTCTCTAAATCTCTCGAGGATCACCCCTTTTTTTCTCTATTTCTCTAATCTTCTATGCTTTTCTTTGTTTGCTTTCTTTCTGTGGGCATTCTGATGCCCTAGTTGACCAAGATAATGCTAGATGGCCGAGATAGTGCTCCGACGATAGTTTTCTCTCTATTTCTGTGTTTCTCTGGTGTCCTAGATGGCTGTGATAGTACTCCGATGTCCTGGGTGGTAGTTTTAGTTCTTCAACTTTCTAGATGGTAGTTAAAGTTTTCTGACACTTTCCGACGTTGTTAATGGACGTTCTGTTCTTCGGCGTTGTGGATGGACGTTACAGTTCTCCGGCTTTCTTTGGAAGACAACTTGCAGTTAGTAGTTCTTCGGTGTGCTGGATGGCAGTTACAGATAATGCGTCTTATAGTTAGCAATTCTTCGGTGTGCTTACAGTTTTTTGGCATGGTTGGAAGTTGCTGGGACTATGTAACCTCCTCTATCAGTTTTCGGTTTGGTTGGTAACTTCTATCAGTTTGCTCGGTAGTTATGGTGGTTTGGAGATGTTCTTATCCACTACTTCTATTAGTGATGTTAATACACCTTGCTTTGGCCGCAGAAGTTCTTCTGATTCCCCTACTTCCATCTAGTTGTTTTGTTCTTCTTGAGAATGTATCTCTGTTCTTTATTTGGCCTGGTTGGCATCTATTTGTAACAATCTCTTGAATGAATGAAACATGATTGAAACTTTTTGAATAAAATATGCTTTACTTTTGCCTAAAAAAAATGAGCTATATTTTAATAACATGTTAAAGTCAAATTCGAATTTAAATATTGCCTTAAATACAATTCTAGCCTTAAATGTTACATTTAATACAAGTTCAAAATTGAATGTTGCCTTTAATGGCGTTTAAGACTTAATTAAGAGTGATTTAATTGAGAGAGAGGGAGCGAACTAAAATTTGAATTTGAAAAATGTTGCATTTAGTTCAAATTCAAAATTGAATGTTGCCTTTAATGGCGTTTAAGTCTTAATTAAAAGTGATATAGAAAACTTAATTAATTAAGAGTGATTTAATTTAGAGAGAGGGAGGGAATTAAAATTTGAATTTGAAGAGTATAAAATTCGACTGTAGTAGCCGATGCATACATTGTATCGGGCCGATACAAATGGAACGATATGAAACTGGCCATTAATACACTTTTCATGTATTGGGTCCTCATCAAAACGATACGTATTAGTGGTTTAAGGATTGAATTTTATAATTCAAAAATGCTCATACCTTAAAAAAATAAATAAATAAAAATGCTCATAAAAAACATTTTTTCTCGATGAAACGCTAAAGGGTGAAGGGAATACCAGTTTAATTGTCTATTACATTCGAAGACTCTTTGTACTTCCTAGGTGATACATTATTAGTCCACATAAACTCCCAGTTTCATTAACAATGTTGAGGCTATAACTCTATGAACTAACGTGCTCCATGGAGAAAGCCTGCTGTGGACAGCCAAAATTTTCTCTGTATGTTAGGGACAGAGAACCTGCAGTTCTGCATGTTTGATGCCGTATTTCCATTACATAATGAGGCTAATGCTGGGCAACAATCTCAGAAGTCATATACAATATGGTTATGTCGTCCTTTGTTAACTTGAACTTCGTTCATAAGCATTACCATCGAAAAAAAGGAAGGAAGAAGAGATCAAAATCACAAACACCATCTTTCCGATTTCTCTAAAAGATGATTTTATTTTCTTGATTTTTTCTTTTGGTAAGCAGAAAAGAAAAGCTGAATTGTGGGAGTAGAAAATGGTGGTTCCTTGCTTTCATGTATGAATAATTGCAAGCTTTACTGTCTTTACGGCCTTTTCCACAACATAAGGTTCAACAACGAAAACGATTTGTTATTGTTGCAGGAATCAGGAATCGAGTTTCTTTTTTTATTTCTAGTTTGACTGTCATAAAACAGGCTGAAAGCAGCCAAGGTTTAGATGGGGAGTAACCCCGTTTTGTTGATACTCCTTTGACAAACTTGTTTGGATTCTTATGCAGAACCTTTCACAGTTTTACTACACCTAGGTTCGGAAGAAAATGCACGTTTCCTCCCCTCACAAGACACATATGTATGTGAGGTGGAATAAGTCGTAAACTGTGAGAAATGTTCGAATGGAACTTCATTGCCTACATTTAAAGACAAATTAAACAAACTGGATCATAGTGGAGATCTACATTACAAATGTCAATAAAAAAAAAAAAAAAAACCTTGTATCGTTATTGAATTGGGTACACAGCCACTCATCATAAAACAACTTAATCAAATTTCAAGGGTCAGTTTGATTTGTGGTCAGAATCGGAATTGGAATTATTATTGCTTATTCCCTCCATCTTTTTGATTCATAAGATATCAAACCATTCCAATTCTAGACCTCTATCCCATGAACCAAACGGACCCTAAATAAATAAATAATAAAATTTGATAAAAAATAAAACGATCAGTAACATATACTGTCTGTCTCGGTTTCTATGCTTGTTCCTTGATTCACCGGAGCTAGGATTAATTCCTCCTTGCATTAATGAAGCTGTTACCTGTGCCAGGGCTAGGGCCAGAGTTCTTAATTCCTCCCAGAGTTTGGGCATTTGTGAAGCTGTGACCACCTCCGTCACCAGGGCTAGGACCAGAGTTCTTTATGCCTCCAAGGGTTGGAACGTTAATGAATTTGCGATGACCTACACCAGGGCTAGGACTACTACTGGAGATCTTCATACCACCGAGAGTTTGAGAGTTGGTGAACTTGTTACCTGTACCAGGGCTAGGGCCAGAATTCTTGATGGCTCCGAGAGACAATGTGTCTGTGAATCCCTCGATGGACTGATCAGTACCGGTGGTGAAACTAACTGATTTAATCAAAATATTAAAAGGTCGACCCTCTGTTGTAAAGAATAGGGTAGAGCTCAGCAGCAGAAGGAGAGGAATGATTTGGGGCGCTCTAGCCATGATGTGTTAAAACTTTAACTAAGGATCTCTTAGCTCTTCAAGTATATTTGGCTGTAACTTGAAAGCTTGTTGGATATTCAATTCGATGTGTGAGCATGCATGTACCCATTTATATAGGTATGTTATTAATTTGACTAGAGCACCGAGCGCAGTCCTCTGTTCAAAAAACGTGAGGTCAGAGAGGTGAGAGTAGAGTCATAGCCACCTAAGGAACCATCGTACGGGCTTCTTGCTTTTTTAATTTGATCAAAGAAGAATCAAATACTTGAACTTCGGGAAATGCGAGAATAGAGTCCAAATTGGAAGGTTTTGGGCAGAAAAGACGAGAGCCCAGATGGAGAGAGAGAGAAACGTAATGGAAGAATATTCTTACTGTAAGTGGGGGCAGGCATTCAAAACAACAGAAGAGCCAACAATGCAATATACCAATTCGAACTTTCCCAACTTGTTATTCTCTTTGACCAGGCCTCCGTTTCCGCTTCAATATTTGTGTCGTCTGTAGTATTTTAATATTAATTTTTAAGGATGAATCTGTCTTTAAACATTCAAGCGAGCGAGAGATAATTAAGAATTCGTTCGGCGCGGCTTCCCGCTTCCGTTCTTTCCCAAGAGCTTAATTAATTGTTTCGTCTCCATATTTGTATTTTGTTTGACAAAATTTGTATAATTTGCAACCTTTTCAGTTTTCACTCCCACTGCGAATCTGCTGTTCCCCAACCTCCCACCCTTGTGTATCACTTAACAGTTGCTACCCAATCAATAAAGAACGAGTGAACACGATATACACATTGGCCTTTACTTGTGATTTTTTTTTTTTAAGTAGCAAACCAGCAAATTAATGATAGAGAGAAGTGAAAACAAGAGATCGGTCTCAGTATGTTTGAATCTAGTGGGCCTCATAGTGGTGTGCTTGAAACCACATGGTTGACAGGAGTTCAGTAACGTCTCCACATATATTATTAGTGATGGTGTCCGACCTGCTCACTCCTATCTGGAAGTGGCTACGCTCCTATTTAGCGATGGACGAGAGTTACATGTGAGGAAGAAGATGGAGGATCCCGGGGGGGTTCTCCCGATGGAAACACTCCGATGCTTAAGTTTGTAATCGGATTGAAAGTTAAGAGAGAGAATTGCAAGGAAATGAATGAGCTAAGAGTGGTGATCACGCAATTACCTTCGCCCCTGGGGGTCAGGGTCCTTATATACTAGTGTCCTGACATGTCAGGTGCAACCACCTTTGGGTCTCTATTGTGGCGATCTGCTGTCAGATAACGGCTTGGAGCGACTAGTCGTTATTTGTCATATCTGAGCTGTCGGGCAAAGGAGACCACTGTAGAGTACGGTCCTGACAACCTCCAGGGTTGGCAGGCACGATGCCGCCAGGCAAGAGACATGGGTACAGTCTGGCAGGTACGAATGTCAGGCAGAAAATCTTCTATGATACGCCAAGCTATTCTGTAGCGAGCTACCTTACACCGAGCTGCTGGTGATGTGCCGAGGTGCTTCTCCGAGACAGGGTCCTGAGGTAGCCTTAGGCAGGAGCGAGCTTATTCTAGTTAAGGGGCTGACGGGCTTAACCCGAAGTGTCTTCAGTTCGGGATTCTCACTACTTGGGAGAATCTTAGCTTGGGGTGCTCCCTACTTGGGAGAATCTTAGCTCGGGGCAACGGAGTATCATCTTGTAGCGAGCTGCCACTTTAGGCGGGCTGTCAGGCTGGGCTAGCGAGCTTCATTACACTGAGTTGTACCAAGCTTGTTATGTTGAGCTTTCACTTATGTCGAGTAATGTCCACGTGTCCCCTTATTATGAGGTCGGCCCAAATCACCCTCCATCAATTGCCCCCACTCCCCAGGCCAGGGGTCCTAGCCTGGTGTGGGGAGTTCATGACGTGACGGGTTTGACTCGAAGTCTAGGTTGTCTAGTCAGATAGTCCGCTGGTCGGACTAGTTCGCTGCTCAGCTCAATCAAGGATAACACGGGTTGCATACAGATCATGCGTGGACATCACGTGATTTATAGACTCCGTAGATGCCAAAAAAATGCGCAAAACTGATTTCACCTCGGGGGTCGTGCAGCCAATTTTCTTGAGAGCCGTTGGATCATCCTGATCTTGACTGTTGATTCTCAGAAATAGCAGCTATAAATAGAGGGGACCCGAGTCATTTTCTCCGCCGTAAGTTCACTAGCGTTCACTCTGAGGTCGCGCTTAAACTCCTCAGCTTGGATTCTCTAGTTCGTCATCTTCCTAGTTCGGTCGTTTTCCCTTGGTGAGTTTCCCTAGCTCCTCTTTTTTTTTTTTTAGTTCGTTTCAATTCGTAGTTATGTCAAACCATAGCTTTGATAGTCTTCTAGATGAGCCCGAGGTGGGTACCTCAGCTCAAGTAGGTGTCTTTGAGGCATAGTCAACCTATGAGGCGCGGGAGGCCTCGGATAACCCAATGTCCACCTCTCATCGAGTTTGGGTACCGAACAAGTTCGGTCCCTCAACTATGACTATAGAGAGACTTAGGGCCCTGATATGTCAGTATAACCTTCCGAGAGAGTATACCTATAACCTTTCCGCGGGCAACTTCCATTGGGAACACGGTCATGACGAGATCGTGATTTTTGGAGAACAACTCGCCGCTGGACTCCATTTTCCTCTACACCCCCTAATCATAGAAGTTTTGAAGTCTTTTAACGTCACCATAGACCAACTTCACCTGAACTCCATTCGGAGGTCTTGACAATTTCTCTCTGCTTCAACTATGCCTTGACACTAGATCTCGACATTTTCTCCTCCATCTTATCCATAAAGAAGAATGCCTCTAGTGTCCTCCCCGAGCATAAGCGGGCCTACTACCTGTCCCCTCGCCCTGGCTATAAGTTGTTGCACAAGCTTCCCAGTAAAATCCCGGCCTGGAAGCAGGATTATTTCGTAGTCCACAATTCCGCGGGGTGACCCTTTCCTACTCATTGGAGGACGGCTATTCAGGACTCCGGTATTAGGCTGGACCTGAAAACAAGAGAGATGCTCCAATCTTGGGCGGAGCTCGGGTTCGACTACAAGGAATATATCGCCGAGTATAAGATCATACAAGCTGGCTTGAGCTCTGGTAGGTCGTTTTGGTCTACAGTTAGTATCTTACCTTAATAGCTCTCTTTTTAATAGTGTTTGCTAATGTTGAGCTTTGTTGCAGACCCCATGGAGCAGCTCAGTGTGGACAAGCTCTTCAGGAAGATGAAGGGAAAGAAGAAGCGGGTTGTCAAAAGAGCTCGCATCGAATCTCCATGGCCTCCTACTCTCAAGCCTGAACAACCTGGTGTTCCGGTGATTGATTTAGAGGAACCGGAGAAGGCCCCACCTCAAGAGCCCGAGACAACTGCAGGACCTGCTCCTAAGACAACTGTTACTACTTCGAGGAGTGAGGGATCAGCCCGGAGTATTCTAAACCCGCAATACAGCCTTCGCAAGAGAAAAGGGGCTGTGTGTGTCGAGGAGGTCTCCAATTGGGTCAAACTATCGCCTACTCAGCTCAGTGCTCGAGTAGCTACCCACTACATGGTGGTAAGTCTTATTTAAACTTCAATTTCTACATTTGTAGCCTTACTGGTGCTAACTGGCACTCTTGGTAGGTGAATAGCGCCGTGCACGCCTTGACTCTCGAATCCGAGGCACACCTAAAGCGGGCTCTAGCCGTCGAGAGCTTATCCCGTGAGGCCCATACTGAGCTGAAATTGGCTCGTGGCCAGATCCATTGGCTAGAGGGTGATGCACTAGCTTAGAAAGAGTTAATCAAGTTGTTGATGTCGGAGAAGGAAGACCTACTGTGCAAGGTGGAAAACCTTGAGACGGATAAAAGAACTCTGGAGCACCAGGTAGAGAACCTAGAGGCCAATGTCAAGGAGCAAACTGAGATTTTTCTCCATTCCATGGATAAGGCCAAGGTCAAGGCTGTCGAAGACTACAAGAACTCGGAAGAGTTTGATGGGGCATTGGTAGAGGCCTACCATAAAGGCTTCAAGCTCAGTAGGTGGTTGATCAAGCGTGAGTTCTCGCAGCTCGACGTAAGTGCCATCACTACCTCGTGAATCATAGGAGAGGTAGCCCTCCAAGATGCCTGAAGACCTGGACTCTGAGGAGGAGGGTGACGACGACATTAGAGATGTTAATGCCACCGACCAGGCTGGTACTTCCACGGAGGCTTCGAGCAAGAGTGACGAGTCCCCCAAGTATTTCGAGTAGTCTTTGTATTTTGGGCCTGCGAGCTCAGCATTTTTTTGTTTCTTCTATCCTTGTAATGAACTGTAGGGTTAATGGAACACTTTTTTTCTTTCTAAGTGTCGTGCAATTACCTTGTTTCTGATTGCAAATTAAGGGTGCAATTTTCCCCAATCTGTTAAGCCATCGAGCTAGACAACCGAAGTGGGGGGCTTCCTTAGTTGTTGTCCCAAACTCGCTCAGTACTTAGAGGCAACTTCACAAGGTGTACTCCAAAATGAGCAACATTGTAGGGAGCATGCCCAACCTGTCTGCGCACTAGTTACTTCGCCTATGTCAAACTGCCTGGTATGCCTGAGCTATTATAGGTTTCCATATCCGAGCTGCCTATACCTTAGGCATTTTAGAGTACTTTGCTTATGCCAAAGAGGCAACTAGGTCTTTGGTGGTGCCGAGGCCTTTTGTTAGCTTGGCGTTTTAGCCCTTAGGTTGGGGGAGCGACTTATAGTCCACTCTCTTCTGGAGATCACCCATGCCAAAGAGGCGACTGGGTCTTATAGTGTCAAGGTTTAGCTTGGCACTTTGGCCCTTAGGCTCGAGGAGAGACTTGTGGTCCACTCACTTCTGGAGCTCGTCCATGCCAAAGAAGCGACTGGGTCTTATAGTGTTGAGGTTTAGCTCGACACTTTGGCCCTTAGGCTCGAGGAGCGACTTGTGGTCCACTCATTTCTGGAGCTCGCTCATGCCAAAGAGGCGAATGGGTCTTATAATGTCGAGGTTTAGCTTGACACTTTGGCCCTTAGGCTCAAGGAGTGACTTGTGGTCCACTCAGCTCGGTTACAAGTAATATTGCCTTTGGTTGACAATATTCCATGCCCGAGGTACTTGCTTCCCTTCTAGGGTTTCGAGATCATGCGTTCCTTCCCCAAGCACCCGCTTTACTCGGTAGGGTCCTTCCCAATTTGGCTCGAGCTTACCAACACCGGGCTCAGGTACCATGACTTTACGAAGAACCAGGTCCCCGATGCGGAGGTTCTACTTCTTGACCCTGGTGTTATAGTACTGAGCTACTCTCTTCTGGTAGGCCACGGTCCTAATGTATGCAAGGCCCCATACCTCATCAAGTAGGTCGAGGTTGGTGCGTAGTTCTTCCTTATTTGCTTCATCGTCTTATGCTTTCAGGCGTAGTGTTAGGACCTTGATCTCGGCTAGGATGACTGCCTCTGTCCCGTAAGTGAGGTTGAAGGGAGTCTCACCCTTTGCGGTCTTCACAGTGGTCCGGTAAGCCCATAGTACATTGGGTAGCTCATCTACCCACAGTCCCCTAGCTTAGGCTAGACATGCCTTCAGTCCATAGAGAATGACTCTATTTGTGACCTCCACTTGACCATTTGCTTGAGGGTGCGCCACCGAGGTGAAATTTTGTTGTATCCCCTTGTCTTTACACCAGTTATGGAATTTGATGTCCTCAAATTGTTTGCCGTTGTCAGAGATAAGCACTCGGGGTAGTCTGAAATGGCAAACTATATTCATCCAGAAGAAATTCTGTACACTTTGTGCCGTGATCGTTGCGAGAGGTTCGGCCTCCACCTACTTAGTGAAATAATCAACTGCTACCATTAAGAACCTCCTTTGTCCTGTCGCTGGTGGAAACGGTCCTTGTATATCGATCCCCCACTGTGCAAAGGGCCACGGGCTGGTAAGGTACTTTAGGTCGGCAGCGGGCTGGTAGTGGATGTTGGCATGCTTCTGGCACTTGTCACACCTTCTCACGAACTCAATCGCGTCTGCCTTCATCATTGGCCAATAATATCCCTGTCGTAGCACCTTTTGGGTGAGAGCTCTGGCCCCTATGTGTCCGACGCACAAGCCCTCATTTGTGTCACGGAGCACGAACTCGGCTTCAGAAGGTCATAAGCAGCGTAGATAAGGAAGCGTGTAGGATTTTCAATACAACCGTCCGTCTATTATGACGTATTTGGCTGTCTAACGCTCTACCCTTCTGCTAGCATTACGATCTGTAGGGAGGGTCCCGTGTAACAGATAGCTCATGAGTGGATCAACCCAGCTCGGCTCTGCTTGTATGATAGGAGCAACCTCCTCTGCCCCCCCCCCCCCCCCCCGAGAATGCTAGGTCGAGGCAGGTTCTCTATGTATATGGTTTTCATGGTGTTATCGCTTGTGCTGGCTAATCGGGATATGACATCGGCCTCAGCATTCTCAGATCTTGGGATCTGCTTGATGAAGTAGGACTGGAAGTTGAGTAGAGCTTCTCTGATTTTGGCTAAGTAGGCGATCATGGTTGGCTTGCGAGCTTCATATTCATCGGTGACCTGGTTGACCACGATCTGGGAGTCACTACAGATAACGATGTGCTTAGCTTTTACTTCACTCGCTAGGGTCAGCTTGGCTATCAGTGCCTCGTACTCCGCTTCATTGTTGGATGCTGTGAACTCGAAGCATAGCGCATACTCCAATTTCACACCTCTTGCCCCGTACAGAACGATTCCATCCCCGCTACCCTGCTGATTTGATGAGCCATCCACATGGAGGATCCAGGGCTCCTCATCCCAGGTCGGGTTCTATCTAACTAGGAGAGAGGCCGCGCTGGTCGAAGCTTCCTCGCTGTGCTCGGGCTCGTTTGATCTAGGGACTTCGGTGCTGAAGGTGCATTCCGCGATAAAGTCAGCTAAGGCTTGGGCCTTGATAGCAGTTCATGACTTGTACTGGATGTTGTACTCTCTGAGTTCAATCGCCCACTTTGTCAACCTACCGGAGACCTCGGGCTTGAGCAAGACTTGCCTCAGAGGCTTATTGGTGAGGACGACGACCGTATGAGCTTGGAAGTACGGTCGAAGTCTCCGAGCTGCTACAACTAGCACGTACGCCAACTTTTTGATCTCTGGATACCTCGTCTCTACTTCTTGCAATACTTTGCTAACATAATAGATGGGTCGTTGGACCCGATCTACTTCTTTTATTATTACCGAGATGACTACCTCGCCACTTGCGGAGAGGTACAACTCCAACACATCTTCCTCCTCAGGTCGGGTCAACACCGGGATGCTAGCGAGGTACCATTTGAGCTCATCAAAAGCGAGTTGGCACTCTTCGGTCCATTCGAAGCCCTTGCTTCTTTTAATTGCCTTGAAAAGAGGCATGCAACGATCTACTGATTTAGACATGAAGCGGCTTAGAGCGGCTATGCGGCCGTTCAACCTCTGAACCTCCTTCAACTTCCGGGGTGGTCTTATATTTAAGATGGCCTTAATTTTATCAAGGTTGGCCTCAATGCCACGTCGATTGATGATGTAACCTAAGAATTTACCCGAGGTGACATCGAAAACGCACTTGTTCAGGTTTAATTTCATGTTAAACTTGCGCAAAATTTAAAAAATAGAATGTAGATCTTTTATTAAATCATTTGAAAACTGAGTTTTAACAACCATGTCATCTACATAACATTTTACTTTTCTGCCAATCAGCGGCTCGAACAGTCGGTTTACAAGTCTTTGAAAAGTAGCCCCGGCATTTTTAGCCCAAAGGGCATGACTTTGTAACAGTACATGCCTAGTTCGGTTATGAAGGCCATTTTTTCCTCATCGGTGGGGTCCATTCTGATCTGATTGCAGCCCGAGTAAGCATTCAAGAAGCTCAACAACTCATGCCCTGAGGTCGCGTCCACCAAACGGTTTGTCTTGGAAAGTGGGAATCAGTCCTTTGGGCAAGCTCGACTCAAGTCGGTATAATCAACGCACATGTGCCATTTACCATTGGCCTTTTTTACCAAAACGGGGTTGGCTACCCAACTCGGGTAATGGACCTCCCTGATGAAATCGGCAGCGAGGAGCTTCCCGACCTCCTTGTCAACTGCTCTCCAATGCTCTGGGGCTAGGTTGCATTTCTTCTTTCTAACGGGCCTAACTATAGGATCAGTGTTCAGTTTGTGAGTAATGATTCTGGAGTCTATGCCGGGCATCTCTGCCGCGGACCATGCAGAAACATCTAAATTTTTAAGCAAAAAGCTTACTAGCTAAGATCGTAGAGGCTCATCGATTGAAGCGCCGATCTAGAGAGTCTGATCTAGATCATCTGTCAAAGTAGGTACAACGAACGTCTCTTCTATGGGCATAGCTCGCTCTTCATGCTACTCCGTAGGTCGTTCCAACTCGAAGTCGTTGGCCACCTTGGCTTTCCCTTTTAGGGCGGCGACGTAGTATTTACGAGACTCGAGCTGGTCGCCCCACACTACCCCTACTCTGAAGTCCGTTGGGAACTTCATAGCCAAGTAATAGGTGGACACCACTGTGCGTAAAGCGTGGGTGATTGGCTGACCTATTATGGCATTGTACGGGGAGGGAGTCGCAACCACTAGAAAGGGTGGTCGAATCTCACAATACTAGGCCATGTGCCGACCTCCACGGGTACTATAACTCTCCCCAAAGGCCTAACTTCCTCTTCGCTGAAGCCCGCCAAGGGAGTGTTCGCGGGCTTGAGGTTGCTTTCCCGAAGCTGAAGTTTGTCAAACACGGCCTTGAAGAGTATATCCGCCGAACTGCCAGAGTCAACAAGGACGTGCCTTACCTTGAAATCATTGATTCTCATTTTTACAACGAGCGCGTTGTTGTGGTTGTACTGGACTCCACGCGCATCATCTTCGGTGAAGAAAATGAGACTCCACG
Source organism: Nelumbo lutea (assembly GCF_056320005.1). Taxonomy (NCBI): domain Eukaryota; kingdom Viridiplantae; phylum Streptophyta; class Magnoliopsida; order Proteales; family Nelumbonaceae; genus Nelumbo; species Nelumbo lutea. The sequence goes on from NC_142684.1 coordinate 123,456,833, forward strand.
CGTGGGGGTACTGGACTCCACGTTGTGGGGGTACTAGACTCAACGGGCGTCATTTTTACAACGAGCATTGCTGGAGGAAGCCATGAAACTGAACTTGAAAGATTTGGTGGAAAAAAGGCTTTTCAAAGTGTATCCCATAGACGGCGCCAATTTATGGTGCGCGACTTGGTCACTCCTAGCAGGAAGTGGATACGCTTCTAGCTGGAGACAGACGAGAGTTACCTGTGAGGAAGAAGATGAAGGATCTTGGGGGGTTCTCTTGGCGGGAACACTCCGATGCTTAAGTTAGTAACTGGATTGAAAGCTGAGAGAGAGTTGTAGAGAAATGAAAGAGCTAAGAGTGGTGATCACGCAATTACCTTCGCCCCTGGGGGTTGGGGTCCTTATATACTAGCGTCCTGACATGTCAGGTGCAACCGCCTCTGGGTCTCTGCTGTGGTGATCTACTGTCAGATAATGGCTTGGAGTGGCTGGTCGTTATTCGTTAGAGTTGAGCTGTCAGGCAAAGGAGTCCGCTGCAGAGTACGGTCCTGACAACCTCCAGGTTTGGCAGGCACGCCGCCACCAGGTGGGAGACGTGGGTGCAGTCTGGCAGGTACGGATGTCAGGAAGAAAATCTTCTATGATATGCTGAGCTGTTTTGCAGCGAGCTACCTTACACCGAGCTGCTGGTGATGCGCCGAGGTGCTTCTCCGAGGTGGGGCCCTGAGGTAGCCTTAGGCAGGAGCGAGCTTATTCTAGTTAGGGGGCTGATGGGCTTAACCCGAAGTGTCTTTAGTTCAGATTTCTCCCTACTTGGGAGAATCTTAGCTCGGGGTGCTCCTTACTTGGGAGAATCTTAGCTCGGGGCAATGGGGTATCATCTTGTAGCGAGCTACCACTTTTGGTGGGCTATCAGGCTGGGCTAGCGAGCTTCCTTACACTGAGTTGTACCGAGCTCATTATGCTGAGCTGTCACTTATGTTGAGTCATGTCCACATGTCCTCTTATTATGAGGTTGGGCCAAATCACCCTCCATCAATTAGTAAAATTTTAAATAAAATATTTTAATCATTTGTTGCATGGAATATAATATTTAGTTTGTCATAGTGTGGATGAATCCACAGGATTTTGGTGTGAGAAAAAAATATAATATTTTGTTTGTTTTCAACCAGTGTTTTAAAATTTGACCTCGAGGTTGAACCGTTTTTGTCTCCGAGTCATGGTCACCATTTCAACCATCTATATTGGATAGGTCAGACCATTATACGTTACAAACATACATACATACATGTGTGTGTTTATGTACTTTTTTATGTTTAATTTATATTTATATTTTAATTTTTTAATTTATAATTTTCATTTATAAAAATGTTAAAAAATGGGATTTGAGAGCAAAAAAAGGATTGTTTGGTAAAAATAGCTAAAGCTAGGGGCTTGGAACATGTAGATCTCAAAAAAAAAAAAAAAAGCTCTGACAACGTGAAAGCAATAGCTACCTTTTCACCGACCACCTCTAGCTCGGTCTTCCATTCCTCCTCATTCTCTGCGAGTTGTGCCTTCAGAGTCTCCTCCCTCTATGTTGGCTTTGAGTTCGATGAGTGACTTCTAGCATTCCGAATTGGAAGCCTCCAGCTTCTACGTTAGCTCAATGACAACGGACTGGAGACCAGGGACTTCATGTTCAAACTCAACCTTAGAAGTGGCGAAGTTGGATTTAACTTGGGCCTTCTCCATTTCCAAGCAATTGATCTGGCTCAGGTAGCCTTCCTCAATTCGAGCCAGATTATCAACTCAAGCTTGCTGACTATGAGCTCAGGCGTAGACCCCCTGTGCCATATCATTGGCCTGAAAAAGCAAAGTTTAGTTAGTAACCCAACTGAATCAACATAAAAGCAGAGCTTACCTTCACGATGTGGGAGAAAAGACAAGTCTCCAAAACATTAAAGGGGAGGTTCTCCATCTCCTCCCAAGACGTTGGTAGCACTACACCCCTACTCAGCTCACAAGTGACTACGTGGTCCCTCACAAAGTCACCACAGTGAACTGTCCAGCCCAAATTCCAAATAGGCATGTGTTGGGGGGGGGGGGGCAAAGCAGAAGAAACCTCTCTCTTGTTGGGGTCGAGGTGGGAGGCTGAATGGTGATGCTTAGAATGACCTCAAAAGGAAGTTGTGCTGGGTTCTCTCTCATTGAGCATGCACCTCGGCTGTAGAGGCTGGGAGAACTTCATCCTCCAAAGTGATGACCTCTGCAGAGCCAGTGGCTCGTCGAACAACAACAACTTGGGACAACTCACCCTCCGTGGTCTTCCTCCTCTTCGACCTCGACCTCTTCAAAGCTATCAATCTGCTAACAAGTCAATCCATATATGGACTTGGATCTAAAAAAAAAAAAAAAAAGAAAGGGATCAGTACTGAAAACAACTTGAAAAGGAGAAAGCAAGTGAAAAGCAATAGGAAATAAGTTATAACTACCTCGACGCCCTTGGCTCAGGCTAGCTCGCAGGAGTAGGGATGGCAATTTTCCCCATCCCTGGTGGGCACTTGACTTCCCCGACTCGATGTGGTCAGGGATGGGGATTGTTTTGGTAGGGCAGGGACGGGGATGAGGATTAATAGGAATCCTCAATCAAGATCAAGGTCAGGGATGGGGATTGAGGTCCCCGCCCCGCCCTGACCTCAATTATGTATATATTATATATATATATATTAAATATATATTACATTATTTATATTATATATATATATCAAAATATATTTAAAAATTTATTTATAATTTATTTTTTATTTATTTTAAGTAAATTTATTTTTCAAATAAATATTGTTATCTAAAGAAATTTAGGGATTTGGGTCCCCGCGGGGAACCCATCCCCGTTGGGGATCAGGGATGGAGGACAAATTTTATCTGTGACGGGGATCGGGAATGGGGATGGGGGTTACTTTTAAAATTGGGGTCAGGGACAGGGAATATGATCCTCGCTCTGAACCCACCCCATTGCCATTCCTGCGCAAGAGAGCGTCCTCAATCAAGTAATCATCTATCTTCAACTCGAGAAGCGTGAGCTCCCACAATTGTTTCATTGCCTCTGAGGACAAGAACTAGTCCTCAGGGTCATTGACAACTATGCCCCACCGATTAATTTGCTAAGGGCCGTCATGGACAACAAAGAAGTACTTCGACTTCTAGTCTGAAACCTTGCTAGGAAGACCTTCAAGGAACTTCTTACTGGATTTAAAGGCAAAGTAGAAAAGCTTCTTGTCCCCATGAGTGTGCTTGATAGCATACAAAGCAATGAAAGCTCAGATATCAATGGGGATGCCATGAGCGTGACAAGCTGAGTCGACACTGACAATTATCCTAATGGCATTTGGGGTGAATTACCCCAAAGTGACGAGGAAAACACACAAGACATCAGTGACTATACGAGGTAAGGGAAACCTTAACCCCGCAATGAAGTGTTGCTCGAACATGCAGACCTCGTTTGTCACTGTGGTGCCAAGGGGCCTTATAGGGAGTAGGGAGTCTAAACTGGAACTCGTTGTGGACCCTATAAAGAATTTGGATCCTTTGCAGGTCGGCCAAGGTAGACTGGGAAGGAGCAAAGAGCTCGGTAGGACTAATGACAAGCAAGTTTGGAATAGAGACGTGCTCACTAGGAGCCGAGGCAAGCTGACTTGAATCCTTGCGAGCTTGAGAGGCCAACTCCACGGCCTCCCTGTACTCTTGTTCATCTCTTTCCATCTCCACAAAGTCTTCTACTATGGAACTCGACATTGAACTACTAAACAAAGGAAAAAGGGAACTCAAGAAGAGGGGACTCACACGAGACAAGTGGGAACGAAGATAAGTTAATTGGAACAGGAAGCAAACCAAGCTTCAAAGGGTGAGCTCTCCGATCTCAATAGGACCACTTCAAGGATGAATATGCAAATGGTTCCCCTGGGGGCCTCTATTTATAGCCGAAATGAGTGGATGTTGAGCTGCTACAATCGAATGATCTTAATGGCCCATATTTGTGACCGTTGGGATTCTCGAGGTTCCAAATTAGTTGAACGCATTTTTGAAGTCTGAAAATGGTTAACTAACACTATTCCAAGTCCATGCATGCCAGCTGAAATGCTTGACGAAGCTCCCCTAAACATGTCACCAAATGAAGAGGCAAGGGTAAAAAAAGAGTTAACACCCAAACAAGCAACGTAGTCAGGTACTTCCTTGACCCAAGCTTAGTCACCTCGGCTTCGGAAGGGAGGGGGGGCAAGTGATGAGAGTAATTCAACCTCCAATCAATCGAACACGTGGCATGTATAGGTGGACTCGCAACCTTGACTTCAACTCGGAACTCGTCATCTTTCCATCATCTCAAAGGATAAGAGTCACCTTGGTGACATGTAAAACTACCTTGGGCTTCTCAACTCAACTCATACGTATAGGCAATTCCTACTTCCGAGAGGAGGCCTCCTTGTTGAGACGAGCTCCTCTCCAGGAGAGCTCCTTCCTTATTAGCGAGACGAGCTCCTCTCTAGGAGAGCTCCTTCCTTATTAGTGAGACGAGTTCCCTTCCAAGAGAGCTCCACTCTCTAACACTTGTCCATCAAGTGACCATTTGGCGACACATGCAACAAGACGGTCACACGTAAGGTAAGCCTGCTAGGTAGCCAGTCTCGAACCGACTTCATACATTGGAAACATGGAGGACAGATCACCACAACATGTCACGGCTATGCACCAAGTGGCCAATGCATACTATGGGTGGCTTAATAGGTAGCCCTAATTAGACTCCAGGTGCCCAGGCTGGGTTCCAAGTGTCTCAACTGGATACCAACTGGCTTGAATTAGGCCATAGATGTCTGAGCCGAGCACTATGTGTTCGAGCTAGAGTAACAGGTGTCTTGATAGAGCCTAGGTTTCTTACCCTTGCTCCACCAAGGCAGATCAAGCTCTAAATGTCTTAAGCTACGACATGTATCCAACATCTGTCCGACACGTACATACTCTGACAGATATCCCAAATCCTATATAAATGAGAGGTTAGTATTCAATTCATAATTTATGACTCACTCAATATCCAACCACTATATGAACAACTCAGCATAACTGACTTGACAGTCAGAATTAAAAGCTCAAGATATCACCCCGGGCCCTCTAACCTCGTTTTTGTCTTCACAGGACACGCTCGAACTGCTCCAGTGACTTACGCATTTTTCGACGGCATCAGATAATATGAACTTCATATCTATATTATAGAACTCCTGTATATAAAACAAAATAACTAAAGTTATTTGTTAAAGAAAACCATAAAGGTCAGCAATATTTATGTTAATTGTTATGATACAGTATCGAGCTTAATCGAGCTGAGCCAAGCCATGCTCGACTCAGTTTCGGTTAGTCAAACAAGCTCATTTTGGGCTGCACGAGACAAGCTAACTGAGCCAGATTTTCAAATTACAGACCTATGTATCTCCTAGGTACATTTCATCACATGCTTGGAGCCTTGGACTAATCGAGACATTAGATGACCTTTATAATTCATAATGTTCTTTCTACAATTTCTACTTTCCTATCAAATCCTCAATGCCTTGTAAAACAAGGAAACTTGTGAACCCTTGCTATCTTTCTTTTTTTGACCTTTTAATTTAGATGTTGGTCACTTCCCTCCATTATTCTTTTCACAAAAAAAAAAAAAACGTCATTGTATGACGTCGTCAAAGAGCGACCTACTATACCCATTTTCTTGCTGTTTTCCCTGGTGGAGAATTAATAGAGCCTTGGTCGAGCAAGGGTGCAGGATAATCCCGTCAACTTTCATTTGCAGTCGAAGTTAGTAGCTTTTCTTCGTCTGTGGCTCTGTGCTGTGCAGCTTAATCAAAGAAGAAAGTGAAATTCCACAAATAAATTAAGACCACAGCAAGAGTAGGTATAGGGCGGTGGAAATATATGGGAGTGGAGTGGATATATATATATATTGAGGTTGGTCCAAGATTAAGACTTGATGCCGGCTTGATAGAATGAATTAAGCTTAGATAGAATGAATGACTAAATACCATTCTAGTTGCGTAAAAGGAAATAAGGAATAGTTGCTTTCCAGATTGACAATGCTTATTGCTCCCGTCTACCTTTTTCAATTCCTTAGAGCACTCTTTTCCCTTCTTCAATTGACCGAATTGAAAGTGATACAACACTAACTTGATATGTCAGTCATTAGATCGATAATTTCCTCTTTCGTTCTTTCTTTTACTATGACCAATTGAGGAGGGAACAAATTAATAAAAGAAAACGTATTCAAATGCTTCCAATTTAATTGCTCTCTACTGGGCCGGGTTTAATCAAAAGCAGTGAACCTGCTCCAGAAAGAGTTTTGGCTTAATTAAATGGTCCAATTGTCCAATTTGATCAACCCTTGAAGTTCTGCTTTTATTTCATCTCAACCATTAATTAACACACTTATTCATGGTTTTTGAACCATTATTGACCCGGACAATCAGACATTTGGCCTAAAACCGTTCAGGCAATTATCAGTTCTATTTCAACCCAGAATTGGTCTTTTTGTTTTAATCACTTTTTTTTTTTTTTTTTTTAATTTCAATGAACCGTCCATTCACACCAATTTCATGTTTTCTTTTTCGAACACAAAAAGAGTTTTGTAGTTAACTTGTGAAAATCGGACGTTGGAGATGCTATTCCTTATCTTGATAGACAAAGAAAGGTAACATTCTAAAATCGAAAAATTGCCAAATTTTTGTTGCTGCAAGATTGCAGCACACTGATTCGGTATTTCACCATCTCAGCCTTATAGTGCTTTTTTTTTAAGCGTTTAGCTATTGTTGAGTCAAAAACTATTTTGAGCGTTTGGTAAGAATTACTTCTGAGATGAAAACCATACACTTGAAAGCTAAAACACATTAATTAATTTCTTTATGGTTGAAAGCGTAAAGCATGAACATGGTATAGGGTTGGAAGTGTGTTGAGTAACTTATGTCCCAATAACACCTAACAGAACTCCCCTCCACCAAGCCAATTGGTCGACGCATTTAATATTTTGGCCCGGGTATCGGTAATGTATCTCCCAATGACAACTGACTTCAAATCAGTCCCTTTACAAGATTGCCCCCCACAACGTCCCACAGTGTATTGGAAACATTTTCCGATGATGACATCATTATTTCTAAGATTATCGTTGGGAGATGTTTCTAATACAAGGCGAAGATGTGTTGTAGGACGTTGTGGGGGGCTGATTTGGTCTCATGACAACTACGGGAGGTGCTCCCATGTGGGGTGTCGTCGTGTTGGTGTCAACTCCTAATGCGAATATAGGGCTACAAATGGGTCTGATTTCATCTGATTTGAATTTTAAATTGACTCATTTATGTTGGATTTCAATATTCATTTACTTAATAATCAAACTAGCGGGGACCATGTGATGTACGGGATTTGTTAAGGAAAGTTAAATAATAAAACACATAAGAGTATACAATTGTTTTATATTTCTAACTTTTAAATAATTATTAATTATTTATATATTTAATAATACTTTTAATAACATTTTACAATTTAAAAGTGACAATAATTTATTTCAGTTAAGTTTGTCCACCGAACTGATGAAACCAATCAACCCAACCAACTCGACCCGAATGGCTCAGGTTCTAATATTTATGGTTGAAATTGGCTCAATTTCACTGTGGCCATTTGTAAATTGACCAAAATTGAATGACCCAACCATAGATATATATTAATATTTTTATATGTTAAATATAATTTTTTTAATACGGTAAAGTGGGAAAATTCCCATATTTTTTAGTCTCAAATATTTTATATTGTAAATTTATTTTTCAATAATGTTAATGTCATTTTTAAAATTTCAAATTAAGTTTTTAATTTAATATTTTAAACCAATTGAGCAAATCGAAAATCAACCCAAGCCAATACAACCTGAGTTAGTTGGTTTCCACTAATGGTTAGTAGATTTTGGGTAACCAACTCCCCAACATGACCATGTCAGTTTGGTTGGCCAAATAGCCTACAACCGAACTAAACCATGTTGTGATCAACACTCCTAATTTCATCTAAATTAATATTTTAATCTCTAATAAATAAAAATAGTTTAATCTCCAATAATTACTAAAAGTTTATAGCGAAAATACACAATTATTGAAAATATATTGATAACGAAAATAAAATAAATAAATAATAAAAATAAAATAACTACAATAATTACAAAAATACAAGAAATACTAAAAAATATATTAAGTTAGTCGATAAATATTGTAATCTCAAAAAATAATTTAATCACTAATAAATATCAATGAATAAAGTACAACAAAAATACAATAATACAATTAGTATAATAAATTAAATTTAAATAGATAAATAACAGCAGTTTAATATCCAATAATTATTAAAAATTTTCTGTTAAATCATAAAACAAATATAGATTTATACATAAATATTGAAAATATATTTATCATAAAAACTATAAATAATTGTTGAAAATACAATAAATATTAATTTTAGTATATTAAATATAATAAATATAGATTAAGATTTTAAAATTATTATTAATGAATATTATTTTTTGAAAGTTATATTTCTAGAGTTATTAATTGATATAAGTGAAATTGGTTATTTAAAATAATGTTTAGATATTTAAGTAATATACTTATTTAAACTTTATAATTTTAACTATTTATTGAATTTAATAATCAATAAAATTATAATTTATTCTATTATTATGTAATTTTATCATTATTTTTGTAAAAATATTTTATTATTATTAATTTGAATATTGTGTTATGACTTTTTATTTTAAGATTTTTATTTTATTGCATAATTTCGTTATTTTAACTATTTAAAATATAGTTATGTTAAATGTTTCATTATTTAAAATATTTAGTTATTTAAATATTAAAATAATATATCAAATATTTAAACATACTCATTATTTGAATTTAAGATGTTTAGTTATTGAAATATTTAAGTAATTAAATATTTTTCAATGTAATTATTTAGCTATTTTTAGTATTTTATTATTTAAGATATTTACTTATTGAAATATTGAAATAATATTTTATTTTTTAATGTGAAATTTCTATTATTTGAATAATATTTAATTTGAAGAATCTGAAAATTCATAATTTATATCGTTAGTACATAATTTTGTGATGAATTTTGTAGAAATATAAAACTTTTAATAATATGAATATTATTAAATCTATTATAATTATTTTTGTGTTTTTAATAAACATTTTAAAGTTACTATATAATTTTTTAAAAATATTTAAATAATTCTTAAGTATTTTAATTTAAACTTTCTTTAGAAAGATATAGATAAAAAGCGGCAAAGAAGATAAATAGGAATTAGAGATAATTTGGAGAGAAATTCTCTTGTAAATTAGAGATAAGTTAGGAGATAAATAGGAATTGGAGATGATTTACGAGAAAGTGGGGGAGGTAGTTTTGGATAAATTTTAGGAGAGGAGATTGTTGGGAAGATGTGGGTGATAGAAGAGATTTTAGATAATTCTTTATGAGGAAGGTCAGAATCTCATTGGTTCTTCAAAAAATGACATGAAATAAAAAATAAATAAATAATTCAAAAAAAGGAGAAATTATCATCATCACCCAATAAGTGTTATTCCAACTATATTTCATCCTTTAAGATCCAATTATTAAAAATGCTTAGAATTAATCTAGATTTTAGATTTATATAAATTTATTTTTCATTTAAAATACATATTTCCTTTCATTTATAAATTTATTAATTTTTTTGAACAAAGTACTACATAGTCAAGAAACAACATGTTGGAGATTAAGTGTGGCCGAAATGCCTGATGGAGAGGGATTTTCCCTTAAAATATGGATTTTGAGGCAAGGACAAGTTTGGGGATTTCACAACCTATATGGGTATGTATAAGTAGGGTATTGGTATTAGGATAAACTTGATGCTCCCAACATGCATATTGTTGGAAGGCATATGAACTTAAGTATAAGATGTTGAGTATAATAATATTTTGAATTTTATGGGAAGGATAACTGATATTTTGTGTTTTTTAGATGTTTAATCAAATAATTAAAATTTTTTATGTTTTTCTTGCTATTTTTACTTGTTTATTACTTATATATAATAGGAAGATGTGGGTTTTAGACCCAACCCGTCAACCCAACTCACCTCACCCTCAAATGTGGGGAGAGTAGGGTTGGAGGGTTTTGCATTTTCATGTAAAGAGGGTTTGAATTCCAAAAATCCACCCTACTATGGTTATTGTGAAAGGTATGGATAGGGAGGTCTAGGGCCTGAACTTGCCCCGTTGCCATCCCTAAGAGAAAATAAACTAAGATTGTTTGGTCATGTGCATAAAAAACCATCAACCTAAGAAATGACTTGTTACAAGCTAAAGGAGTTAGAGGATAGACCAAAGAGGTTATAGGTAGAAGTAGTAAGAAATCATTATTTAAGCACCAAAGATTTAACAATGAATATGGCATTAAATAAACCAAACAAGATTCATGTACTCCAATTAGTTTGGATAAGGCTTAGATGATAGTGATGATTTAATTTTATAAATTTATGCTAATTTTATTATATTTGTTTTTTGATTGAATTGAATTTGATCTGGCTATCTGATGTATAAGTATATGTTTGGCATCGATGCTGCATTTGCAACACCGTTTTTTGATGTGTGGCTTAGAGCATTGTTTTCTCAAAAAATGGTGCATTTTTTTTTGTTTGGAATCATTGCTACCGGGTAGAATGTTTCTTGGAGCAGCAGCTTTTTCTGTTTGGTACCAATGCTCCAAGAAACGTTTTCTGCACTTCTACCCATTTCCACTGCCACATCACTGCCCTGTTGGCAGAATGAACTGCAGCTCTAGGAAATGCCAAATTTGGCGTTGCTCCAAGCCTTGCCTTCCCGATTTTCAAGGCGTGGCTTGGAGCACCGTTTCTATGGAAAAACAATTCCAAACAAAAGGTTGTGATTTGGGTAGATTTGGACCTCCAATGGAATTATGACACCTGGGAGCAGCAGCTTTTTCTGTTTGGTACCAATGCTCCAAGAAATGTTTTCTACACTTCTACCCATTATCCACTGCCACATCACTGCCCTATTGGCAGAACGAACTACAGCTCCAGGAAATGCCAAATTTGGCGTTGCTCCAAGCCTTGCCTTCCTGATTTTCAAGGCGTGGCTTGGAGCACCGTTTCTATGGAAAAACAATTCCAAACAAAAGGTTGTGATGATGGCAGATTTGGACCTCCAATGGAATTATGACACTTGGCACCTCATGACAACCAAGGAGCTCTGCAGCTCTCCAAGGAGCTCGGCAGCTCACCAAGGAACTCGCCAAGGAGCTCGGAAACTCACCAAGGAGCTCGACAGCTCGCCAAGGAGCTCGGCAGCTCACCAAGGAGTTAGGCAGCTCTCCAAGGAGCTCGCCAAAGAGCTAGTCAGCTCACCAAGGAGCTTGCCACCAAGGAGCTAGGCAGCTCTCCAAGGAGCTCGCCACTAGGCAGCCCGGAGCTCATCACCAAGGAGCTTGCCACCAGGCAGCTCGGAGCTCATCATTAAGGAGCTCGCCACCAGGTAGCTCGGAGCTCACCACCAAGGAGCTCGCCACCAGGCAGCTCGTAGCTCATCATCAAGGAGCTCGTCCGGAGCCTCACGAGAAGCATTATGTCTGACAGTCATACCAGAAGACTATACCCACGCCTCTCGCCTGACGGCATCATACCTGCCAGCTCTGGTGGTTGCTCACTGTCTGACAGAACCGTACCCTGCAACGGTTACTTGCGCCCACTAGCTCAGCCCTAGCAAATAATAACTACAACAGAGAATCAGAGGCGGTTACATGTCAGATCACTAGTATATAAAGACCTCACCCCCCCAGGGAAAGGGGGATGGAAAAATGGAGGTAACCCTTGCTCTCTAGCTCTCTCATTTTTCTAATCTCATCTTCAAGCTCTCTACAATCAGAGTGCTAACTTAAGCATCGGAGAGTCCCTGCAGGGTAAACACCCCCGGGTCATCTGATTCAGTTCTCGTAGGTTCCTCAACTCCCGCCATCTACAAAGAGGATAAGATCACCTTATGTAGAGGGTAGTTGGGTTGCGCAACACCAAGGAGCTCCACCATCCTCTGAGTCACAGGCCACCTGAGAGCAGGTCAAATGACGAGCTCACCAATGTAGCTCACCACCAGGGAGCTCGCCACCAAGTAGCTGTCCCCTAGGCAGTTCGCCACCAGGGAGCTCCACCATCCTATAAGTCACAAGTCACTTGGGAGTAGATCAAATGACGAGGTACTTAGCCAAAAAAAAATTGATACATTACAAAAAAATTGGTACGTGACCAGAAACAGTTACATCAAGTTGTTTCTTGGAGAACCGTTTTTTCCTACATGGCGCTAATGTGGCACCATTTTTTGGAAAAACAACAATAGTTCCATACAGATGCTAAATGAATCGTAGTCAAATATGTTATTTCCATATCCAAGACCAAGGGATATTGGTTGAAGCCTGATCTCTTTGATTCTAATGGCGTCTGTTTGGAACCGTTGTTGTTGCTCTAGAAAACAGTGCCACATTAACACCATTTAGGAAAAAACGATACTCCAAGAAACAACCTTCTGTTTGGAATTGTTTTTTCATAGAAAACGGTGCTCCAAGCTATGCTTTAAATGGGAAGGCATAGCTTGGAGCAACGCAAAATTTGGCATTTCTTGGAGCTATAGCTTGTTGTTGCCAATATGACACTGATATGGCGATAATAACGAATAGAAGTGCAAAAAAAACGTTTCCTATGTCATTTGTACCTAACAAACAAAAAATAAAGGAATTCCAAGCCATACATCAGCAGCACCGTTTTCGAGAAATTGGAATATCAGGAATGACGTAAGCAGAAATAGATATATCACGAATGACGTAAGCAGAAGAGTCGAGCTTGTCCATCATACCAGATTGCCTACAGCTCATCTGGTACTAGCTCCCTGTATGGATTGCGAAAACTCCCTCGCATCGTCATCTCCGCGAGTCCTCCGGTGCCATGGCAGCACGGCAACCAATCCACCAAGATCATTGAAGTCACCTTGCGAACTTGTACGATGCTTGCCAAAGCTCCAGGCCTCCCAACATTCGTCAGACTCAGAGCCAAACCCGCACAAACCCCTGCAGTTTTTGAGCTCTTCAATACCGTTTCAGTTAAACACAGTCATCAATGCTGCATTAAAAAATTCCTAATGTTTATAGCCAAACCCGCTCAAACCCCTACTCTTTTTGAGCTATTAATCAATGTCATTTCAGTTAGATATAGTCGTCCATTCCACAATTTTAGTTGGAGCAGAACGATATGTTAATCCGTGACTTTGTATTAGAGCCAGATATACTGGGAAGCCTAGGGGAGAAATTTCTTTTGACCAAGAGATCAAAAATATCTAAACAGCTCACGGCCAACTAAAACTGTCCTTTGCTGCGTACTCTCTCACCTCCATAAATCTTTTGGAAGTTTCAGCTTGTAAAGCTTTCCATCTAAAAGGCAAAAAAAAAAAAAAAAAATCCGACTTTCATTGTCTATTCGGATGCCAGCAAGCAGAAGGGTGGAGGGTAAAGAGGGTGCATTATCCCTATTGCTGCACATCTCCAGGATTGGCAAATGGTGGCTAAGAGTTCTTTTGGAATTTCCATCTAGTTGGCCATGGGAACAGGGAGGGAGAAGAGGGAGGGGAGAAGGTAGAGCTGTAAGGGAAGAGTTGTAGTTATAGTGGGGAAGTTTGAAAAGTTTTTCTCCATCATAAAAACAATTGGAGTTGGACTTGAAAACTGAGAAAGAATGAAATTTTAGAGTCCTAAAACAAGAAGGATTGGTGGTCTTTTAGAGTCCTGAAACAAGAAGGGTTCTTGGTCGCTGGTCGAGTGTTTCCAGCTGACCCTAGGCTGCGATGATGGGCTTTGCCAACCAGTCTATCTCTCTCTCTCATTTTTAGTTGCGTCTCATGGAGTTAAAAGAGCTGACCATGATTCTCTTAGAGCAGATAGCCAAAGCTCTACAAATGAAAGCTGAGGAAATGAGAGAACTACTTGAAGATGGGATACTAGTTCATGAATGGATTTCTATGCTCAGCTTTCCTCTTTGACAAATGACAGAAGAATAGTTTGAAGGGGCGCTACATAAACTGAGATTCAGAGTTCATTATAGACTAAGGTTCCATCAATTGATCAACACTGCCTTGCTGAATCAGAGCCATGGCATCAGAGCTGCTGAGACTGGGAAGTTCCCTCCCAGTACCTATCATCTCCAACGCCAATTCTCTTTCCACAATCTTTGCCATTGACTTGAACAACTTGCTGTATACAGAATCCATGGACTGAGAATCAACAAGGCTCCACTCTCCTTGTAAAGATGGGGCTTCTTCCAAGTATGTATCTGCTAGTTTCCATGTAAGAGATGGATATTTAGCTCTCTCTCTCTCTCTCTCGCCATCTCTCGCCATGGCCCATGGTAGGCGGGTCGTATCATCCGGCCCGGTGCTGTGCTTTACCGGATTTGGTAGGCACAGTTGGTGAACAATGAGAAGATAACATTGTTGTAACTCCGCTCAGCTCTTAGTCTCAAGGTTAGTGAAGTTGAACAGGTTACAGAGGGTATTTTAGGAATTTTAAAAAATTATCGATCAGTGATATCACGTGTGAATAAGGATAGAATTAATCAATTAGTTAAACTATTAGGTAGTTTAAGAAATTTGCCCTTTTATTTATTGTTATGATATAATTGGGTTAACATGTATCAACCTTCTGGTCGGACCAAATAAGCTCACCTCGTTGCATTCTGTCTGGTTTTATATGAAGATGTTTTTCTTGGTAAAAGTTTAATTTAAAGAATCTTACAAAACATTCATTCACTGTTGTTAGGTACTTAAACAGTAAAAGGGTTCGATATATTATAATACCGTAAAGACATGATTGAAATCAAACCAGTGGACTATACCCATGATTTGCATTTTGCACCTCCAGAATGAACGTGTTGTCATCTTGCTACAATAGTTAAATGAGTAAATAATCACAAATTTTGTTAGGCAAGATTGGGACGAGAATTCTTAATTCCTTCAAGCCATTACTCATCTCTGAAGCTACGACCTTTACCACGTCTGGGACCAGAATCCTTAATTCCAGTAAGAGTTTGATCATTGCTAAAACCATGACCTGCACCAGGGCTTGGACCGGAGTTCTTGATGCCTCCAAGGGTTTGAGAATCGGTGATGAAACTGTGACTAGCACCAGGGCTTGGACCGGAATCCTTGATGTTTCCTAGGGTTTGAGAGTTGGTGAAGCTATGGCCAGCACCAGGGCTTGGACCGGAGTTCTTGATGCCACCGAGGGTTTGAGAATTGGTGAAACTGTGGCCTGCACTAGGACTTGGACCGGAATCCTTGATGTTTCCTAGGGTTTGAAAACCCATGAATTTGTGACCACCTCCGCCAGGGCTAGGACCAGAGATCTTAATCGTTCCTAGTGTTTGTATATTGGTGAAGCTGTGACCTTCATCAGGGCTTGGGCCAGCAGTGGCAGAGCTAGGATTTTTTATTGAGGGGCCAAAAGTTAGAAAATATGGATAGGGGGCGGGTTAAAAGTTAGGAAACATGAGCAAAGGAGCTAAAATACAAGTGAAAAATAAATTTAAAGGAAATTTTGAAGACAGGGGGGGGGGGGGGGGCATGACTCCCTTCCCCCACACCCTGGCTCCACCCCTGTGGGCCAGCGTACGTCCTTAATATTTTCAAGGATGAAGTCGTGGCCACTGGGGCCTGAGTTCTTAAAACTGCCAAAACTGTGATAGGAGCTAGAGTTGGAGTTCTTAATCCCCCCAAGAACGTGCGTAGTTTCAAATTTGTGGCCTTCACCAGGGCTAGGGCCTGAATTTTTGATGGATCCGTCTGTGAAGCTCTCACAGGATGGACTGGCAAAGCCACCCGACTTCAAAGTATTGAATGGTCGAGCATCTGTTGCAAAGAAGAATGTAGAGGTGGCCAAGAGGAGAAGAAGAAACAATTGTTGGAACATGATCAATGGGAGCACTCTGGCCATGCCGTATAGTGATTTATAGTTTAGACTTTAAAGTGCGTAGGCTTATACACTCTGGCTTATGATATTGGAAGTGGGTTGTATGGTTTCGTATTTATAGTCAAATAAATATGGATTTATTTGACTACGGACCAAAGTTAATTGGCGGTTCAAACACATGTAGGAGTTGTGTCGTTATGGTTCAGTGCGTATCGTCATCTCTGATTCATGCAAGGATCGAGGAACCATCGAGGAGCTTCATATTTGTGCATTGCTCAAAGAGAAAAACTCATTAAACAGAATTATACCAAAGTCCATATTTGAAGGTTTTCTTTTTCGCAGACGAAAAGGAGAAATTGATCAGAATGCCTTGAGAGAAAAACCATTAAACCAGGGACCTCTTATTCCAAACAGAGGTATATCTTCTCGTGAAAGGACTCGACTTAAAGCAAAGACCATGCAAAACCAAAGTGTCATTTGCCGTTTCTCTGTTCTCACTTTCAAAATTCAACGTTGCGATGATGGTATTTTGATTTTGAAGACTATAGATAAGTCTATGATCAAACTGAGACACACAAAGATTAGTTTGGCAGAAGCTTCCTTGTCAGCCATCTTGCTACCAACTCGATTGCAGACTAGCATTCTGTTTTTTCATCTGTTGGTGTCAATTGAAATCATGGTTTTATAATGTTTGTATTTGTCGTAAGGCTTCAACCAACTTGACTACGAGGGGTCATAGTAGGGGTGAAAGTTGGGAACTCAACTTGAAGAATTTACACAGCATTAGGAGTCCGATCCATTTCAAATTTTAGCAACTTCTGAATCAGAGCCTGTTCAAGATCAGTGTTAGAAATACGAAAATAGTTGCACATGATATTTTGAATTTATTTCTATTGTTCGTATTTCATGGGAGAGTTGCAAGGCAGTGGTGGTAGGGCTGCAAATGGATCGGATCATATCCTCTCCGATCCTATTTTGTTGGATTTGGATATCCCCTATGAGATTTTCAGATTGAATAATAGGATCCAACTGAAAATTAAATCACACCTATCCAATCCAATCATAGTATATGTATATTCCACATCCTTAATGGATTCAGATATTTCCAATTCAAATCGGATGTGATCCAATCCGTTTGCATCCCTATGTGGTGGCAATATGCATATACCAAATTGAGAAGATTCAGGCACAGGGGAGGAACCAAATATACTAGTGGGGGACCTTGGCCCCCCAAACTTTTTGTTAGAACCATTATTTATATAGTTATTAAGTGCGAGATTGGGTCAAAAAAATAATAAAGTAGGTCTTTGGCCCTCCAAAACTTGAACAAAAATGCAAAGAATCATTCTCTAATGTTCCTCCAATTTCCAAAATTAAAAATATATATATTTATTTTTTCTTTAAAAAAATCTGTCATAGACCCAAACCTTCTTGCGCTTATCTGTTATAATCCCAAGAAAAATCTTGCACCACTGTGCATCCTTTGGCCAACCTAAAATGACTAGTCTTTGGGTTTTTCACATGCGTTCGTTTCCCACTCCACAGAGGGATCCATCAATTCAAATACACCTTCCACTGTAAGTTAGTAAACCTGAAATTGGGTGAATAAACTTACCGATGTGCTTTCTAACTCAAATTCTTGTTTCACTTAGGTTTCAAAACATCTTTACAAATAATCTTCCTTGAGGAATTGAAAGGGAATCGAAAATCTTTCATTTACATTTGGATTGAAGAGAAATTCCTTAAGGCTACGTTTGGTAGAGGTGTAAATCTATATTTACACCGAGGATTATTACACTGATGGGTTCATGAGAGTGTAAAATGGGAATAGGATGTTTGTCACATTTAACACTCTTCTCGTTTAGTAGATCATTGAGGTAAAAGTCCACTGCAACTGAGAGATTGTAGTCCTTGCCAGTCGGCCAAGAAAAAGAACACTGCGTGCGGCGGTGAGCGGCGTATCAGACCTAAAAACTGGTGACCGGGTGTTGCAATAGGAGAGGCTCTTGTTCGCATCTGTTGAAGCTCCATCCAAGAATATAATGGGAGCTTGCAATCGCACCAGTGGACGATCTTGAGTTCCGGTCGAGGTACAACTGTTGCTTCCTCTGGGTGGACGTGTGCTTGCCTGTGCTCCACTCGTTTGTGTCCAAGTGAGTGGACCGCATGGTTGAGGCTAGGTTGGTGGGCGATGTGAGGAGGTTCTTTGAACCGGAAGTCGACTATTCTCGGGGAATCAGGTGGGCCATCAGGGTGCCGGAGATGGATAGGTTCCTCCGAACAGAAGCTGCAGCACCGGAGGATGAAGAAACCCTGGCGATACTCCTCAAGGAGGCGATCGAGGAGATCAAGGTGAACACCTGAAAGTTAGTCCGTTGCCAGTTGCAGAAAATTTATCGGTTGAAGGAGCTGCTACGGGGGAAAATGCACTGCCTTGACGCCACCGAAGTGTTCTTGAAGCACGACAAGGAAGCAGAGGAGGCCTGAGAGAAGCTGGTGGTAGGGCCAGGCACCAACATCGTCAGGCATTTCTTCTACAAAGCCGAAGACCACGCTCCCACTGCCTCCGCCGCTGCGACAACCATCAAAGCGGCAGTCATGAGGAAGGCAACCGCTGTTGTTCTCGTCGCCGCCTCTTTGTTTTTGTCGGAGGAAGATGATGAATAGATAACTATTGCTGTCGCTACCTCTCTGTTTTCATCGACGGTGAACCTTGCCCCGGTAGATCGGTTCTTGCCCCAGCAACCATTGTTGTCACCGCCTCTATATTCTCTGTTCTCTGTTCTCATTGACGGTGAACCTTCCCCGGCAAATCGTTTCTTGCTCCAACAACCATTGATGTTGCCGCTTCTTTGTTCTCGTCGGAGGAAGAGAGAAGGAGATGAGAGAGAGAGCGAGCGAGAGAGAGAGGAGAAGAAAAAGAGAGGAGAAGAGAGAGAGAGCGAGAGAGCGATGTAATAAATATTCGATGTATTTATCACATCGATTAACGAAGTAATTAAATGGTAAAATGTAATTTTACACGATTTTCAATGTAAAATTACATGTTTACCAAATGCCTGTAAAATCGAACCGAGGTGCAAAGTTTATCCCGATTCGATTTTACACCTCTACCAAATGCAGCCTAATTGGGCTGCAATCTGCAACCTACGGCATTTGACGTTTAACACATCCGGTGCATTAATTTGAATTAACCAGTTACGCTTTGCGCTTTGTATCTGTGAGTATAGTTCTTAACACTAGACAATTTCTGGACACTGACCTTTAGCTACGAGCAAAACCGTGGCTAAAGGTAAAAAAAATTGTAGCTATAGGCCTATAGCTACGGTTTAGCTAGGGATAGAAAACCATAGCCTATGTTTGCGTGGCTATAGCCTACGATTACGGTTCAATTAATCCGTGGCCATAATCCATCTATAACTACAGTATATGTCTATAGCTAAAAGGCAAACACAAACCATATGAATTTTTAGCCACAGGTTGAACCATAACTAAAAGATGTATATAGCTATGGTTTTTAAACTACCCTTAGTTATATACGCAAATCTATAACTACGGATTTTTATAAAACCGTAACTGTAGTTCTTTTATTTATAGCTACAGTTTGCTACAAAACCATAGCTAAATGTATTAACCCATAACCACAGTTTTTTTAACTAAAACCAAAGTTAAACTCTAACCTATGGCTACGGTTTTTTGACAAATTGTGGCTAAAAGATGCTATAAAAAAACTGCTGCTATATTCCAAATAAAATAGTAAAATAATGATAATTAGGACTGCCACCTTAAAGCAACACCTATTTTATTCATACATCACATAAAAATTATATAATAACTTCTAGCAAATACTTATATTATTGTAATAATTCAATACATGCCACATATAATTTGAATACATCCATTGTTCTTTACAAAAAAGTACACCATTATTTAAAATGTATTACAAAGGTCAAATTTCACTCAATACATATTAAAGTTTACATGACTTAAAAAAATAGAGAAATTTTAAATATAAAAGAATCATCCATTGTCTTCAAGTTCAACTATGCTTTAAGAGTCACTCGTTGCATCTTTAACCTATAAAGAAAAACAAAAAATATTAGAAAAATGATTACTTTGATGATCTAATTAAATATGCAACATAAAATGAAAAAATGTGAAGAAAGATAAGCAACGAAATCCACTAGTATTTTGTTTAATGCAAGATAAATTTTGAAATTCTAATTAAATCAGCTTGGTGCGCTTGTTTGACAATTTTTTATAAGTACATTGTTGCAAATTACTCTCATGTATTTGAGATGGTTCTGCAAATAATTTTCTTAGATGCCTTACTTTTAGCTTGAGCCAGCAAATCAGTGGTTGCAAGCCCTCGAGAACCCTAGCTTGCTAGGATTATAAAAGATCAAATATTGGTTATTACCCTAAAAAGGGAATTAATGTGTCAAGTAGAACCTTCCAAACAGGTTATAAGTTTTAATGTTTCTCATGGAACAGCATTTACTGTAAATAAATTCCATTTTATTGTCAAGAAATCAACAGAAGAAGAGATACCTTAAAACAAGATCCAATGGAGGAGAATTTAGAAGTTTTGCTTGTCTCCTCAGGAAGATGAGGGAATAGGCTTGCTACAAATGAACATTTGGAAGCACTCCAACAAGTCCTAATGCTCAACAACCACATAATATAAAAATAAAACAAGTATCAAAATGCATAAAATTAGTTCTATAAAATATACCTGCTCTAGGGTTAGAAACATGATCACATTCCAAGACCCCAAGCCTACCAAAATTTGGGATGAACCCCTTATTAAAAGCAAGAGGCCCCTGAAAAGATTAATCATCATCACCACAATGTAGTCCTTAGAAAAAGCAATCGGTCCCTAAAAACCATCAACCAACTATAGAACTATGTATTAAAAGAATAGTTCCTTATTCCAAGTTTTCCTACAATGTCAATAGCAAATATAGAGATAACTCCTTTCAATGCTTTCATTAATAGCCTGAACTTTTGATACACTAGTAAGAATGTAAACCAGACGTTAGAATACCTAGGTATTAGCAACACAAAAGATGTTATTCACATAAGCTCACTAGTATTGGTCAAATCTAAAAAGGTGATGAGACAATCTATATGGTTATGTCATCCATAGACTATAATCATGGGGCTCCAAGACTTAGATCTACTTTAATGTTCTTAAGTTGGTATGCAAGCTGATAAAGTACTGTCCAAACAAGAGAGAAAACCCCTTCATTTGGTGCCAAATTTTCTTGTGTTAAGTGCCCAAGGGCCTAATTTTTATCTGTATGACTTATATTTTCAGAATCTCCACACTGATTTTGCAAACATCGGTCATAGTTTTTAACTCTGGAGTAACTTATCGCATGTGAATGTACAGTTTTGACAAACTAGATACATATACACTTCCGTGTCAGTGTGTATCGAACCGTATCTACCGATACGGTGTGATATGGCCCGATATGGAAGTATATCGTATTGATACATACGATTCATTGGATACATATCCAGTCATATTGTATCGATATGGAAGCATATTGTCAAATTATACAATTATTGAAAACTTTCAAAACCATAGATGTCAAGCACCCCAATTAGAGATTTGGAGTTAGAAAACCCAGCTTGATACCCTAACATGAACTCAAAGAAAAATACATACATAAATACATATTCATAGAAAAATATAAGCTTTATATAAAGCATTTTGATATATTTCTATTGTTATATACTCACCATATTAAACAAAATAAATGTGAAAATAAGAATTACTTTTGTCAATGATGAAAATGGAATACATGATTTAAAATTAACCAAAAAAGCAAAATGGTGGATTAGTGGTTCAACTATTTATCTCAAATTGATTAACACATGATATTATTATTAAATAATAGAATACATAAAATTTTAGAAAATGTAGAAATTTTTTGATAATTTTGGGTACATTCTATAATATTATATATTCACCATATAAAAGGTGTGATTAATGAGAATTATTTTCATTAAAGATAGAAATGGGATAAAAAATAAAGTGCATTAATTTTTAACACATGACTCCACTAACCATGTCAAATGGTTCAATAATTTAATTAGTTAGGTCGTCGTAGGCAAGTGGTTTGGTAGGGATGCAAACAGATCAAATCAGATTTGAATGTATATTCAAATTTGATATGATCCAAAGATTCAATCAGATCTCATAAATATTGATCGAATCCGAATCCAATCAAGATATTGGATATACGAACCTGCTACGATATGATTTAATTAAAAAAAATTAAATAAATTATTAGAAGAAAAAGAAAATATAACAGTTAAAATTAAAATGAATATATATATATATATAACCCTAGTGGCAATAGAATTTAATCCTATATATTTTTCTACTACGACTAGAGATCCTACCAACTAAGCCACCATCAAACCAATAATCAAATAAATCAAACTAAATTTGCGTATTTTGTTTGGTTCGATTTGGTTTTCATTTTAATAACCAAATTTGAGTACCCCTAGCTTTCATTGCTTGTGGCAGATGAAAAATGAAACACCAAATATGCCATGACCCATGCCACTGGTTGTAGTGTGTTTGTTGTCTCTATGTCATTTTAGTGAATAAAGGTCAATAGGGATGGTTGGTCATCGGTGTTATAGATTGAACATTAGATTTTGGTTATTGTGACCTGAGTAAGATAATGTCGCAACACAAAAAGATTTCACTAAGAGGGGAGAAGAGAAGAAATCTGACTATTGGGTTGGGTTTGAATCGGTTCAGGACTAGTTGGAACTAGTTCCAAATCGATAATAATCAGGACAATATATCTAGTACTAGAGTCAACTCATCAGTTTCGATTCCTAGAACCATAACCAACCTAATTAGCTCATGAACATTGGGTTCGTCGGGTCAAGGCGGGTTTAAAGTATTAGGCTTATGCCCAACCCTAAAATCTAGGGATCTAATGAGGACCCGAGCCTCGACCAGGTTTTAAACACAAAATCTAGGTCCAATAGCAAAATTTTCCAACTCACAAAAATGATCACCATTATTTTAAGGCAAAAATAGGAGGATAAGGTGCCTTCAATACTTTAAAACACATAGGTAGCAAAAAAGTTATCCAAAACCAATTCATTAGTTCTTGGGTTAGACCAGTTTGGTCGATGGTTTTGGCTTTTTTTTCTTTTTGGAGTAAATAGGGTTATGTGTATGATCGAATTGGTTAACATTTGGGTCATGGTTTAACAATAATCTAACTAGCTAGTCTCACCCAACTTTCTAAACATTGGTTAGTTATATGCTTTATTATATATAGAACATATAATGTTGTTTTGAAATATGTATGCATGTATGTATATATATATATATTTATTTATTTATTTTAGTTTTCATTTTTCACAAATGAAAAAAATGAAAA
The DNA here is from genome assembly GCF_056320005.1 of Nelumbo lutea. Taxonomy (NCBI): domain Eukaryota; kingdom Viridiplantae; phylum Streptophyta; class Magnoliopsida; order Proteales; family Nelumbonaceae; genus Nelumbo; species Nelumbo lutea. The sequence goes on from NC_142684.1 coordinate 123,480,277, forward strand.
ATTACACTGAGGCAAAAAAATAAAGTGGTAAAGTGGTTGAAATGATTTATTAAATAATTCATTAGTTATTATTTAATTAATAATTATTTATCTATATTGTATAACTATTACTTCGTTAATAATTTATTTATGAATTTAAATAGTTTAGTTTAATTGTCAATATTATTTCCATTCATAGGTAATTAATTAATTTACTATTAGTGGTTTTCATATTTAGTTTATTATTTTCTATTAATTATTAATTTACTTAAATAATTAAATTAATTTTTGATGATTAGTTTTAATTAATCAAATAATAATTGATACTTATTTATTTTTATTTTAGAAATTATTTTCATTTTATTAATGTACTCATGAAATTATTAATAATTTATTTATAGTTTAATCATTATTAAATAGAAATCATTAATTATTATTGTTATGCGATAGTAATGAGCTAATAATTTGTTAATTATTAATTATTAATTATATACATTTACTTTAATAAATTCTTAATTATTAATTTACTATAAAAAGTAGTTAATAAATAATAAATATTTTAAATGAATATTATATGATTATTATTTATGAACTAGGAATAAAATGATTGCAGCTAAAGATGATTAACTTCGTAATTATAACAAAGAAATTATGGTTATCCGTGGCTATAGTGATAAATAGCTCTTTAGCCACGGATAGAATTACTTTTAACCATGGACAAATAGTCCATAGCTAAAGCTCAATTTCTGCTTTTGTAATTTATAACCATGGATACGTTATAACCGTAGCTATGAATATCTTTTAGCCATGGACAGAATAACTTTTAATTACGGACAAACTGTCTGTAGCTAAAACTCAACTTTTAACCACGGACAAATTATTCATACTTAAAGCTCAACTTCTGCTTTTAGCCACGAATACATTATAACCGTGGTTATAAATATATTTTAGCAAGGGACAGAATGAATTTAACCACGGATAAATTGTCCGTAGTTAAAGCTTAACTTTTTGCCACGGACATCAATCCATGTTTTAGCTACGGTTGTTTTTGACCGTAGTTACAGTGCCGTAGCTATAGCTTCATTTTCCTGTAGTGTGAGCAATTGATTCAGAAGCAACGTTTTAAAAACTTGATTAAGAAGCAACCGAGATTTGAAACCTGGTCAGGTCAAAATTAATGGAGCAACGAGCAACCCAACTACTTGGGAAACATAGAACTCTTGGACGTACACGAAGAGGTAGAGCTGAGGTCTGCTTTGCACTGAACGCATGCTTTTAATGTCAACAACTACTAGGATTTGTTTATTCCAGTTTGACCTCTTGAAAAAGAAAATAGAGTATCAGAGAGGAACTCACCAAACCCTTAGAAATAGCAGCCCTTGCATGTTATTGTTTAGTCTCCAAACGCACATGACAACATGGCATCACTTTGAAGTTTGAAAGGGTCCATCGCAGCCCAAAAAGGCAGTAACATCAAATTTGATTCATGCATTTGGACGTTAAAGAAAAATATTCTATGTTTCATGAACGATAACGAAAACTAAGATCGAGTAATTAACCTGAATCGATCTTCAGTTAGACAGAATAAGCACGCCCCATCACCATTTTCGATCTCTCTAGTAATTACAAAGAAGAAAAATAAAGCACTAAGTATTGAACAGCTGTGAAACTTAAAACTAATAAACTTGATGCTACATCATTACAAGATTCAAACCGAAGAGGATTATAGTACTGAAGCTTTCCACTAAAAATAACAACAAATAATGAATGAATAATCACAAATTTTGTGAAACAGGATTGGGACGAGAGTCCTAATTAATTCCTTCAAGATTCTACGAATTTGCACCGCTAATGTCCAATACCAGGGCTTGGACCAGAATCCTTAACTCCTCCAAGAGTTTGAGCATCGCTGAAGCTGTGACCTGCACCAGGGCTTGGGCCAGAATCCTTAATTCCTCCAAGAGTTTGAGCATCGCTGACACTGTGACCTGCACCAGGGCTTGGACCAGAATCTTTAATTCCTCCAAGAATTTGAGCATTGGTGAAGCTGTGACCTGCACCAGGACTTGGACCGGAGTCCTTGATGCTTCCAAGGGTTTGAGAGTTGGTGAAACTGTGACCTACGCCAGGGCTAGGACCAGATACCTTAATTGTTCCTAGTGTTTGTGCATTGGTGAAGCTGTGACCTTCACCAGGGCTTGGGCCGGAGTCCTTGATATTTCCAAGGATGAACTCGTGACCAATGCCAGGGCTGGGACCTGAGTTCTTAATGCTGCCAAGACCAAGAGTATGAGGGTTGGCGAACTTGTGGCCACCTCCAGGACTAGGACCGGAGTTCTTAATCCCTCCAAGAGCGTGACCATTTTCAAATTTGTTGCCTTCACCAGGGCTAGGGCCTGAACTCTTGATGGCTCCAACCGGAAATAGTCCATCTGTGAAGCCCTCACAGGATGGACTGGCAAAGCTACCCAACTTCAGAATGTTGAATGGCCGAGCGTCTGTTGCAAAGAAGAATGTAGAGCTCATGAACATAAAAAGATGACATAATTGGAGGAATGTGAACAAAAGCAAACAAGCCATGCTGTATAGTAATTAGTAAAGGGTTCTCTTTAACGTGTGTAGGCTTGAAATGTATATATGTTGCCGTTGCTAGCAATCTAACTTGTATTGTATGATATCCGAAGTGGGTTTTAGTGTTTTCTATTTATAGTCCATAAATATGATTTTATTTTGACTACGGACTTAAAAGGAAGTCGCCATTCAAAGACATGTGGGAATTGTGTGTTAATGGCCAAGTAGGTTTATCGTCATCTCTGATTCATGCGGGGAACCATCGAGGGAGCTTCATATTTGCATACGAAAGTCCAACTTTGGAAGTCTTTTTTTTTTTTTTTTTTTTTTGGGCAGATAAATGGAGAAGATGAAAGTTGCCTTGAGAGAAAGAAGTGAAGTAATCAAGTAAATGGCTAAACATTGATTTTTGAGTCACCATGCACGAGCACGACCGCCTGTGAAATCCGAACAAAGAACTTCTTATATATGGGAGGACTACTGAACCGGAAGCAAAGACCATGCAAACCCTTTTTTCTCTTTTGACTGGTTTTATATTCTTCATTAATTTCATAATTCAACGTTGTGATGATGGTAGTTTTAAAAGAGTAGGGAATTTTACAAAAAATTAGTCTATAATCAAACTGAACAAGACACAGATTAGTTTGCCCGCAGATTCCTTGTCAGCCCATTTGTTGTTTCTGTAAGTTGCGGTCAGGGTTTTATGGTTTTAGTTGTCGGTATTGTATTCTGGATTCTGAAGCAAGACAAGACAAAATTGAATGAGAATCGCTTCGACTATGATATGGAAAAGATATGATATGGAAAAAACACCTGACCAATAAACTGAAATCACAAACTGGTAGTAAATAAGGTGTTATTTATTAAAATTCATGAATGAGTTTTGATTAGTCAAAACTCTTCTTATATCATATCTTTTCTGAATCACAGATTTTCCCTTTATTTTATGTTTTTTTCTAAATTTCAGATTTATGTATATTTTTATATGTATTATTTATTAAAAAAATTGGATTTCTAAAATGACCTATAAAGTATAAAGATAGGATATGATACACTCAAAACGGGATAATTGTATGGATACTTTGACCTTAGTTGGGTCAGGATCAGGATAGTGTGAACCATTCCCAAACTGGTTATTAGCTGATTCTATAAATAGGTCCAAATTAAACTGAACCAATTAATTGAGATAATCGAGGCTGAAAGTGAGTTGGATTTGGTTAGATTTGAATTAAAATTGATCCTGTAAGAGCCAGATTATGATCCCTTTGATTTAAACAAATTGTATTGAATCGGGATATCTGATCCATTTGGTTAACAGATATACCCCTAATTCAATCCAATAAGATCCAATCCGATCTAATGTGTATAATATTTAATATTTATTATATATATATATATTATTCGTCTATATTAGTAAATTCATCTCACAAGGTAAAAAAAACTCTTCTTCCCCATTTCAATTCACTCAGTCTAGACTCTTCTTTCGATATCATCTATAGGGGTGTTCACAGTTTTGTTAATTGAACCATGGGCTAATTTTTAAAACTGAACTGCGGTTATCGGTTTTTGGAAAATTGATAATCGAAACCGAACCAAAGTCGATCGATTAATCAGTTGATCGGTTCGGTTAATCATCGGTTTTTTATTATTTACAATATTTATTATAGAAAAATATATAAATATATAATGAAATACTAGACATATATATAATATTATATTTTAAATAATAAATAATATATTATATATTGTAAATATATATATTTATATATATAATACATATTTATTAATTTATAATGTATAAAAAATATAATATATGTATACATAAAATATATATAAATATATATATACCGGCCGATTTGGGTAACTGCTATTTTTTATTTTGGTTAACCAAAACCAAATTGATGCCTTAGGTTTTTTAAAATACTGAACCGACCGATTTGTTTAACGGAATTTTTTGTTAGGTTTCGATTGGTTTTTTTGATCCATTCGATTTTTCAGTTTTTTTCTCACCCCTAATTATCTATTCTCATCTCAATGACCCAAAACCCAAAACCTAAAACCCTCACTCCAATCTACTTGTCTTCTTTTAATTTGATCTTATACATTTCATCTCATCTCACATTGAATTCCCATCTCCTCCGTAATTTCTCATCATTGAACCCGCTATTGCCATGTAACATCGAAGAATGAAGACGAAATTGAGGAAAAAAAGTCGTGAGCAACATGCATCGGGCTCCAATACTCCATGATTAATTCCGACTCAGACATTTGTTAATATCATTTTCCTCTCTCTCTCTCTCCACAAGCTAGGCAAGAACCCTAACTCCTATTTTCATTTTAAGCACATTAGAAACTGGTGTTGAATGCCGTGCCAGTGGCCGAAACCCAAGTAAGTTCTTCATTTTGAACTTTGAAGCCTCATGGGATGATGGAAGCCAGATTGAGTTCCCTCTTAAGAAATAAATTTTACCTTATCCAGTTCAATTTATTAACGCGGGGTATTTATTATCTGAGCTCCATCTAAATCTAATCTGAATTGAACGGAAAATATTTGATTCAAATCCCAAATAAGAAAATTGATGAAGGGTGATTTGGCCCGACCTCGTAATAAAGGGACACGTGGACATGACTCGACATAAGTGACAACTCGGCATGATAGTCTGGCAGCAATTTGGTGTGATGAGCTCGCTGGAGCCTAGCCTGACAGCTCGGCATGGGCAGCAGCTCGCTACAAGGTGGTATTTAGGTTACCCCGAGCTCTCTCTCAAAGGGGGAGTGCCTGAAGGGATGAGAGATCCATCGTATGGACGCCCAAAACTTGTGGAATAAGTTGGGCGAATTTCAAAAAGAATTTCTCTCCCTACAACTGGGAATCACATTCCCTATTTTAGAAAATCATATTTTCAATGATCAATCTTGAACGAGAAACTAAACCAAATCTAAACAAAAGCAGTAGGAGAGGATTATACCTGATAAGGAGAAATAATATCTCCCAGCGAAGGTGTTCACGCCCAAGGAAGGATCCAAAGACTGCTCCAACTGAAGATGGTGTTGTGTAGGATGGAGCAAAATCAGCAGTGTTCTCTCCAAGAACCTAATCCTTCGCAAGAAATAGTAGGATGGCACGTGAGCTCAGCATCCTATCAGTCCCTTCACAAGAAACTGATGTCAAGATCAAATCTTGATTTCTCCCACTGAACTAGAGGTCGAATTGGCAGGTGAGGCGGCGATAGGAAGGAGGCAGAAAGAAAGAATTTCATAGGATTGCTGAATTCTTCCTTCTGTGATTTCAGCTCTGAAGAGGATGTGAAAGTATATCTTCTAAAGGTTGCCTCCCCCTCCTCCTTTTATAACTTTAAAGGGATCAGCTCCTAATCCCATTAGGAGTTGCTGATCCAAATCATATTAGGATCAGACTTCCCTTAAAGTGATAAGGGTAAACACTTATCTCATCTACAGATTGGATCAGTCTTCTCCTAATCTCATTCAGAGGTTTCCAAATCTGAATCACATTCAGATCTAGACTCTCTGAGTGGATAGGGTTAAGTCCCAATCCTATCTGCTAATCCATCTCAGAATTGGCCCCTTATTTAATTGCTTAAATTAGCCCTACTCGAAATGGGTTTTAGGCTCATTAAGTTATGTGCTCACTTAGCCTTCCTAACTGCTGCCTAGTTGGGCTTCCTTGTATGGCGTGGAACCCAAACATTGATCTACACATCAGCCACATAGGTTCAGCCCAGCCTTTGTTACAAGGCCTGGCCAAATACATTGTTATGGGCAGTGCACCCCCTGAAACCCATCATATGGGCTCTATGGGCCCAACACTTACCCTAAGTGGTCCCTGGGCCAATCCACCTTGTAACACCCAAGGACTGTGGGCAGATGCAAGATTAGCCCATCAGGTATTACTCTCAATGGTCTTACACTTAACCTCTCAGCCCATAATGATCAAACACTACCCGACAAGAGAGGACCTCTCCCTCGGCTGCAAGGAATAGTGTTGCACTCTCTGCTTATATGAATCCCGGGAATTAAAACCTTTTGCAAACATTTTGGAAACCGTAATATATACTTATATATCTCATATAAAATATATTTTACAAAACAAATCTCAATGATTGAAATCGGCTGTCAGAAGTCTTGGTTTCCATCAATGAGAGTGCATCCCCGATCATTACCTTTGTCCGACAAAGGGGCTGGTCCTATCACTATGATCGCCCACTCAGATGAATTCACAGACTGTTCCAACATACCTATGTTTTGACCCTCGCTAAGGATCTCATTGATTGGTACATCAAAGACAGCCCAATCGGACACCTAGTGCAGTATCATAATCGAGTCTAGGGGTCGGGTGTAACTTTCCAGTTTTGCCCATTAATCTCCAAGGTCCAGGGCAATACTGGAAATCTGGTCCGGTTCAAAGATGCAATTAATCCTACACTGCATGTGCCTAGGGTCTCACCTTGGCGGTTGAGACAAGCCACCCCAACCGACTTAGTGGCACATTAGTGTTAGCCTTATTAGGATAGGTCTCCCCAGACCGACCCACTGGCTGTGAACATTCTAAACTAACACGAGTCTCAATAAGTGTCCAGTTTAAGGGTATTACACAGAAACACACCACAGGAACATGAATCAAATATGTACTTTATTCATTTACAATAAACTCATAATGTACATCATTCTGATTGAAGCTAAGGGCATACAAAAATTGTGTAACAGCGCCCCGAGGTTCCTCCAAGTGAGCCCCGAGCTCCTCCCAAGTAAGGAGCCCCCGAGCTCTTCCTCAAGAAGGGAGAACCCCGATCTAAGATCCCTGGGTAAGGAACATCCCAAACTGAAGGCACTTCGGGTAAGCTCGCCAGTAGGCTCCTGCCCAAACCTAAGTAGCCACCTCAAAGAATTACTTGTTCAGGTAGAAGCACCTCGATGTGTCAGTAGTAGCTCGGTACCAGGTAACTCAATGTATCACCTAACAACCGTACCTGCCAGATCTGAAGACTGCACCCACATCTCTAGCCAAGCGACGTTGTGCCTGCCAGGCTTTGACAAGCGTCCCCTGCCTGACAGGGCCGTACCCTGTAACGATTACCTATGCCCACCAACTCAACTCTGGCAGTAACGGCTGCAGTAGAGAATCAGAGGCGGTTATGCTAGATTTGACAGAGCATTAGTATAAAAAGGCCCCAACCCCCAAGGAACAAAGGTAATTGCATTCGCGCTATCTGCACTCTAGCTTTCTTCATCTTATCTGCAATTTTCTCTCTCAGAGTTCTGACTTAAGCATCAGAGTGTTCCCACCGGGCAAGCTCCCTGGGAATCCTTCATCCTCTTCTCCTTCTCAGGTACCGTCCATCGCCAACTTGGAGTGTGGCCCCTTGCCAGCTAGGAGTGCTCAGATTGCGCACCATCAAAAATATTAACAAATCTAATTTGAATTAAAATGATTGTCTCCATGTGGAGCATATATATACACGAGTGGAGGGACATGATCAGAGAAAATATGTCCATCCAAATCCAATTACCAAATTAAATTTGAGAAAATATTTATTTATATATTGTAAGCACGATAAATGTCAGAAGCACGCCAACATCTACCACCAACCCGCTGCCGACCTAAAATACCTCACTAGCCCATGGCCTTTCGCACAATGGGGGATTGATATACTTGGACCATTTCCACCAACGACAGGACAGAGGAGGTTCCTAGTCGTAGCAGTTGATTATTTCACTAAGTGGGTGGAGGCCGAACCTCTCGCAACGATCACAACAAGGAATATGCAGAATTTCTTCTGGAAGAATATAGTTTGCCATTTTGGTCTACCTCGAGTACTCATTTCTGACAACGGTAAGCAGTTCGAGGACATTAAATTCTAGAACTGGTGCAAAGACATGAGAATACAATGGAACTTCACCTCAGTGGCATGCCCTAAAGCAAACGGCCAAGCGGAGGTCACGAACAGAGTCATTCTCTACAGATTGAAGGCATGCCTCGATCGAGCTAAGGGACTCTGGGTAGACGAGCTACCCAGTGTATTATGGGCTTATCGGACCATGGTGAAGACCACAACAGGCGAGACCCCCTTCAACCTCACTTATGGCACCGAGGCAGTCATCCCGACTGAGATCAAGGTTCCCACGCTACGTTTAGAAGTGTACAATGACAAAGCAAATGAAGATGAGCTACGCACCAACCTCGACCTACTTGATGAGGTACGGGACCTCGCATACATTAGGACTACGACCTACCAGCAGATAGTAGCTCAGTACTATAACGCTAGAGTCAAGAAGCAGAACCTCCGCGTTGGAGACTTGGTTCTTCATAAAGTCATGTTACCTGAGCCCGGTGTTGGTAAGCTGAAGCCAAATTGGGAAGGACCCTATCGAGTAAAGTGGGTGCTTGGGGAAGGAACGTATGAGCTTGAAACCCTAGAAGGGAAACAAGTACATTGGGCATGGAATATTGTCAACTTAAGACAATATTACCTATAATTTCTGAGCTGAGTGGACCATAAGTCGCTCCCCCAGCCTAAGGGCTAAAACGCCGAGCTGAGGACCTCGGTGCCCAGTCGCCTCTTCGGCATGGGCGGACTCCAGAAGAGTGGACTATAAGCCGCTCCCCCAGCCTAAGGGCTAAAACACCAAGCTAAGGACCTTAGCACCCAGTTGCCTCTTCGACATGGGCGAACTCTTGGAGAGCAGACTATAAGTCGCTCCCCCAGCATAAGGGCTAAAGCGCGGAGCTAACAAAAGACCTCGGCACCACATAAGACCTAATCGCCTCGGTGGCATGGACTAAGTATTTTTAATGCCAAAGGCATAGGCAGCTGGGTGTGAACCCTATGATGCATAGCTCACCCCAGCATACAGTAGGTTGAACCCATTAGGGACAATCGGTGTTAATTTAAGTAGCCCGAGTGCAGACAGTTAGAGCATACACCCTACTATGTTACTCGCCTCGGTGTACATCGTAAAGTTACCCCTACTAAGTACTGGAAGGCAGTTCGGGGTAACAACAGTAGAGAAACCTCCACTTCGGGTACTTAACTCGATAGAACAACAGTTTGGGGTAAAATAATTACTTCGGCAAACAGTAAATTGCACAACACTTTGCAAAAAGTGTATTTCCATTAAAAATATATTCCATTACAAAAAGTTTTACAAGAGGGAAGAAAAGAAAAACTGAGCTCCCAGGCTCAAAGTACAAGGACCATTCGAATTACTTGGGGGACTTCCCGCATTGGAACTCTATAGAAGTGCTAGCCTGGTCGGCAGCCTGGTCAGTAGCGCCAGCCTCCCCGATGTTTTTGTCGCCCTCCTCTTCAGAGTCTGGGTCTTCGGCAGCTTGGTGGGCTACCTCTCCCGTGATTCGCAAGGTGGTGATGGTGCTCACATCGAGCTGGGGAAACTCGCGCTTTATTAACCACCGGCTGAGCTTGAAGCCTTTGTGGTAGGCATCCACCATCACCCCGTCGAACTCCTCCGACATCACATAGTCTTGGACGGCCTTGGCCTTGGCCTCCTCCATAGTGCCAAGAAGGATGTCAGTTCGCTCCTTGACATCTGCTTCGAGGTCCTCTACTTGGCGCCTCAGAACTCCCTTATCTGCCTTAAGGCCCTCCACCTTGCATATCAACTCCTCCTTCTCTGACATCACTGACGTAACTAGCTCTTTCTGAGCCAGCACATCGCCCTTCAGCTGGTGGATTTGGCCGCGAGCTAGTTTCAGATCGAAGTGGGCTGTGCGGACTGAGTCTTCCGCAACCAGAGCTCGCTTAAGTGTTGCTCAGACTGGTAGGTTAGGGCGTGCATGGCATTGTTCACCTGCCAAAAGAATGTCAGTGAGCGTCACTAAACCAAGAATTGTAGAAATTGAATCAAAATGCAACGAGACTTACCACCATGCAATGGGTAGCTGCTTGAGCTCCGAGTTGAGCAGGCGATAGCTTGGCCCAGCTAGGGACCTCCTCAGCACATGCAACCCCTTTGCTCTTCCAGAGGCTGTACTACGGGTTCAGAATACTCTAGGTTGATCCTCGGGCTGATTCCCCACTTCTCGAAGTAGTGGCAGTGGTCTCGGGAGCGGGCTCGATAGTGGCCTCAGGAGCGGACTCTGAAGTATCAGGGACGGGCTCCGAAATTGTCTCAGGCCCCCGAGGTGGAAAGCTCTCTGACTCCTCCAAGTTAATCACCAGAGGAGCATTAGCAGGCCGATCAGCAGGTCACTCAGTAGGTAGCTTGGGCTTGGGAGAAGCCCGTGGGGATTCAATATGAGCTCTCTTTGCAGCTCGCTTCTTTCTCCCCTTCATCTTTTCAAAGAGTTTTTCCACACTAAATCGCTCCATGCGACCTGCAACAGAGTTCGACGTTAGTAATGCTACCAAGAAGTAGAAACTAGCTACCAAAGGAAAAAATACTAACTCTTGACAAGGCGACCTACCGGGACTCAGACAGACCTCAATAAGCTTGTTCTCGGCAAGGTAGTCCTTGTAGTCGAAGACGAGCTCCGCCCAAGATTGTGGTACCTCACTTGTATCCTTGTCCAGCTTAATGCCAGAGTCTTGAATGGCCACCCTCCAGTGAGTGGGGAAGGGCCACCCCGCAGTGTTACGAACTACAAAGTAGCTCGGTTTCTAGGCCGGGACTTTACTGGAAAGCTTATGTAACAACTTGAAGCCCGGGCGGGGGGATAGGTAGTAGGTCTACCTGTGCTCAGGGAGAACACTAGACGCATTCTTCTTTATTGACAAGATGGAAGAAAAAATTTCAAGGTCAAGAGGAAGGGCATAGTCGAAGCAGAGGGAAATTGTACCGACTATGTTTTGGACAGAGTTTGGGTGAAGCTGATTTATGGTTACATTGAAGTGATTCAACACTTCAACAATGAGGGGGTGTAGTGGGAGGCGGAGTCTGGCCACGAGTTGTTCCCCAAAAATTACAATCTCCTCACGACCGTGTTCCCAAGGGAAGTCGCCCACAAGAAGGAGGTAGGTGTACTCCCTAGGAAGGTTGTATCAAGCTATCAGGCCCCTAAGCCTGCCTACCGTCATGGTAGAACGACTGAACTTGTCCGGTACCTGACCTCGATTAGAGGTGGATGCCGAGTTACCCGAGGTCCTCCGCACCTCGTAAGTGGAATGTGCCTCGAAGGCACCTACTTGACCCGAGGTATCCACCTCAGGCTCATCCAAGAGACTATCTGCTGGAGCCGGGGAACCCACCTCAAGATCGTCTAAGAGACTATCAAAGCTATGGTCTGACATAGCTACGGACTGAGAAATGGGCTAAAGGAAGCTTACTACAAAATTGAAAAATTGGAAACGAACTAAAAGAAGGAGCTAGGGAGACTCACCTAAGGAAACGCAACCGGACTGGGAAAGTTGGACGAGTTGAAGAACTCGAGCTGGGGACTTTCTGCGTGATCTCAAGGCGAGTGCTAAGAACTTATGGTAGGGAAAAATGACAAAGGGCCCCCACTATTTATAGCCGCTATGCTCGGGCATCAACAATCAAGATCAAGATGATCTGACAGCTCTCAAGAAAACCGGCTATGCAACCCCCAAGGTGAAATCGGTTTAGCACATTTTTTGACGTCCACAGAGTCTATAAATCGCGTGACGTCAGTGCGTGAACTGTATGCAACCCGGGTCACCCTTGATTGAGCTGAGCAGCGAACTGGTCCGACTGACGAGTGAAGGGATGAGAGATCCATCCCATGGACGCCCAAAGATTGCGGAATAAGGGGCGAATTTCAAAAATTTTTCTCTCCCTTCAACTGGGAATCACATTCCCTATTTAGAAAATCTTATTTTCAAGGATCATTCTTGAACCTTAAACTGAACCAGATTTGAACCAAAAGGAATAGGAGAGAATTATACCTGATACAGAGAAGTAATATCTCCCAACGAAGGTGTTCACGCCCAAGGAAGGATCCAAAGACTGCTCCCACTGAAGATGGCGCAGTGCATGATGGAGCAGAATCAGTAGTGTTCTTCCCCAAGAACTCTGTCCTTCGCAAGAATCAGTAGAATGGTACATGAGCACAACTTCCTTCTCAATCCTTTCTCAAAGAACTGGTGTCAAGATCCTATCTTGACTTCTCCCACAACTGGAGATCGAACTGGCAAACAGGGTGACAAGAACAGGGAGGCGACAAGAGAGTATTCGCAGGGTGCAGAATTCTCTTTTCTTGATTTCAGCACTAAAGAGGATCTGATGTATCTCTTCTTGATTTCAGCACTAAAGAGGATCTGATGTATCTCTTCTAAAGGCTGCCGCCCCCTTCTTACCTTTTGTTAACTTAAAAGATCAGCTCCTAATCCCATTAGGAGCTGCTTATCCAAATCATATTTGGATCAGCCTTCTCTTCTAGTGATAAGGATAAACCCTTATCTTATCTGCAGATTAGATTAGCTTTCTCCTAATCCCATTAGGAGGTTTCTAGATCTGAATCACATTCAGATCTGGACTCTCTGAGTGGATAGGATTAAGACCCTATCCTATCTGCTAATCCATCTCAGAATTCGCCCCTTTAATTAACTAAATAAATAGCCTAGTTCGAAATGGGCTTTAGGCCCATTAAGCTTATGTGCTCACTTAACCTTCCTAACTGCTGCCCAGTTGGGCTTCCTTGTATGTCGTGGGACCCAAGCATTGATCTACACATCAGCCACATGGGTTCGGTCCAGCCTTTGTTACAAGGCCTGGTCGAATACACTGTTAAAGATAGTGCACCCCCTGAAACCCATCAAATGGGCTCTATGGGCCCAACACTTACCCTAAGTGATCCCTGGGCCAAGCCACCTTGTAACACCGAGGGACTGTGGGCAGATGCAAGATTAGCCCATCAGGTATTATCCTCAATGGTCTTACACTTAACCTCTCAGCCCTTAATGATCACACACTGCCCGACAAGAGAGGACCTCTCCCTCGGCTGCAAGGAACAGTGTTGCACTCTCCACTTATATGGATCCCGGGATTTAAAACATTTTTGCAAACATTTTAGAAACCATAATATATATACTTTTATATCTCATATAAAATATACTTTTCAAAACAAATCTCAACGGTTGAAATCGACTATCGGCAGTCTTGGTTTCCAACAGTGAGAGTGCATCCCCGGTCATTACCTTTGTCCGACAAAGGGGCTGATCCTGTCACTATGATCACCCACTCAGATGAATTCTCGGATTGTCCCAACATACCCAGGTTTTGACCCCCGCTAAGGATCTCACTGGTTGGTACATCAAATACAGCCCGATCCGACACCTAGTGCAGTATCATAATCGAGTCTAGGGGTCGGGTGTAACTTTCCAGTTTTGCCCATCAATCTCCAAGGTCCAGGGCAATACTGGAAATCTGGTCCAGTTCAAAGATTCAATTAATTCCACACTGTATGTGCCTAGGGTCTCACCCCGGTAGCTGAGACAAGCCACCCAAACCGACTTGGTGGCACCACAGTGTCAGCCTTGTCAGGATAGGTCTCCCCAGACCGACCCACTGGCTGTGAACATTCTAAACTAACACAAGTCTCAATAAGTGTCCAGTTTAAGGGTATTACATAGAAACATACCAAGGGAACATGAATCAAATATGCACTTTTATTCATTTACAATAAACTCATAAAGTACATCAATTTTTTATTGAAGCTAAGGGCATACAAAACTGTCTAACAACGAGTTGTTTGGATGGATGCCTGAACTCCGAGCCAAATCCACCCATCACACCGTGAACTCCCCGCGCTGCGTCAAGACCCCTAGCATGGGGAGTGGGGTGCAATTTATGAAGGGTGATTTGGCCCGACCTCGTAATAGGGGGACATGTGGACATGACTCGACATAAGTGACAACTCGGCATGACAACTGATGTGTGCACAATTTATATAAATTCTAGTGTTTATGCATGGTTTTGATGCTGATTTGTATGAATTCTTACCCCAATTTAGCTTGATTTCAGAAAATTGTCAAAGGGGACAAGTCTAGGGAAAAAGAGCATAAAATCATGCTAAAAGAGGCCAAATAGAAGGTGATACAACCTTGCTGGGAGTAAGGCCCATCCGAGAGGTCATAGGAAGGCCATTCGGCCCATGCAGCCCATGCTGCACTCTTTGGGAAAGCCCAAAGAGAGAGCCCAACTGAAGCTCTCCAATGAAGCCTATTCGGCCCAGCAATGAGGAGGCCCATTTGTAGATCAAGAGCAGCTCAAGAGCACCCCAAAGTGCAGCCCAAGGAGCCTAAAGGTGGGAAACTTTCTAGAAGAGAGAAAGGAGGTGTCGTGAAAAACAAGGCTAATTGGATAATTCTGGACAATTTTGGCACTGAATAGTAATTTGGGCATAACTCTCTCATCCAGACTCCGATTGAGATGATTCAAGATGAGTTGGAAAGATAAAGAAAAGTTCTAGAACTTTTATGTTGAATTTTGATAGACACAGACTGAATCGGGGTCAAAATCGAGCCAAAATTATCTGGAATTGCACTATAGAACTTTCTAGATGAGAGAATTTTCTAGAGGAGAGAACGTTCTAGAGGAGAGAACTTTCTAGATGAGAGAACTTTCTAGAGGAGGAAAGGGGCTGATAAGAAGACTATAAAAGGAGAAGAGAGCCAAGGGAAAAGGGGTCCAACATCTGATTTCAAACTCTCCTTGAGCTCTTGTTCTAAGAGAGAAAAAGAGAGAGAGATAGGCGCAAGAGAGGAGAAGAGAGGAGGAACAAGCAGCTTCAAGAGAAGAAGAAGCTGAATTCGAAGGGGAAGAAAGCAATTGGAGATCAAGGTTTCATCATCACTTGATTTCTGCACAATTTGGTAGTCGAATTCAGCTAAGATTTATGTAATTTCTCCATCAAATTTTCCTTTCTTTCTGTAATCAAAGCTTGTTTTATGTAAATTCAATTCTGTAATTTGTTTTCTAAGTTCATTCGAGTAAAGTAGGTTCAATTTTGAAGTTTCTTGTTTGGAATTTTAATTGTGGTTTGTTGGCCAAACTGCTAGTTTGAAATCTCATATATGAAATTTCAGATCATGAATCTACAAGGTCTGGATTGCTATTTTTCAATCTCAGATCTGTAAAATCAGACCATGAAATAGTGAGATCCGAACTACTATTCTTTAAAATCAGATCTATGATTTCAGATCATGAACTTGTAATACCTGAATTACTTGAGAAAGAATTCAGGTAGCTTTAATTCAGTCTAGCCGAATTGTTCCTCTTTCTTGGAATTCCTAGAGTTCTTAAGAAAGACTAAGAATTCAGATCTGCCAATCAAGAGTCGAATTGAGTGCAAGGTTAGAGATAACTTGCACAATTCGGTTGGTGTTCATTCAACTGAGTTGATGATCATCCAGCTGAAATGAAGCCCTAGAATTGCTAAGATCTGAATGCATGCATAGTGATTAGATCCTTGATAGAGATATAAGGACCATCACTCATGCATAGATTGAACATGCGCTCGAGAGAGGCTATTCATTGCTTTGGGATTTCACCAAACCAAGGCTGAATCCTATTCTACTCGAATTGCCTAGAAAATTAGTTGCTGAATTTATTTTTCTATGCATCTTTAGCATGTCTCCTCACTTACATACAAGGTGTTGGGTCCAATTTGTTAGAAATAACTTTGTAGTTAGAATTTCAGATTTTCATTAGTTTTACATTTTGGCTGATCAGATAACAGTAAACCAATTTATTACTAGTAGTTGCTACATAAGTCCTCGTGGGAATGATACTCTACTCACTACTCTATTACTTGAGCAGCTAGTGCACTTGCTAGTGTCACAATGAGCTCCACGTCAACAACCTAGCCGCAACTCAGCGTGATGAGCTCGCTGGAGCCTAGCCTGATAGCTCGGCATGGGAAACAACTCACTATAAGGTGGTATTTAGGTTACCCCGAGCTCTCTCCCGAATGGGAAGCACCCCGAGGTCCCTCCAAGTGAGCCCCGAGCTCCTTCCAAGTAAGAAGCCCCCAAGCTCCTCCTCTAGAAGGGAGCACCCCGATCTAAGATACCTGGGTAAGGAACATCCCGAACAGAAGGCACTTTGGGTAAGCTTGCTAGTAGGGTCCTGCCCAAACCTAAGTAGCCACCTCAAAGAATTACTTGTTTGGGTAGAAGCACCTTGACGTGTCAGCAGTAGCTCGGTACTAGGTAACTCAGTGTATCACCTGACAACCATACCTGCCAGATCTGGAGACTGCACCCACGTCTCTGGTCAAGCGGCATCGTGCCTGCCAGGCTCTGACAAGCGTCCCTTGCCTGACAGGGCCGTACCCTGTAATAGTTACCTGTGCCCACCAGCTCAGCTTTGGCAGTAACGGCTACAACAGAGAATCTGAGGTGATTACGCCAAATTTGACAAGGCATCCATATAAAAAGGCCTCGACCCCCAAGAACAAAGGTTGCATTCACGCTATCTGCACTCTAGCTTTCTTCATCTTCTTTGCAATTTTCTCTCTCAGAGTTCTAACTTAAGCATCGAAGTGTTCCTGTCGGGCGAGCTCCCCAGGAATCTTTCATCCTCTTCTTCTTCTCAAGTATCGTCCGTCGCCAACTTGGAGTGTGGCCCCTTGCCAGGTAGGAGTGCTCAGATTGCGCACCATAAAAAATATTAACAAATCTAATTTGAATTAAAATGATTGTCTCCATGTGGAGCATATATATACACGAGTGGAGGGACATGATCAGAGAAAATATGTCCATCCAAATCCAATTACCAAATTAAATTTGAGAAAATATTTATTTATATATTGTAATTACATGGTTTGAATCCATTACAGACAATCTAGATCCAATCCAATCTTTGTCCAATAGAAAAATAATCCAATCCAATACATTTTAATGCAAATGGATTGTGATGAAGGGTGATTTGACCTGACCTCCTAAGAAGGCAGCATGTGGACATGACTCGACATAACTAACAGATCAGTGTGATAGCCAGGCTACAACAGAGTAACGAGCTCGTTAAAGTCCTCACAGGTCAGCTTGCTACATTACAGCTTGCCACGGAACGAGCTCGCTACAGCGCGAGCTCAAGGACCCCAGTATGCTGAAAGGGAACACTCCAAGTTAAGTCTATCCCAGCTTGCGAGCTGGGATAATCAACTCGCTCCAATACTTAGGCAAGAGGACCGCCTCAAAGGAAACCTCAGGCAGAATCACCTCGAAATACCTCTAGGAGCTCGCTACAAGGCAGCTCGCTATTGAGCGATGGTGCAATCCCTGCTTATCTGACAAGACTGTACCCGTCAGACTGCACCACGTCTCCTGACTGACGGTGCAATCCCTGCCATCCCAGCGGACTGCACCCACATCTCTCGACAGGTGGCGGCGTGCCTGTCCTTTCTGGGTCGTGTCTCTCATTTGATCGTGCAGTACTTTACAACAGTTACCTGCACAGCCCTAGCAAATAACGACTGCGACAGAAGGCCAGTGGCGGTTACACTCGATTTCACAAGACCATTTATATTTAAAGGCCTCGGTTTCCAAGGGGCGAAGGAAATTGACCTGATCTAGCGCTACCTACACTCTTAGCTCTCTTTGCATTTCTTACAACTCTCTTAAAGTTCTGACTTAAGCATCGGAGTATTTCCACCAGGCGTGCTCCCCTGGAATCCTTCACCTTCCTCTTCTCAGGTACCGTCCGTCGCCAGTTAGGATTCAGGTGTCCGCCAAATAAGAGTGTCCGGATCGTGCTGCATCAGATTGGATTATTGGATTTGATCCATCCTATTTATAATATAAACTAAACAAGCTATTCAGGTTCTGCTCGTTAAATACTTGAACTTAGTTCAAAGTAACCGAGTTTGAGTCAAGTTTGACTTGAGTAGTTGGTCAAGCTGATTTCGAGCTTTACAATATCCGACCAGAGTGGCTTGCAAGCCTAATTGAGTTCATAGCGGAATATTATTTTTTAGTATATTTGTATTTATAATATAAATAAATAAACATTAATTTTTTATACTAACTTATTTATAATATTAGTTTATCATTAGATTTTAATATATTTTTGTTTTTAATATTTTTAATATTAATTTATTTATAACTTTTAATACTAATTTATTTATAAAGGGATTGAATCAAGCTAGGTTGAGTAGCTCATGAGTACAACTTGAATCAAGTTCAAACAAAAAACTTTGAAACCCTATCGAGCTCAAGGTGAATTTTGAGCTCTTTGTTGACTTGATTATACCCCTATCCCATCCGAACTGAAGAATTACAGAAGACCACAAAAAATGCAAAAGAAAAAAATATAAAAAATAACTTAGAAAATACAAATTCTTGTTTTGTACGAAAAGGGAAAGAGAGATTCTTAAGAGTGAGAGAGAGCCTTATTACCTGTCTTGCTATAGGAGAAATCATTGTATTGATTTAAAGTGTGAGTTAGCATTTGAAATGGGACTGGATGTTTAATGTCCAATAAAATCCTACAATATAATGTCAAACTTAATATACTTTTCCAATCCTATATGACATTGAAATCGAACTTTATTGGATTGGATTCAAATTGCATTCAACCCAAACGCGGTGGTCCATTCACAACCCTACTGGGTGTGAGGTCAGGTCAATAATCAATTTCACCGGTGAGTGATGGTTAATGTGTAATTTTATTTTTCACAAAAAAAAAAAACAGTTGCACCAGAATAATTTTCCTTTTTACTACCGGATGGAGTTGGACGAGTTGCGCAGTCTAAACTATTTATTTTTGTTACTTCGTTCATGTAACAATTGGTTAACCTGAAAGAAGCTTCTGTCCAACAGAATAATTAACTCCCCATGAAACAAGCTTGAGTCCAACAGAATAATTAACAATGGGTTAATCTGGAAAGCAGTAGATTTGAAGAATGGCATGAAGTATTCAACTATTACGAGAAAAATAATAATAAATTTTGATACTATAATTTTACATATATACTGTTGAGGACGGATTCGGTATTACAAAGAATGAATATAGTACTTGATAGCAAATCAAGGACTAACCTAAAAGTCTTTTTATCCTACAATGTTCAAATGAATAAATTAATAATCGTAAATTTTGTTGAGCCGGATTGGGCGGACGAGAGTCCTTACTCCTTACTTCCTTCAAGATTTGTGCACTTGGCGGATTGGGACGAGTGTCCTTACTTTCTCGATTCCGTCAGGTCTTGGACTAGAATCCTTAATACCTCATGTTTTTAAGCATTGCTGAAATCATGATCTGCACCAGGGCTTGGACCAGAGTTTTTGATGCCTCCTAGAGTTTGATAGTTGGTGAAACTGTGACCGGCCCCAGGGCTTGGACCGGAGTTTTTTATGCCACCGAAGGTTTGAGAGTTGGTGAAACTATGACCTCCGCCAGGGCTTGGACCGGAGTTTTTGATGCCACCGAAGGTTTGAGAGTTGGTGAAACTATGACCTCCGCCAGGGCTTGGACCGGAGTTCTTGATGCCTCCAAGGGTTTGAGAGTTGGTGTAACTATGACCTGCACCAGGACTTGGACCGGAGTTCTTGATGCCACCAAGGGTTTGAGAGTTGGTGAAACTATGACCTCCACCAGGGCTTGGACCGGAATCCTTGATGCCTCCAAGGGTTTGAGAGTTGGTGTAACTGTGGCCTGCACCAGGGCTTGGACCGGAATCCTTGATGCCTCCAAGGGTTTGAGAGTTGGTGTAACTGTGGCCTGCACCAGGGCTTGGACCAGAATCCTTGATGCCTCCAAGAGTTTGAGAGTTGGTGAAACTGTGACCTCCACCAGGGCTTGGACCGGAATCCTTGATGCTTCCAAGGGTTTGAGAGTTGGTGTAACTGTGACCTGCACCGGGGCTTGGACTAGTATCCTTGATGCCTCCAAGGGTTTGAGAATTGGTGTAGCTGTGACCTGCACCAGGGCTTGGACCATAATCCTTGATGCCTCCAAGGGTTAGAGAGTTGGCGAAACTGCGACCTCCACCAGCGCTTGGACTGGAATCCTTTATGCCTTCGAGGGTTTGAGAGTTGGTGTAACTATGACCTGCACCGGGGCTTGGACCAGAATTCTTGATAGCTTCCTCTAGTGCTCGGATCGCGCTGCATCATTTGGCGCCGTCTGTGGGAACGCTTGAAAAGGCCTTCCTCTAATCTCTGCAACTTTCTCTAAGCACTCAACATTCATGGCTTCCTCTAACAATGCCGGACGTGGTGCCGACCATAACGCTTCTGGGGAGCGACCTCAACTCCCCACTGTCTGCATTGGACAGTTCATCGTCCCCCTCTCTATGGGTGGAGTTCCCAGCCTAAATGTGCCTCAGACAGCGGCACCTATGAAGGCTCCACTCCCTTCCACGGTTGGAACAACCTTCACTAAACCTTCTACTATTCCCCCAGTGATCAACCAAAACCATCTTGAAGACCTGGTGCAGTGCATGTGAGCTATGCAAGGTCAAATGTAGCAGTTCCAGCAGTTTCAACTCTATCAGCAGCAAGTGCTACATCAAGTTTCTCATACTAGTATCAACAGAAGTTCCCTTCACTGCCTTAGGCCCAGCAGTCGCTTACCCCTCAGCATCCGGCCATGAAGGAAGCCAAGCCCTCCTGTCGGAGCGAACGTCCTCGCCGGGGAGAGGCCTCTCAAACCCGGAATCCTTCCAAGAGCCAAGCCTCATCCCACGGCAGAAAGGAGAGACCAGTCACCCCCGCCTCGCTGCCCGCAGGCAGGTCGGGGAACTCCCAGCCGGTTGGGCCCGCATCGCCTCAGCACTCTCAGTTCGAGCTCGCGTTCGCCAAAAACCAGTTTGAGGTCCTAGTCGTAGATTACTGGCAAGGCCCTTTGGTTCATAGCTATCATAAGCAGTCCGAGCCCATCAAGCTCGGTAATACTGAAGCAAGCAACACCAATGCCGAGCCGACGAAGTAGTAGCGGAGGCACCAACGAGCTCGCCGAACTGCCACTCGTGTCCTACCCTAGCTCAAGGGTAAGAAGGAGGTAAACTTAGGTGAAGTAAAAACAACTCCTCTCCTTTCAGTTCCCTCCCCCCTGTCTCCAGAACTTCTTGTTGTTCCTATGCCAAAGGACTTTAAGCTTCCTCCCCTGGATAAGTATGACAGATCCTTCGATCTGAATGACCATGTTGATGCCTTCCAGTCCCAGATGCACTTGGCAAGGGCCAGTGAATCCTGCATGTGCATGGCTTTCTCCACCACCTTCAAAGGAGTGGCCCGCACATGGTACTGAAACCTTGCACCTAGATCGATAAGAAGTTGGACGCAGTTCGTGCTAGTCTTCACTTCCTATTTCGTCACCAGCAAGAGGTGCCCGAGAACTCAGGAGAGCCTCCTTGGCAGAGTCCAGAAGGAAGGGAAGTCCATTTAGAGTTATTTCAAGCGGTTCAATGATGCTTGTTTGCAAATACCCGACCTGGACCCCGCAGTTCGGCTCACCGCGACCAAGCGTGGCATTACCCACAAAGAATTCAAGTGGCACGTGGTTGTTAATCAACCCAAGACTGTGACTGAGTTCCTCAAGCTCGCAGATCAGTTTATAGGGATGAAGGAGGAGATCAACCAGAAAGGTGAACAGGCCATTGAGAAAAGAAAAAGGGAAACAGAGTCCTCAACTTAGGGTGATAGCAAGAAGAAGAAGGACCTAGCTTGGGGAGCAAGGCCGAGTCAGCCTTTTTGAGCTCTGCTAGCCGAAAGAATGGACTATACCCGCTTGAACGAGATAGAGGAGCCCATCCGTCGCGGATACTTGAGAAATTTTGTACAAAATAATAATAATAATAAAGCAGGTCGATAGGGGGAGCAGAGTAGAGATGCTCCCGAATCCAGCAGGCAGGCAGAACAACCGTAGAGGTAGCCCCCTGAAGAGAGACCAGTTCGGGGGACTATCCACATGATTGTCGGAGGTTCAGTCATTGCGGGCTGTACCTCAGCTGTAGCTCGGACATTAGCTCGCGAGGCCACTCAGGAAGAGCAGAATCCCCCGAAGCGGCCAAGGACGGAAGACCCGATCTTCTTCATAGATGACGATGCGCGCGGGGTCCACTACCCCCATGATGATGCACTCGTTATAAAGGTAAAGATTAACGACTTTGAAGTCAGGCGTGTCCTCGTCGACTCTAGCAGATTGACAAATATCCTTTTCAAAGCAGCATTCGACAAACTCCAGCTCCAAGAAAGTGACCTGAAGCCCGCAAATACTCCCCTGGTAGGCTTCAGCGGAGAGGAAGTCAGGACCCTGGGAAGGATTATAGTACCTGTGGAAGTCAGCACCTGGCCTAGCATATTGAGGCTCAACCACGACTTCTTAGTGGTCGCAACCCCCTCCCCGTACAATGCCATAGTAGGACAGTTGATCACCCGTGCCCTACGTGCAGTGGTCTCCACTTACTATTTGGCAATAAAGTTCCCCACGGACTTCGGAATTGGGATAGCGCGAGGTGACCAGCTTGAATCTCGCAAGTGCTACGTCACCGCGCTCAAAGGGAAAGCCAAGGTGGCCGACGACCTTGAGCTGGAGTGACCTATGGAGCAATGCGAGGAGTGAGTTGTACCCACAGAAGAGACTGCCTCCATCCTAGCATCGACAGAGGACCCAACTTGGACACTTCAGATCAACGCTTCCATTAAGGAGCCTCTGCGATCTCAACTGGTAAGCTTCTTACTTAAAAATTTAGATGTTTTTGCATGGTCCACGGTAGAGATGCCCGACATAGACCCTAGCCTCATAACTCACAAGCTTAATATTGATCATGTAGTTAGGCCCATTAGACAGAAGAAACGCAACTTAGCCCAAAAGCGATGGAGAGCAGTCGACTATATAAGAGAGGTCCATTACCTGAGCTGGGTGGCCAACCCTGTTCTGGTAAACAAGGCCAACGGTAAATGGCACATGTGCGTCGATTATACCAACCTGAACCGAGCTTGCCCAAAGGACTGCTTCCCACTCCCCAAGATCGATTGCCTGGTGGACGCTACCTCAAGGCATGAGTTGCTGAGTTTCCTAGACACCTATTCGGGCTACAATCAGATCAGGATGGACCCAACTGACAAAGAAAAGACTGCCTTCATAACCGAGCTCGGCCTGTACTATTACAATGTCATGCCCTTGGATTAAAAAATGTCTGGGCAACCTTTCAAAGACATAAATAAATTATTTGAGCCATTGATTAGCAGAAAAATAGAATGTTATGTAGATGACATGGTTGTCAAAACCCAATTTTCGCATGATTTAATACAAGACTTGTATTCAGTCTTTGAAATTTTGTGTAAGTTTAACATGAAATTGAACCCGAATAGGTGTGTCTTCGGTGTCACATTGGGTAAATTCCTAGGGTACATCGTTAACCGGCGCGGCATTGAGGTTAACCCAGATAAAATTAAGGCCATCCTAGACATGAGACCACCTCGAAAACTAAAGGAGGTTCAGAGGCTGAATGGCCAAATAGTTGCCCTGAGCCGCTTCATGTCCAAGTCGGCAGACCACTGCTTGCCTTTCTTCAAGGCAATTAAAAGCAAAGGTTTTGAATGGACCGAAGAGTGCCAGCTCACGTTTGACGAGCTCAAAAGGTACCTCGCTAGTATACCACTCTTCGGTTCAGAGGCTGAATAGCCAAATAGCTGCCCTGAGCCGCTTCATGTCCAAGTCAGTAGACCGCTGCCTGCCTTTCTTCAAGGCAATTAAAAGCAAAGGTTTTGAATGGACCGAAGAGTGCCAGCTCGCATTCGACAAGCTCAAAAGGTACCTCGCTAGTATACCCGTCTTAACCCAACCCAACGACCTATCTACTATGTTAGTAAAGTGTTGCAAGGAGTAGAGACGAGATATCCAGAGATAGAAAAGTTGGCTTATGCACTAGTTATTGCAGCCCAGAACTTTGTCTGTACTTCCAAGCTCACATATCATCGTCCTTACCAACAAACCTCTGAGGCAAGTTCTGCTCAAGCCCGAGGTCTCTGGTAGACTGACGAAGTGGGTGGTTGTGCTCAGCGAGTACGACCTTCAATACAAGCCACAAACTGCTATCAAGGCCCAAGCATTAGCAGACTTCGTCACGGAATGCACTTTCACCTCCGAAGTCCTCAGGCTGGTCAAACACGAGGCCCCCAGCTTGGGCGAGCTTGAAGATCCCAGGCCGGTTGAGCTCGAGCACCGTGAAGTAGTAACAAGTGCGGCATCTCTCCTAGTTAGGCTGAATGCGAACTAGGATGAGGTGCTTTGGATCCTTTACGTAGAAGGCTCATCAAACCACCAAGGCAACGGAGCTGGAATCGTTATGTACGGCCCAAGCGGCACAAAACTGGAGTATGCACTACGCTTTGAGTTCGCGACATCCAACAATGAAGAAGAGTACGAGGCATTAATAGCCATGCTGGCTCTAGCCAAGGAAGTGAAAGCCAAGCATATCATCATCTGTAGTGGTTCCTAGCTCGTGGTTAATCAAGTCACAAGCGAATACGAAGCTTGCAAACCAACCATGATCGCCTACTTAACTAGAGTAAGAGAGGCTCTGCTCAACTTCCAGTCACACTTAATCAAGCAAATCCCGAGATCGGAGAATGCTGAAATCGACGCCTTGTCCCGGCTAGCCAGCACCAGTGATAATACCATGAGAACCATGTACATAGAGAACCTGCCTCGGCCTAGCATTCTCGGGGGGGGGGGGGGGGAGCAGAGGAGGCTGCTCCTGTCGTGCAAGCAGAGCTGAGCTGGATCGATCTGCTCGCGAGCTTCCTGATGCATGGGACCCTCCCTGCGGACCATAATGTCGCCAAAAGGGTGAAGCATCAGGCGGCCAAATACGTCATGATAGACGGACGGCTGTACTGGAGATCTTACACGCAGATGCGGTCGAGCTCGTCAAAAAGTGTGACAAGTGCCAGAAGCACGCCAATATCCACCACCAACCTGCCGCCGACCTAAAGTACCTCACCAGTCCATGGCCTTTCGCACAATGGGGGATCGATATACTCAGACCATTCCCACCAGCAATAGGACAGAGAAGGTTCTTAGTGGTGGTAGTTGATTATTTCACTAAGTGGGTAGAAGCTGAACCCCTCGTAACGATCACAACTCGAAACATACAGAACTTATTCTAGAAATATATAGTGTGCCACTTTGGGTTACCTCGAGTGCTAATCTCTGACAATGGTAAGTAGTTCGAGGACATTAAATTCCAAAACTGGTGCCAAGACATGGGAATTCAACAGAACTTTACTTCAGTCCGCTATCCTCCGTGGACTGAAGGCATGCCTGGACCGAGCTAAAGGACTATGGGCAGACGAGACCCCCTTCAACCTCACCTACGACACTGAAGCAGTCATCCCAATCGAGATCGAGGTTCCTTTGCTACGTCTAGAAGCGTATGATGACAAGGAAAATGAAGATGAGCTACGCACCAACCTCGACCTACTTGATGAAGTATGGGACCTCGCATATATTAGGACCGTGGCCTACCAGCAGAGAGTAGCTCGGTACTATAATGTCAGGGTCAAGAAACGGAACCTCCGCGTCAGTGACCTGGTCCTTCATAAAGTTATGGTGTCTGAGCTCGGTGTTGGTAAGCTCGGGCCAAATTGGGAAGGACCCTATTGAGTAAAGCGGGTGCTCGGGGAAGGAACATACGAGCTCAAAACCCTAGAAGGGAAACAAGTACATCGGGCATGGAATATTGTCGACTTAAGGCAATATTACCTATAAATTACTAAGTAGGCCATGAGTCACTCCCAGAGCCTAAGGGCCAAAACGCCAAGCTAACAAAGACCTCGGCACCATAAGACCCAGTCACCTCTATGGCATGGGCAAACTCTTAGTGTGGACTATAAGTCACTCCCCAGCCTACGGGCTAAAACATCGAGCTAACGAGAACCTCAACACCAAATAAAACCTAGTCAGTTCATCGGCATAGGCTAAGTATTAGTACTGAAGGCATAGGCAGCTCGAGTGTGAACCCTATGATGCATAGCTCGCCACGGTATACTAGTTGAAACTGATAAGGGACAACCTACGTCAATTTAACCCAGGTGCATACAAGTCGGGCATATGCTTACTACGATAACCACCTTGGGGTATACCATAAACTCTCCTCAAGTATTGGGAAACAATTCAGAGTAACAACAACTAAGAAACCCCACTTTGGGCAGTTAGCTCTAATAGTTCGAGTGATAAAGTCACTCCGGCAAAAAGTGAAGAGCACATAACACTTAGTAGAAGGAAAAAAAACATCTCATTACTAGATCTTATAAACATAAACAAACAAAAAACTGGGCCTAACAGCTCGAGAGGAGTTCATGAAAAACAAAGAAAAAACCAGGCACAATAGCTCGAGAGAGTTCATCAAAAAAGAAATATTTAAAACCAGGTTCAGACACCTGGGAACAACCACTTCAGAATTCATTCAAGAAGAAAAAACAAGAACTACTGGCCTTAAGGTTCCATCCCCTCCACGTCCTTGTCGTCCTCCAGAGAGTTAGGCTCCTCCTCCTCCGCCATGTCTGTCGTTTCTGGGTCCAGACCCTTTATCGTTATGCCTTCAAGGTTGAGCCCGGAGAACTTCTTCCGGACCAGCCATCGGTAGAGTTTGAATGTCGAACGGTAGAAGCTCGAGCCGTACTCCACCTGTAGGTCGTGGTACTCCTGGGAGTCCTTAAAGTCCCACACCGCCTTAGCTCGCTCTGCCTCCACCATGGCATCAAAGTTCTGAGTCCGATCCTGGAGCATGGACTCCAAGTTCTAGACCTGCTGGCGAAGGAGCTCCCTCTCCGCTATCACCCTCGATGACTCCTCCCAATAGCGAGCGCTCTCCTCAGATAGCCGAGCGATCTATGCTTCCTGGTCCCGGACGAGCAGCTCCTGAGCCTTGCTCCTCTTCCGAGCCTGGAGGATTTCACCTTGGGCCTGGTCAAGCTCGCACCGGAGCTTCTGCACATTCGACCTCTGAGTGATGGCGTCCTTGGAGTGAATGTTAGTCTAGAGGGCCATGGCATGGATGGCGGAGTTCACCTGACAGCAAAAGCCCGAGGTAAAAAAAAAAAAAAAAAAGAAGGGAAGAGAAGGAAAAAAGCAACCACTTACCACCATGCAGCGAGCCGAGGCCATCCAGGCGAACTGCCTAGGGTCCATCCCTCCCCAATCGACGACCTCCTCATGGGTGACAGCCTGCCGACTCCTTCGCGAGGCCACGATGAAGTCAGTGACGCTTTCCTCCTTACCCTCGGTAGGGAACCGCATGAAGGCGATGGAACGAGATTGCACAGACGGAGGGTGTTGCCCTTGGGGTAGGACCTCCCCTTCTTCTGCACCACCTTCTATGGCTACTCCCTCGAACGGAACCGGTGGGACCTCTGGCGGTGGTGGAACGAAGCCTGGGTTCGCAGCCTCGAACTCGGTGCTCTCGAAAGTGGATGCTCGGTCAGGGTGCGACCTCTTGGCCCTGCACTTCTGGTTGCTCGACAGAAGGCGATGTGTGTCTACACTAGACATGTTGGCTGCCAAAAATCATAAGGCATTAGTCCACCAAAAAAAAAAAAGAGAGAGCGTGACCTAAGGGCAACCTACCAAGGCTCAGGCTGGCCTACACAAGCTTGTCCTCGGCCAAAAAGTCCGAGCAATGGAAGCCAATCGCTGCCCAGGATTGCAGCATCTCCCAAACTTTTGGATCCAAGTTAACACCCGAATCTTGGATGGTGGCCCTTCAGTTGGTCGGGAAGGGCCACCCTTCAGGGTTGTGAACTACAAAATAATCCCACTTCCAAGTAGGGATCTTGTTCGGCAGGTCGTGAAGGAGATTGAAGTTGGGACGGGGAGAAAAGTAATAAGAACGCCTTTCTGGAGGCACTCCGGGGGAGGCATTCTTGATGGAAAGAATAGAGGAGAAGATGTCGAGGTCGAGAGGAAGACAATACTCATAAAACAAAGAAATTGTCCCAACTACATTTCAGATTGAGTTGGGGTGAAGTTGGTCTATAGTAACATTAAAATGGTTTAAAACCTCCACTATCAAAGGATGTAGAGGAAGATGAAGGCCAGCAATGAGCTGTTCCTAGAAGATCACGATTTCGTCATGACCGTGTTTCCAAGGATAGTCGCCGGATGGGAGACTGTAGATGAGATTTCTGGGAAGGTCAAATTGAAGGACCAAGGTCCTCAGTCTCTCCATTGACATGGAGGAAGGACCAAAGCTACCCGGCTCCCTACCCTGGGAAGTGGAAGCCGTTTCGTTGTAGGCCTCCCGAGCCTCCGGAGCCTGCCCCCAAGCTCACCTTGAGCTCGAAGGGGCATCATCTTGGTTATCGCCCCGAGGAAAGATATTGTATGGGTACCCAGACATTACTGACAAAACAAAGAGGACTCACCAGGAAAAGGTTGAACCAAAAGGACAGTGTGAACAGAAGAAGAGCTCGAGCAACTAGGCAAAGGCGCGACCTCAAATCCAAAAGCAAGGCAAGTTGGCATGAGAAAAATGAGGCCTGGGGCCCTCCTATTTGTAGCCACTATTCCCACAAACCGACGGTTAAGATCAAGGCGAATCCGATGGTTCGTAATCGAACTGACAACACGTCTCCTGAAACTGAAGTATGACTGGCTGCATGTCTTCCATGATTAAGGTAATGTCGGCTACACGTCTTCTGAAACTGAGAGCCATTTTGGCGAGCTTTTTGGCACTTGAAAAGTCTAGAAACCGCCTGATATCGACGTATGTATTTAATGCGATCAATCAATCCAGTTTGAATTTTGGGTCAAATCCGCCCGTCACCTCATGAACTCCCCGCGCAAAGAGTGAGACCCTTAGCCCGAGGAGTGGGGGGCAATTGATGGAGGGTGATTTGACCCAACCTCCTAAGAAGGTGGCACATGGACATGACTCGACATAAGTAACAGCTCAGCGTGACAGCCTAGCTACAACAGAGCAACGGGCTCGTTAAAGTCCTCGTAGGTCAGCTTGCTACATTACAGCTCGCCATGGAACGAGCTCGCTACAGCACGAGCTCAAAGACCCCAGTATGCTGAAAGGGAACAATCCAAGCTAAGTCTATCCTAGCTTGCGAGCTGGAAGGTGATGAGCACGCTGGAGCCTAGCCTGATAGCTCGGCATGGGCAGCAACTTGCTACTAGGTGGTATTTAGGTTACCCCGAGCTCTCTCCCAAAGGGGAAGCACCCCGAGGTCCCTCCAAGTGAGCCCCGAGCTCCTCCCAAATAAGGAGCCCCCGAGCTCCTCCTCTAGAAGGGAGCACCCCGATCTAAGATCCCTGGGTAAGGAACATCCCGAACAGAAGGCACTTTGGGTAAGCTTGCCAGTAGCCTCCTACCCAAACCTAAGTAGCCACCTCAAAGAATTACTTGTTCGGGTAGAAGCACCTCGACATGCCAGCAGTAGCTCGATACCAAGTAACTCAGTGTATCGCCTGACAACCATACCTGCCAGATCTGGAGACTGCACCCACGTATCTGGCCAGGCAGCGTCATGCCTGCCAGGCTCTGACAAGTGTCCCTTGCTTGACAGAGCCGTACCCTGTAATGGTTACCTGCGCCCACCAGCTCAGCTCTGGCAGTAACGACTGCAACAGAGAATCAGAGGCGATTATGCCAGATTTGACAAGGCATCCGTATAAAAAGGCCCCGACCCTCAAGGAACAAAGGTAATTGCATTCACGCCATCTGCACTCTAGCTTTCTTCATCTTCTCTGCAATTTTATCTCTCAGAGTTCTAACTTAAGCATCAGACTGTTCCTGCTGGGCGAGCTCCTCGGGAATCCTTCATCCTCTTCTTCTCAAGTATCGTCCGTCGCCAACTTGGAGTGTGGCCCCTTGCCAGGTAGGAGTGCTCAGATTGTGCACCATCAAAAATATTAACAAATCTAATTTGAATTAAAATGATTGTCTCCATGTGGAGCATATATATACATGAGTGGAGGGACATGATCAAAGAAAATATGTCCATCCAAATCCAATTACCAAATTAAATTTAAGAAAATATTTATTTATATAATGTAATTACATGGTTTGAATCCATTACAGACAATCTAGATTCAATCCAATCTTTGTCCAATAGAAAAATAATCCAATCCAATCTGTTTTAATGCAAATGGATTGTGATGGAGGGTGATTTGACCTGACCTCCTGAGAAGGCGGCACGTGGACATGACTCGACATAAGTAACAGCTCAGCGTGACAGCCTAGCTACAACAGAGTAATGAGCTCGTTAAAGTCCTCGCAGGTCAGCTCGCCACGGAACGAGCTCGCTACAGCACGAGCTCAAGGACCCCAGTATGCTGAAAGGGAACACACCAAGCTAAGTTTATCCCAGCTTGTGAGCTGGGATAATCAGCTTGCTCCAATACTTAGGCAAGATGACCGCCTCAAAGGAAACCTCAGGAAGAATCACCTCGGAATACCTCCAGGAGCTCACTATAAGGCAGCTCGCTATGGGATAGCTCGCTGTAAGGCAGCTTGCTATTGAGCAACGCGGCGTTTTCAGGAAGCTTCTTATCTGACAAAACTGTACCCGTCAGACTGCACCACGTCTCCTGACTGGCGGTGCAATCCCTGCCAGCCTAGCGGACTGCACCCACATCTCTCGATAGGTGGTGGCGTGCCTGTCCTTTCCGAGTCGTGTCTCTCATTTGATTGGGTAGTACTCTACAATGGTTACCTGCACAACCCTGGCAAATAACGGTTGCGGCAGAGGGTCAGTGGCGGTTACACCTGATTTGACAAGAACATCTATATTTAAAGGCCCTAGTTTCCAAGGGGCGGAGGAAATTGAACTGATCTAGCGCTACGTACACTCTTAGCTCTCTTTGCATTTCTTACAACTCTCTTAAAGTTCTAACTTAAGCATCGGAGTATTCCCACTAGGCGAGCTCCCCGGGTATCCTTCACCTTCCTCTTCTCAGGTACCGTTCGTCGCCAGTTAGGAGTCAGGTGTCCGCCAACTAGGAGTATCCGGATCGTGCTGCATCAGATTGGATTATTGGATTCGATCCATCCTATTTATAATATAAACTAAACGAACTATTTAGGTTCTGCTCGTTAAATACTTGAACTTAGTTCAAAGTAACCGAGCTTGAGTCAAGTTTGACTTGAATAGTTGGTCAAGCTGATTTCGAACTTTACAATATCCGATCAGAGTGGCTTGCAAACCTAATTGAGTTCATAGCGGAATATTATTTTTCAGTATACTTGTATTTATAATATATATATATATATATAAATAAACATTAATTTTTTATACTAACTTATTTATAATATTAATTTATCTTTAGATTTTAATATATTTTTGTTTTTAATATTTTTAATATTAATTTATTTATAATTTTTAATACTAATTTATTTATAAAGGGATTGAATCAAACTAGGTTGAGTAGCTCATGAGTACAACTTGAATCAAGTTCAAACAAAAAACTTTGAAACCCTATCGAGCTCAAGGTGAATTTTGAGCACTTTGTTGACTTGATTATACCCCTATCCCATCCGAACTGGAGAATTACAGAAGATCACAAAAAATGCAAAAGAAAAAAATATAAAAAATAACTTAGAAAACACAAATTCTTGTTTTGTAAGAAAAGGGAAAGAGAGATTCTTAAGAGAGAGAGAGAGCCTTATTACCTGTCTTGCTATAGGAGAAATTGTTGTGTTGATTTAAAGTGTGAGTTAGCATTTGAAATGGGACTGGATTTTTAATGTCCAATCAAATCCTACAATATAATGTCAAACTTAATATACTTTTCCAATCCTATATGACATTCAAATCGAACTTTATTGAATTGGATTCAAATTGCATTCAACCCAAACGCGGTGGTCCATTCACAACCCTACTGGGTGTGAGGTCAGGTCAACAATCAATTTCACCGGTGAGTGATGGTTAATGTGTAATTTTATTTTTCACAAAAAAAAAAAAACAGTTGCACCAGAACAATTTTACTTTTTACTACCGGATTGAGTTGGACGAGTTGCGCAGTCTAAACTATTTATTTTTGTTACTTCGTTCATGTAACAATTGGTTAACCTGAAACAAGCTTCTGTCCAACAGAATAATTAACAATGGGTTAATCTGAAGAATGGCATGAAGTATTCAACTATTACGAGAAAAATAATAATAAATTTTGATACTATAATTTTACATATATACTGATCAGGACGGATTTGGTATTACAAAGAATGAATATAGTACTTGATAGCAAATCAAGGACTAACCTAAAAGTCTTTTTATCCTACAATGTTCAAATGAATAAATTAATAATCGTAAATTTTGTTGAGCCGGATTGGGCGGACGAGAGTCCTTACTCCTTACTTCAAGATTTGTGCACTTGGCGGATTGGGACGAGTGTCCTTACTTTCTCGATTCCGTCAGGTCTTGGACTAGAATCCTTAATACCTCAAGTGTCTAAGCATTGCTGAAACCATGATCTGTACCAGGGCTTAGACCAGAGTTTTTGATGCCTCCTAGAGTTTGATAGTTGGTGAAACTGTGACCGGCCCCAGGGCTTGGACCGGAGTTTTTGATGCCACCGAAGGTTTGAGAGTTGGTGAAACTATGACCTCCGCCAGGGCTTGGACCGGAGTTCTTGATGCCTCCAAGGGTTTGAGAGTTGGTATAACTATGACCTGCACCAGGACTTGGACCGGAGTTCTTGATGCCTCCAAGGGTTTGAGAGTTGGTATAACTATGACCTGCACCAGGACTTGGACCGGAGTTCTTGTTGCCACCAAGGGTTTGAGAGTTGGTGAAACTGTGACCTCCACCAGGGCTTGGACCGGAATCCTTGATGCCTCCAAGGGTTTGAGAGTTGGTGTAACTGTGGCCTGCACCAGGGCTTGGACCAGTATCCTTGATGCCTCCAAGGGTTTGAGAGATGGTGAAACTGTGACCTCCACCAGGGCTTGGACGGGAATCCTTGATGCCTCCAAGGGTTTGAGAGTTGGTGTAACTGTGACCTGCACCGGGGCTTGGACCAGAATCCTTGATGCCTCCAAGGGTTTGAGAATTGGTGTAGCTGTGACCTGCACCAGGGCTTGAACCAGAATCCTTGATGCCTCCAAGGGTTGGAGAGTTGGCGAAACTGCGACCTCCACCAGCGCTTGGACTGGAATCCTTGATGCCTCCAAGGGTTTGAGAGTTGGTGTAACTATGACCTGCACCGGGGCTTGGACCAGAATCCTTGATGCCTCCAAGGGTTTGAGAATTGGTGTAACTGTGACCTGCACCAGGGCTTGGACCAGAATCCTTAATGCTTCCAAGGGTTTGAGAGTTGGCGAAACTGTGACCTCCGCCAGGGCTTGGACCGGAATCCTTGATGCCTCCAAGGGTTTGAGAGTTGGTGTAACTGTGACCTGCACCAGGGCTTGGGTCAGAATCCTTCATATTTCCAAGGGTGAACTTGTGACCTATCCCAGGGCTGGGAGCTGAGTTCTTAATGCTGCCAAGAGTGTGAGAGTTGGTGAACTTGTGACCGACACCAGGACTAGGATCAGAGTTCTTAATCCCTCCAAGAACGTGAGGATTTCGAAATTTGTGGCCTTCACCGGGGCTAGGGCCTGAATTCTTGACCGCCCCAATTCGAGACAGTCCGTCTGTGAAGCCCTCTGAGAATGGACTAGCAAAACTACCCGACTTCAAAATATTGAATGGCCGGGCTTGAGTTAAGAATGTAGAGCTCGGCAGCAGTAGCAGAAGAAGAAATAATTGGAGGAATATGAACGCGAGCAGTCTAGCCATGTTGTATGGGGTAATGGGTTAGTTAACTGCAGCGAGGTTTACAAATGCGTTGTGTTTGCTCTTAAGCTTTGTATGATGTTCGAAGTAGGTTGTATGCATGGCTTCGTATTTATAGTATGGTTTAGTTTGACTAGAGATGAAAGATGTCCACCGTCAAACCACGAGAGAGTTGTGTCCTTGTGTCTTTCGTCAGCTCTGATATATGAGAGGAACCATCAGGGGAGCTTCGGAGATTCATATCGATCAAAGAGGAAAAATGCGTACTAAACAGAGGAAAGGAGAGAAGGTGGATGGCTTGCACAGAAAGATGTTATTGCTATTGGAGGACTAAACTGGAGACTACGACCATGCAAACCCAATTTGAATTCACCGTTTTGACCGTTCCTTTCATTTTCCTTTTCAATATTCAACGTCGTGAGGATGGTATATTTAGACTAAATATGTTTCAAAGTTCAAATCAAAACTACTATTGATATATAGCAATACTCGATATTGATTATGGACTTCCCTTTCCTCTCCACCATTATTGGGTCAGCGTCCTGTGTTGCAGCTCTTGTAACAACAGTTTCTCGGGATCCTGGTCAAAGAATCTCCTTTTAATTCTTAGCTTTAATCCCTTGAGAAACAATACACCTCGAAAATCCTTTCATTTTTCACCCATTTAGCCTCTTTTAGTTGCTTTGCTTGTTATCTCAAATGCCCAAGTGTACGTCGTCAAAAAATCAAACATACAGACGTGGTAGTAAAACCCGTTCCTCTCGGTCTTCTCAGTCACTAAAAACAAAACAGGAGTAAGAAGTATAAGAAAACATTCCAATTGCGTGAAAGAATTCAATAGAAAGTTTTGCTCTTGTCTGGCTTTTCTAAGGCAAGATGCTCTTGGTCCATTCTTTGGTCGAGTAATAGTTATACAGTAATAGTCTGCGTAATTAATTAATCCTTCAGTGCTTTGATTTATATCTAAGTTTTCCTTTCTTCTTTTCCCTAATTTGATATTAAAATAAAGTGATTGGGTTCGACAGAAACAATATAATCCACATATCTTAAATATATAACAGGTGATACTATATCTTGTCCCGGTTTTGGAATCATTTGCATATATGAAAATTACCTCCAACTGTACGTGGGAACTCTCCATATTTTGTGGGAGTTGGATCAAATCAATGGTTGGGCCATTAGAACATAAGAACTGGAATATCAGACAAAATGGCTTTTTTTTTTTTTTTTTGAGAAGTATACTGCAGCCCACTATAGCATGGTGTTTAAAAACGAACCGGTCAAGGGTCCGGTTATTGGTTCGCACAGTTCGACCGTTCAACCCGAATTGCCGGCCCGTTCTGACAAAAAATTTAAAAAATATAAAAAAATTGGAAAACGGTTAAAACCGTTCGAACGGTTAACCAGCTGGTTCAGCGGCTTTCTGACCAAAATCAACGGTTTTGGGGAAAAAGCGGTTTTAGAGGAAAACGGAACTGGTTAGGTGACCAGTTCCCGGTTTTTCTAGTCCGACCATCCGGTCCAGTCCAGTTTTGAAAATAGTGCACTACAGAAATTTGAAATTACAGTCCCCATAATCTACTAGTAGACCCCTATAAACCCTATCTTACCCATGAATTTGACATCAATCCACAGTTAGGATTCATCCCACTGTAAATTGGTTTGAGCATTCATTCTCCCCCTCTCCCTTTTTTTTAGTTTAGAAAAGTTGATTTGGTTAAATTTACCCATATGCATCTTTTCACTACTAAAAGTTTACATATATTGGGTCCATGCAAAAAGTCTTTTCACTTGAATCTTCTCTCCCAATTGATAGAACCGAAAATATATAATGCATTAACATTATTCAAACGTAAATGAATCAGTGATAACACATCATAGTGACCATGATAAGAAAACTTTGTAAAACGTGAAATATGTCTCATGAAAACATAAATGATATCTCCCACAAAAAACAAGAAAAATTGTTGAAGAATTTTGACAGTTAGGTTTCATTAGGCACTACATGAGCTAAATAGTGAAACAATGCCCAAGTGTTGGGGGAAATATAAAAAAATGGTTTCCCCAACAAATATCTCTCATACAACCCAAGAAAGTGTTTAGGGATAGCAACAGAGTGGGTTCAATGAGGGTTTTATAAATCTTCCAACCCATATCTTCCCCAAAACCAATAGTGAGTTGGATTTTGAGAATCCAAATCCTTTCTCACACATGAAAATGCAAAACTCCTCTTGCAATCAAGGGTAGAGTGGGTTGGGTTTAGAACATACATCTAATTTTTTATTATTTCTTATTATTTATAAACAATAAATAAAATAACATGAACAAACAAGAGTAGCAAATATTTGATTAATACATATAAAAAATACATAAAGCATCCATCATCCTTCACATAAAATTCAAAATATTATTAAATTCAACACCTAAAATATAAAGTTCATATACTTTCCAACAATATACATGTTGGGGATGGTCGGGTTTAGCATAATACTGTACCCTACTCATACTGTATAAGTTGTTGACAAAAATGTTTTAAGCGTTTCGTAAATGGTTCATTTAAAAACATATTTTAAAGTTAAAATGCTTCTACAAAAACACAGCCTAAAATTGAAGCTTTGTTCTTTGCAACTTTAGAAACGCAAATCCTGAAACCTATTCGTATTTTTTGTTGTATATAAGAAAGTGAGGTTGGGCTCGAATTGAGCCTAAGCCCGAGCTTGAGTTTTGATTAGGGCTATATAAATATATAAGTTGAATTGTCGGATTTGAAGAATTTCAACTACATGTGCAGATTCATGTTAGGGACCGAACCTATTGAAAATCTAATAAAACCCCAATTCATAGAAGGGTCGTGATATCCTCGCAGAAAGAAAGCCACCACAGCACAGAGGAACTCAGATGTTCTCTTGCAAAGTAAAGCATTGGCTAAGGTTGAAGTCGTAGTCCGAGACCTCATTAAGAAAACAACTTTGTCAACCGTCACATGTTTGGAGTATCAAAAATCAAAATCCACCGTCAGGTGGGCCTACTTAGAATACCAGATGGACCAAAAAAGAAATCAATTCACAATTGATATAATTACCATTTCCCGGTCCAATGTGCAATCTTCTATAATGGGATAGGGGTGAAGTGTAAATAGAGAGTAAGTCATAACTTGTTATAGCGTTAGAAAAATTGCCTTAGCATTTACTGGTTATTCAGAGTGTTGAAGACTGGAGGTTCAAAATTTGAAGGTCGAAGTCCTGATAAAAAGGAACTGTAGGTGGCAAAAGTAAATGTAATTAATTTAATTTGAATGGCGAAAGTTAAACAAAGGACACAAAATCAATAACTTTTACTGAGAGAGACTAGGGACAGGAATCCTTTGATCAAAGATTAAAAAATAGTCATGAGCTGTGTATGTGTAATTTGAATGAGATCGAGTTTATTGTTTCCTAGACAGTAAAAAAGTTGACAAGGAATTAAGGTTACTAAAACTAAAAGTAATATTACCATTGAGTATAGGTTCTATATATATATATATAATTAATTTCTGTACTTTGACACAAATCATTAGATTGGAATACATGGGTCTGAGTTGATCTGGGCTCGGATTATCCAAGGGTCAGGCCTGGACCCAGCCCAATAAATAAAAAGTCTGATTTCTAAGCCCAGCCCCAGTCGGAGGACCAAAAATCAAGGCCCAGCCCCTGAAAATCCTGGGATTGGTCTTGTCCAGGCTCCGGCTAGTTCCTTCAAAATTGCATCCAACATTGTTTGGCAGAAGAAATGATATTCTGGATGTGTTGTGTGTGATGGACTTCTAATGGCACAATGACAATCTTGTTGTGGTGAAGCTGACATCATTTTGGGTCCAGTTTACTTTTGGTCTTTAATCCCGACCCCAATGAGATCTAATGTGGGAGAGATATTACAAACCTTAGTGGTGCTCAACTGCTCATAAAAAAACTAAAAAATTGAACCAAATTAAGTAAATTTAATCGAAAATTTTGATTAATCAAACCAATCGATTCGGTTTTAATTCAGTATTTTTGAAAAATTAAAGAGTTGGTTCCATTTTTAATAATAGCCAATTAATCGAATGGACTGGTATATATTTTTGTGTATATTATATATATTTTTTTATATATATCATATATTATCTATATATTATATATAAATATTATATATATATATATATATATATATATATATATATATTAAAAAACCAAAACAGCTAAATCGGACAAAGACCAAAATCAGTCAACCGATTGGTGGTATTGATTTGGTTTCGGTTCAGAGAATTGCAAAAACTGGCAGTACCAGTTCCATTTAAAAAAGAGCCCACGGTTACATTTAACCACCATGAACACCCCTAGCAAACATTGACTGTGAGAGAGAAAGAGAGAGAGAGAGAGAGAATTTTAATAATAGTCAAAGTATTGATAGATTTTATTGATATAAATTAAGACCCACGAGGGTTTTTATTGCGATATCTTATATTTATAATAATTTAATTTAAAAATAAATAATCACAAATATGAAAAATGAGAGGAGGCCAAGTTCCATGTGAGCATTGAGGTGAGGGGACTCTTGGTCTCCCTCTTTCTTTCCTCTATATGATATAAGAGGAGGCCAAGTTCCATTCGATTTTTGAATGTTAAATACTTGAATCACCTATTGGGAACGTTAACTGATGCTACAACAATTTGATCTGAATGTATATTTTTGGTATATGGTGATACGCACCACACTAATAACCCCCTCTCCAAAGTCAGTGGTTGCGGGAATTGAATCTGTGTCTATGCTGGAGCTAACCAACTAAGGTACCAACTGAATCACCCCTCAGTTGGCATTCGATCTGAATGGATAACACTGTCAATTACCCTTTCATTCAGGGGTGATCATTTCAAGCTGGGCTTAGTCCAACTGGAAAATTTTCAGGCCTGGGCTTGGGTTTTATGTTTTTTATATATAAAATTTTATATTTTATGATATATCATATATAAAATCTATAAAACGATAATAAATTATATTATGTAACATTTTTTATTTATATAAATTATAATATATATGTTATACATTTACACATGTCATGCATTAAATATATATTTAGTAAAATGACAAAACAGAATTCATGTAGCCAACCCCATATTAATTGGATAAGGCTTTTGTGATGATAATGATGTGATATGTTATATGCCATATAATATAAAATATTGTATATTTAATATACTGCATATAGTGGCATAGGCCCAAAGCACAGCCTGGGCCTGGTCCATGATCAACCCTAGTCAGATATTACATCCACCTTTATGTCTGCTAGTTGTGTAACTTGGGTAGCCCTAACCCAAGCCCTTGACCAATCTGACCCACATTTTATGCATGGGTTGGGAATTATATTTTAAGAGCTCGGGTTGGGCTTAAGCCCAAAAGCCAAGGTTTCCTATTTTTTTTTTGGTTAAGAGCACTCAATTCACTTCCTCTAAATTGCATTAGAATGTAAATGTTGAACAAAAGGCTCAGCTTAGGAAGAGTAACAAAACAAATATGTGCAGTGTATTTGCACTACATATTAACAGTAAATTTGTATTTTTCTGACATGTTTGCATTTAAAATAAAAAAAGTTGTAGCAAAAGATAGACTAAAGTCTTGGAATTCATATTTATACCCATGATAACCAAATATGTTTGGTAACAATTAAAAACCAAACCAAATTAGCATTTCCATGAACCATATATATTTGCATTTGAACTCATACCAAACATAAACTCTAAATGCTATTTTACCATTGATTACCATCATTGCCTATGGGTATCGCCCATGCCATCTATTACACATTTGGGTATTGTGAGCAACATGGGCCATCATTGCTTTTTACTAATTTCATTAATTGTTTAAGTATAATTCATTAATTTTTTAAGTATTTATCATCATTAATAATTCAGTGTCCATTTTATCATCATCATCATTATCATTATTATTATTATTATTATTATTATTATTATTATTATTAGTTAAATAATTAAATAATGATATTTAATATTATTATTCATTAATTAATATTATGAATTAATTATATGATTGAATTGCGAAACAAGATTCATGTGGCTCCACATATTGTTGGGGTGAGGCTTGGATTATGATGATGGATTATTTAAAATTATTAATAATTATTTAAGATTATTAAATTATTGATAATTAATCAATAATAATTTGATAATTGTTTAATATTAATTAGTTAATAATTCATTCATCCAAAATTAATATTTTATTATAAATTATTAAATAATTAATAAATTTTACTATTACATTATTTTAGCTACTTGTTTAATTAATTATTTTATCAATTTAAAATTGATACTATATCATCGATTGCCCACTCACTTTTTGGTAAGTTACTTACCCAGGTAAATGCATTTATCCAGGTAAGTGTTTCTCAAGAAAGACTTACTCGGGTAAGTGCATTTACCCATGTTCTTTTATTTCCCATTCAAACAAGACATGACCATTTTATCCATAAAAGTCCATTATTATAGGGGCATTTTTGTCCCATTCAAGTGTTGGCAACTTTCCCACCTTGGGGGAAAATTATTTACCTACATAGGAGATGGGTATCACTTACCTGGTCCCCACATAAATCTGAAAAAAAAAACATGGGAATTTTGGTCAATGGGATTTTGATAAAAGAACGCCCCCTAAGAGCATGATAAATTTTTGGGGGAGATGACACAAAAATATTACTTTTTTATGAAGCCAAAATTTGAGTAAGCAATGTCTCCTCTTTTGATGTGGCATCTGCAGACTAAAAGGAAAATGTCCTCCAAGTCTAAACACAAAGGATTAGCAAGCACACAAATGAATATTTTCCTACGTCATTTATTAAAACAGCCTCTATAGTTTCAGTATTTACTGAATTGATCTTGTATCAAGAATCTTTTATATTACTATTTGAAAATGGCAACCTGACCAACTATACTAAGTGGAAAATGTTCAAGGACATGGCCCATGATATTTATTCCAAGAATACCCCTAACACATTATATCGAGCTTTTAAAATGAACCATTGTTTGATTTTTAAATCTAAAACACAATCTTTGATTTCAGTAGAATGAAGAAGAGATAACAGTTCATGCCAAGTTGTTAGTTAATTTGCAATAGTATGTCTTCTTTAAATATAGAATAAAATTGATTGTAAAAATTTGCTGCCCATGTTTTAATAGGGGCAAGAGTGACATTTCCATTTATATTTTCTGTAGATTAAATTGATCGAAATAAATCCTAAGGTTAAAAACTGTCATTTTTCATTTAGGTTGATTAAGTAAATCGTTGCGAACTATAAAGGGTGTTTTAGTAAAACACATACTATAGGGTAGGTTTTAATAAATCAATAATACTGCAGGGTGTTTTAATAAATGACCTTTTCTTTTTCTTTGATGTGTGTGAAAAGAAAGCACTAAGAACTCAAAAACTACAAGGAGAGAGGTCCAATAAGAAAACAAATCAAAATAGGCTTTTGGGAGTGCTTTTTGTTCTAATCGAACTTCTTTAAAAAAGCCACTTTTGGCTTGCAAAGTTAAAAAGCCCAACAAAGTTTAATTTTTCTACTCTTCTTTTTTTTCTCTAAATGGGCTGTTCCCGTACAAAAAATAATGTTTTGAGCTTGTTCAACAAATGTTTTTTGGCTGACTTTTGGCTTCTCTGAGAAAGCACCCAAAAAAGGAAAAAAATGTTGAAGAAACTCTTCCAAATAGGGCTTAAGTAACACATAGCGCCGCATACGATGCACAAATTAATGGACTTTGCGAGCACCTAAAGGACATATTATAACTTTTTTTACTCCATGTGGCTACACAGTAGGGGTAGCCATTGCACAATCAATCGACACCTACCTAACAGATGTATTAAAGATTATGTTTGGTGATTAAGTGGTTTGAAAAATAAGCACAAGTGCTTATTCTAAGTACATATTTTAACAACCACTTAATGTTGGTTGGTAACCCATTTGCCAAATCACTTATTGGGGATATTTTAAGCACTTATTGGGGGAGGATGGGTCTGCTCCTCATCGAACGCACCTCATACAAGCTTCACATGCACATCCAATCATGTGTCGGGAACATCTCCTATATGTATGTGTAATTATTCATGGAAGATGTCCCTAATGCACAGTGGGATGTGCCTGTGAGGATAGTGTGAAGTGTGTTCTGTGTAGAGCAAAATCAAATTCTTATTGGGGTGGGGATGTCTGGTGAGTTGCTTTCTCCACAAGTGCTTATTTTAGTATAAATGACAATTTTAACATCTATTTCACCCACACATATAAATGATGATTTTCATATATTATATTGTACATTTCAAAGAAACTCACCATATCACCACATCGGGAAATATGAGAATCCATGTGGGCCCACACGTGCCATTAATAGAAAAAGAAGGAACAATAATAATAAGAATAATGATGATAATGATAATGGTACTAATAACAATAATAATGATAATATTAATAAATAAAAATAATAACAAATAATAATAATAATAATATAATAGAATATTGAAGAGTACTTTTAGAAAGTACTTTCAAAGGGCAGATTCCACAAAATATATCCAGAAAGTACTTTCAAAGAGTAGTTTTTACAAAATACATCCAAAAAGTACCTTCAAAGAGTAGTTTCGACAAAATATTTCTGGAAAGTACTTTCAAAGAGAAATTTTCACAAAATACTTTTAGAAAGTATTTCCAAATAGCAGTTTCCACAAAATACTTTTAGAAAGTATTTTCAAAGAGCAATTTTTGCAAAATATGCAATGAGAAACTAAAAAAAAGGAAAACATTTATTATTCACGTTAATAATAAAAAAATAAATGGAAATTCAGATTAATAAAAAATTGAAAAAGTTACCACCAATATGAAATGGGAAATTAAAAAAGTATAACATTTATGATTCATATTAATAATAAAAAAATAAATGGAAACTCGGATTAATAAAAAAAACACAAATATGCAATGAGAAATTTGAAAAAAAGGATAGAATTTATTATTAATATTAATAATAAAATATAAATGGAAATTCGGATTAATCAAAATAAATGGAAAAAACACCACAAATATGCAATCAGAAATTAAAACAAAGGATAGTATTTATTATTCATATTAATAATAAAAAAATAAATGGAAATTCGGATTAACCATAAAAAGCATGGAAAAAACCACAAATATTCAATGAGAAATTTAAAAAATAGGATAGAATTTATTATTCATATTAATAATAACAAATAAATGGAGATTCGGATTAATCAAAAAAATGGAAAAACACCACAAATATGCAATGGGAAATTATAAAAAAGGATAAAATTTATTATTCAGATTAATAATAAAAAATAGATGAAAATTTGGGTTAATCAAAAAAGGAAAAAAAAAACAACACAAATATGAAATGAGAAATTAATAAATAGGATAACATTTATTATTCATATTAATAACAAAAAATAAATGGAAATTGAAATTAATAAAATAATGGGAAAAACATAACAAATATGCAATGAGAAATTTATTATTCATATTAATAAAAAAAATGAAAAAATAGGACAAAATTTATTATTCGTATTAATAATAAAAAATAAATGAAAATTCGAATTAATCAAAAAATTGGAAAAATAACGTCACAAATAAGCAATAACAAAAATCAAGAATTTAAAAATTCGAATTAACCAATTATTCCTATTAAAAATCAAGAAAAAAATTCAGCAACCACATATTTCAGCACATTTTTAGCATAATCTTCAACAAAAACAACAAAAAAATACTAATTATTCATAAGAAAAACC
This sequence comes from Nelumbo lutea, assembly GCF_056320005.1. Taxonomy (NCBI): domain Eukaryota; kingdom Viridiplantae; phylum Streptophyta; class Magnoliopsida; order Proteales; family Nelumbonaceae; genus Nelumbo; species Nelumbo lutea. Next base: position 123,524,301 of record NC_142684.1, read on the forward strand.
ACAAGTATGCAATAAGAGTTTGAAAAAAAAGATATTATTCACATTAAAATTCCAACAAAATGAAGCAAATTCGGAATTTGCAAAAAATAACATAAAAAATTCAGTAATTACCTATTATTTGTGTAATAATATTCAACAAGAATGACAAAAAATATTTAGTTATTCATACAAACAATTATACAACCAAACACATTGCATCATTATTCAATTCATATTACTAAAAAAGCGAAAAAAATTGATTTTCTCTAAAATATACAAGAAAATGGTAAAAAAAACTACGAAACGATCAAAGTAGTAGGATTAGGAAGTCTTACCTGTGTTTGTGGGCAAGTTTCTGGTGGGGTATCCGATAAAAATTTTAGATCTAGGAAAAATCAAGCAAGGAAGAAAACATGCATTAAAATACTTCAGAAAAGAGGGAAATGTCGACTTTAGATTGAAGATAAACATTTGAAGATGCAAAACGACCCACCCACTGATCAATTTTAGGCTATTAAAGTCGTTGCCGGTCGCCCTCCAACCTCTTACTGCCACTACCTTGTTTAAAAAGTGTGAATGGAGAAGACAAGGGTTTTTCTCCATTGGTGGGGTAGTTTAGGTATTATGAAAAAAGTTTAGGGACTGGACCGTCCCAAAATTTTCAAATAAGAAACCTTGAACTTTCTTATTTTTTAAGTGGCCTTTTTTTAAATAAGCACTTATACCTCACTTATTTTTCAAACAGGTATAAGTGCTTATTTTCCAGTTAATGTGTGGCTCCAACACTTCTTTAAAGAAATAAGTGCTTAAAAGCACTGGAATCAAATAGGGACTTAAAGTTAAACCTTGCATTAGTTGCTTTCTATGAAGAGCATTAAAGGAATAAGATTAATAATGTTTTAAAATGATAATCAATCATGTTTCAAAAGATAATGCATAAATAGCTAGTAGGACAAAAAATTACCTTCTTTTTACTAAATTACCCCTTAATAAAATTCCGACCAAAATAACATTTTCACCAATGCGACCCATTTTTCTTTTGGGTAAAAGATTTAAACATACCATGAGCTTTCATAAATAGATTTAAACATAGCTTAAGCTTTTCAAATAGATTTAAATATACCTTGTAGGCTGACCCAGCTAGACTTAAAAATACCTCTGTCAATGAAATAACTCATTTAATTTTTAAGGGACTACATAACGGGGGCAGCCTATCCCCCAAACCCATAAATCCCCCTAACCTAAGCATATGCAATGATCGATTCCAAGTCTCCGCCATAACCAGTAGGAGACCTTACCAACCATTTCCACCTTGCAATTAATTTAAAATTTTTAAAATCCTATTTTTCCCTTTTGAGCATGAAAGCGAAGAAAGAGAATTGAGGTGGAAGGAGAACTTCCCTGTTCTGTAATTTAATGCACCTAAGCTATAAATGTAGAGATTCACTTGCCTATATACTATTGCCATTAGTTTGTCTGATGTTCTTAGGCCATGTTTGGAAGTGCTTATGTTTAAAATAAGTTCTTATTAAAATAAGTGCTTAATAACAAGTGCTTATTTGAATAGGCACTTATTTGCATTTAGCACCCAACTTTTTCAAGTACTTATTTTAAAAAATAAACACTTATTTCATATTGGGCATTTGTTGGTCTTTTTCTCTAATAAGCATTTAAATAAGCAAATGTGACTCTTTTGTCCTTCATTTTCTTTCAAATTTTCTAAATACCTAATCCAAAGTGAATGAATAAAAGTACTTTGATGGAAGCGTTTTTATAAAAGTGCTTTCATAAAAGTACTTTCGTAAAAATACTTTTGTAAAAGTGCTTTTATAAAAATACTTCCATAAAAGTACTTTTATAAAAGTAGTTTCATAAAAGTTCTTTTATAAAGTGATTTTGTATAAGTGGTTTCATAAAATTGTTTTTATAAAAGTTCTTTTGTAAAAGTACAAAGTACTTTCATAAAAGTGATTTTATAGAAGTACTTTTGTAAAAGTACTTTTATAAAAGTGCTTTCACAAAAGTACTTTCATAAAAGTGCTTTCATGTGAAACTACTTTTATAAAAGTGCTTTCATAAAAGTACTTTCCTAAAAATGCTTTCATAAAAGTACTTTCTTAAAAGTTCTTTCTTAAAAGTCCTTTCGTAAAAATGCTATCATAAAAGGGTATAATTGGTATTCTAAAAATTTACGTGGGACAGTTATGGGTGAAAATTTTGAATAAGTGCTTTTAAAAAAGCTAGAAAATTGGGCTTAAAAAATAAGCCCTTATTTTTAAAATAACCAATTATTTCAGGCTTATTTCCCAAATACCAATAAGTGCTTAATGACCCAAATAAGCACTCCCAAACATGGCCTTAAACTACAAACATTACATGAAAAAAAATGAAATCCCAATCAAACTTTCTTGGCAAACTGATTATATGGCTGGACTGTTCGAATATTCAAATCCATTAATAGATGGAATTTCCAAATTGCAAGCACCAAATCAATTGGTAGTTTTGTTGACCGAGAAGGAGAGCCTCTTTGAGGTGGTCGGTGAGTTTCCATTGAACTTACAATCAATGTGAACTTCCACATATGTTTAGGTGGTTTAAACAATTAAAATAGAAACCTATTGAAACCTCTACTTAAATCTACACAGGAGGATATGAAGAATCTTGAATACATTTATTGTGTCGAATTTTATTACATGGTAAGAAGTAGCTCTATATAGAAAAGATGTTGTTAGAGAATATGTCACAATAAATCACGATCATTATAGTGTCATTATAGTTTATTGGGTGAATCTTCAGAGAGAGTAAGGGAGTAAAGGAAGACAACCCTTGGGTCCATGGAATTGTGATGGTGCGCAATCTGAGCACTCCTACCTGGCAGGGGGTCACACTTCAAGCTGGCGATGGATGGTACTTGAAAAGAAGAAGAGGATGAAGGATTCCCGGGGAGCTCGTTCAGCAGGAACACTCTAATGCTTAACCGCCTCTGATTGCACACTGATGTAGAAAGCTAGAGTGTAGATAATGCGAATGCAATTACCCTTGTCACTTGGGGTTCGAGGCCTTTTTATACTGATGCTCTGTCAAATTTGGCATAACCGCCTCTGATTCTTTGCTACAGTTGTTACTGCCTGAGCTGAGCTGGTGGGCGCAAGTAACCGTTACAAGGTACGGCCCTGTCAGGCAGGGGACGCTTGTCAGAGCCTGGTAGGCACGACACCGCCTGGCCAGAGACGTGGGTGCAGTCTCCAGATCTGGCAGGTACGGTTGTTAGGCGATACACCAAGTTACCTGGTATCGAGATACTATTGACATGTCGAGGTGCTTCTACCCGAAGTAAGTCTTTGAGGCGGCTACTTAGGTTTGGGCAGGATCCTACTAGCGAGCTTACCCGAAGTGCCTTCAGTTTGGGATTTTCCTTACCCAAGGATCTTAGATCAGGGTGCTCCCTTCTTGAGGAGGAACTCAGGGGCTCCATACTGAAAAGGAGCTCGGGGGCTCCTTACTTGGGAGGAGCTCGGGGGCTTCTTACTTGGGAGGAGCTCAGGGCTCCTCACTTGGAGGGACCTTGGGGCACTCTCTCTTTGGGAGAGAGCTTGGGGTAACCTAAATACCACCTTGTAGCGAGCTGCTACCCGTGCCGAGCTGTCAGGCTAGGCTCCAGTGAGCTCATCATGCCGAGTTGCGGCTAGGCTGTCATGCCGAGTTGTCACTTATGTCGAGTCATGTCCACGTGTCCCCCTATTACGAGGTCGGGCCAAATCACCCTTCATCAATTGCCCCCCACTCCCCGTGCTAGGGGTCTTGACCCAGTGTGGGGAGTTCACGGTGTGACAGGTGGATTTGGCTTGGAGTTCAGTGCCCAGCTAGGCAGCTCATCGGTCGGACTAGTTCGCTGCTCAGCTCAATCAATGGTGACTCGGGTTGCGTACAGTTACGCATGGACGTCACGCAATTTATAGACTTCACGGACGTCAAAAAATGCGCTAAACCAATTTCACCTCGGGGGTCGTGTAGCCGATCTTCTTAAGAGCCATCATATCATCTTGATCTTGACCGTTGATGCCCGAGCATAGCGGCTATAAATAGTGGGGGTCCTAGGTCATTTTTCCCTGCCATAAGTTCTTAGCACTCGCCTTGAGGTCACGCAAAAAGTCCTCAACTCGAGTTCTTCAGCTCGTCCAACTTTCCAAGTCCAGTTGCGTTTCCTTGGGTGTCTCCCTAGCTCCTTCTTTCAGTTCGTTTCTAGTTTTTCAATTTCGTAGTTAGCTTCCTTTAGCCCATCTCTCAGTCCGTAGCTATGTCAGACCATAGTTTCGACAGTCTCTTAGACGAGCCCGAGGTGGGTGCCCCAGCTCCAGCAGATAGTCTCTTGGATGAGCCCGAGGTGGGTACCTCGGGTCAAGTAGGTGCCTCTGAGGCACATTCCACTTACGAGGTGTGGATGACCTCGGGTAACCCGGCATCCACCTCTAATCGAGGTTGGATACCAGACAAGTTCGGTCCTTCTACCATGACGGTAGACAGGCTTAGGGGCCTGATAGCTCGGTACAACCTTCCTAGGGAGTACACCTACCACCTTCCTGTGGGCGACTTCCCTTAGGAGCACAGTTGTGATGAGATCATGATTTTTGAGGAACAGCTCGCAACCGGACTCCGCCTCCCACTGCACCCCCTCATTGTTGAAGTGTTAAATCACTTCGATGTAATCATAGACCAGCTCCACCCGAACTCTGTCCGAAACGTAGTCGGTACAATTTCCCTCTACTTCGACTACGCCCTTCCTCTTGACCTTGAGATTTTTTCTTCCATCTTGTCGATAAAGAAGATTGCATCTAGCATTCTCCCCGAGCAAAGACGGACCTACTACCTATCCCCCGCCTGAGCTTCAAGTTGTTACATAAGCTTCCTAGTAAAGTCCCGGCCTGGAAACAGGACTACTTTATAGTTCGTAACACTACGGGGTGGCCCTTCCCTACTCACTGAAGGGTGGCCATTCAAGACTCCGGCATTAGGATGGACAAGGATACAAGTGAGGTACTTCAGTCTTGGGCGGAGCTCGACTTCGACTACAATGAGAGCTCATATTGAATCTCCACGAGCTTCTACTTCCGAGCCCGAGCGGCCTGCTAAGCGACCTGCTGATGCTCCTCTGGTGATTAACTTGGAGGAGTTGGAGAACCCCTCACCTCGGGAGCCTGAGGCGATTGCGAAGCCCATTCCCAAGACAACTACGAAGCTCGCTTCTGAGACTGCTGCCACTACTTTGGGAAGTGGGGAATTAGCTTGAGGATCAGCCCAGAGCATTTTGAACCCACAGTACAGCTTCTAGAAGAGCAAAGGGGCTGTGTGTGCTGAGGAGGTCTCTAGCTGGGCCGAGCTATCGTCTGCTCAGCTCGGAGCTCGAGCAGCTACCCATTGCATGGTGGTAAGTCTCGTTGCATTTCGACTTCAATTTCTGCAATTGTTGCTTTACTGACGTTCACTAGCATTCTCTTGGCAGGTGAACAATGTCATGCACGCCCTGTTCTACCAATTTGAGCAGCACTTAACGCGAGCTCTGGCTGCCGAAGACTTAGCCCGCGCAGCCCACTCCGATTTGAAACTAGCTCACGACCAAATCCACCGGCTAGAGGGTGACGTGCTGGCTCAGAAAGAGCTAGTTACATCGCTGATGTCAGAGGAGGGGTGTCAGTGCGAGAAAGAGGAGTGGTAGTGCGAGAAGGAGGAGTTGTTGCACAAGATGGAGGGCCTTGAGGCAGATAAGGGAATTCTGAGGCGCCAAGTAGAGAACCTCGAAGCAGATGTCAAGGAGCGAACTGACATCCTTCTTGGCGCTATGGAGGAGGCCAAGGCCAATGCCGTCCAAGACTACGTGATGTCGAAGGAGTTCGACGGGGTGATGGTGGATGCCTACCACAAAGGGTTCAAGCTCAGTCATTGGTTAATAAAGTGTGAGTTCTCCCAGCTCGATGTGAGCGCCATCACCACCTCACAAATCATGGGAGAGGTAGCCCGTCAAGCTGCCAAAGACCTGGACTCTGAAGAGGAGGGCGATGAATACATCAGGGAGGTTGGTGCTACTAACCAGGCAGCCGACCAGGTCGGCACTTCTATGGAGGCCTCATGTGGGAAGTCCCCCAAGTAGTTCGAACGGTCCTTGTATTTTGAGCCTGCGAGCTGAGTTTTTCTTTTCTTCCCTCTTGTAAAACTTTTTGTAATGGAAATACACTTTTTGCAAAGTGTTGTGCAATTTACTATTTGCCAAAGTAATTATTTTGCCCTGAACTGTTGTTCTATCGAGTTAAGTACCCGAAGTTGAGGTTTCTCTACTGTTGTTACCTCGAACTGCCTTCCAGTACTTAGTAGGGGTAACTTTACGATGTACACCGAGGCGAGTAACATAGTAGGGTGTATGCCCGAACTGTCTGTACCCGGGCTACTTAAACTGACATCGGTTGTCCCTAACGGGTTCAACCTGCTATATTTCGGGGCAGGCTATGCATCATAGGGTTCACACCCAGGCTGCTTGCACTTTTGGCATTAAAAGTACTTAGCCCATGCTACCAAGGCGATTAGGTCTTATGTAGTGCCGAGGTCTTTTGTTAGCTCAGCGCTTTATCCCTTAGGCTGGGGGAGTGACTTATAGTCTGCTCTCTTAGAGTTTGCCCATGCCGAAGAGGCGACTGGGTGCCAAGGTCCTTAGCTCGGCGTTTTGGCCCTTAGGTTGGGGGAGCGACTTAACAGTCCACTCCTTGGGAGTTCACCCATGTTGAAGAGGCGACTGGGTGCCAAAGTCCATATCTCGGTGTTTTCGCCCTTAGGCTAGGGGAGCGACTTAATAGTTCACTCCTCAGGATTTTGCCCATGTCGAAGAGGCGACTGGGCGCCGAGGTCCTTAGCTCGGTGTTTTGACCCTTAGGCTGGGGGAGCGACTTAACAGTCAACTCAGGTTGGTAATTATAGGTAATATTGTCTTAAGTTGATAATATTCCATGCCTGAGGTACTTGTTTCCCTTCTAGGGTTTTGAGCTCGTACGTTCCTTCCCCGAGCACCCACTTTACTCGGTAGGGTCCTTCCCAATTTGGCCCGAGCTTACCAACACCGGGCTCAGGTATCATGACTTTACGAAGAACCAGGTCTCCGATGCGGAGGTTTCGCTTCTTGACCCTGACGTTATAGTACTGAGCTACTCTTTCCTAGTAGGCCGCGGTCCTAATGTATGCGAGGTCCTATACCTCGTCAAGTAGGTCGAGATTGGTCCATAGCTCGTCTTCATTTGCTTCGTCGTCGTACACTTCGAGGCATAGGGTGGGAACCTTGATCTCAGTTGGGATGACTACCTCGGTGCCGTAAGTGAGGTTGGGGTCTCACCCGTTGTAGTCTTCACCATAGTTCGATAAGCCCATAGTATGCTAGGTAGCTCGTCCATCCATAGTCCCTTAGCTCGGGCTAGGCGTGCCTTCAGTCCGCGGAGAATGGCTCTCTTTGTGACCTCTACTTGGCCATTCGCTTGAGGGTGCACCACCTAGGTAAAATTTTGTTGAATTCCCATGTCTTTGCACCAGTTATGGAATATGATGTCCTCGAACTGCTTGCCGTTTTCAGAGGTGAGTACTCGGGGTAGTCCGAAATGACAAACTATATTCTTCTAGAAGAAGTTTTGCACAGTCCGCACTGTGATCATTGCGAGGGGTTCGACCTCCACCCACTTAGTGAAATAATCAATTTCTACCACTAGGACCCTCCTCTGTCCTGTCGTTGGTGGAAATGGTCCGAGTATATCAATCCCTCATTGTACGAAAGAAAGGCCATGGGCTGTTGAGGTATTTTAGGTCGGCAGCGGGCTGGTGGTGGATGTTGGCGTGCTTCTAACATTTATCGCACTTTTGGACGAACTCAATTGCATCTGCCTTCATCGTTGGCAAGTAGTATCCCTATCGTAGCACTTTCTGGATGAGAGCCCTACCCCCCAAGTGTCCACCGCACAGGCCCTCATGAGTTTCGGGGAGCACGAGCTCGGCCTCGGAAGGTCACAAGCAGCGCAGATAGGGGAGCGTGTAAGATCTTCGGTATAGCTGTTCGTCTATCATGACGTATTTGGCTGCCTGACTCTCTACTCTTCTAGCAGCATTACATTTTGCAGGGAGCGTCCCGTGTAGCAGGAAGCTCACGAGCGGATCGATCCAACTCAGCTCTGCTTGCTTGACAGGACCGACCTCCTCTGCCCCCCCCCCCCCTGAGAATGTTAGGCCGAGACAAGTTCTCTATGTACACGGTTCTCATGGTATTATCACTTGTGCTGGCTAACTGGGACAGGGCGTCGGCCTCAACATTCTCAGATCTTAGGATTTGCTTGATGAAGTGGGACTGAAAGTTGAGAAAAGCCTCTCTTACTTTGGCTAAGTAGGCGATCATGGTTGGCTCGCGAGCTTCATATTCACCTATGACTTGGTTGACCACGAGCTGGGAGTCACTACAGATGACGATGTGCTTGGCTTTCACTTCATTTGCTAGATCCAGCCCGGTTATTAACGGCTCGTACTCCACTTCATTGTTGGATGCAGTGAACTCAAAGCATAGCGTGTACTTCAGTTTCGCACCGCTTGGCCCGTACAGAATGATTCCAGCTCTGCTGCCCTGCTGATTTGACAAGTCGTCCACATGAAGGATCCAGGGCTCCTTATCCCACTTCGGGTTTAATTTAACTAGGAGAGAAGTCGTGCTGGTTTCTCCCTCACGGTGCTCGGGCTCGTCCGGCCTGGGAACTTTGGTGCTGAAACTACATTCTACGACAAAGTCAGCTAAGGCTTGGGCCTTGATAGCAGTTTGCGACTTGTATTGGATGTCGTACTCACTGAGCTTGATGGCCCACTTCGTCAACCAACCAGACACCTTGGGCTTGAGAACAATGATAGTATGAGCTTGGAAGTATGGATGAAGCTTTCGATCTTTGGATACCTGGTCTCTGCCCCCTACAACATTTTGCTAACATAGTAGATAGGTCGTTGTACCCGAGCTACCTCTTTTATTAGTATTGAGCTGACTACCTCATCACTCGCGGAGAGGTATAGCTCCAAAGTATCTCCGACCTCGGGTCGGGTCAAGGTTAAGATGCGGGCGAGATACATTTTGAGCTCATCGAAAGTGAGCTGATAGTCTTTGGTACATTCGAAGCCTTTGCTTTTAATTGCCTTGAAGAAAGGTGGTCTTATGTCTGAGATTGTTAGACAGTTGTATGCCCTTAGCTCCAATAAGAATGATGTACAATATGAGTTTATTGTAAATGAAAAAAGTACATATTTGATTCATTTTCCTGTGGTGTGTTTCTGTGTAAGACCCTTAAACTGGACACTTTTGAGACTTGTGTTGGTTTAGAATGTTCACAGCCAGTGGGTCGGTCTGGGGAGACCTATCCTTATAAGGATAACACTGATGTGCCGCCAAGTCAGTTGGGGTGGCTTGTCTCTACCACTAGGGTGAAACCCGAGGTACATGCAATGTAGGATTAATTGAATCTTTGAACCGGACCAGATTCTCAGTATTGCCCTGGACCTTGGAGATTAATGGGCAAAATTGGAAAGTTACACCTGACCCCTAGACTCGATTATGATGCTGCACTAGGTGTCGGATTGGGTTGTCTTTGATATGCCAAGTAGTGAGATCCTTAGCAGGGGTCAAAACCTGGGTATGTTGGGACAGTCTGAGAATTCATCTGAGTGGGTGATCCTAGTGACAGGATCAGCCCCTTTGTCGGACAAAGGTAATGATCGGGGATGCACTCTCTTTGATGGAAACCAAGACTACCGGTAGCCGATTTCAATGGTTGAGATTTGTTTTGCAAAATATATTTTATATGAGATATAAAAGTATATATATTACAGTTTCTAAACATTTGCAAAAGGTTTTAATTCCCGGGATCCATGTGAGTAGAGAGTGCAACACTGTTCCTTGCAGCTGAGGGAGAGGTCCCCTCTTGTCAGGCAGTATTTGATCATTATGGGTTGAGAGGTTAAGTGTAAGACCATTGAGGGTAATACCTGATGGGCTAATCTTCCATCTGCCCACAGTCCCTGGGTGTTACAAGGTGGCTTGGCCCAGGCACCACTTAGGGTAAGTGTTGGGCCCATAGAGCCCATGTGATAGGTTTCAGGGGTACACTGTCCATAATAGTGTATTCGGCCAGGCCTTGTAACAAAGGCTGGGCTGAGCCCATGTGGCTGATGTGTAGATCAATGTTTGGGTCACACGCCATACAAGGAAGCCCAACTAGGCAGCAGTTTGGAAGACTAAGTGAGCACATAACATTATTGGGCCTAAAGCCCATTTCGAACTAGGCTGATGTGATTAGTTAAATAAGGGGCGAATTCTGAGATTAGATTAGCAGATAGGATTGGGTCTTAACCCTATCCACTCAGAGAGTCCAAATCTGAATGTGATTCAGATCTGGAAACCTCCTAATAGAATTAGGAGGGAGTTGATCTAATCTGCAGATAAGATAAGGGTTTACCCTTATCACTTAAAGGGAATTTTGATCCAAATATGATTTGGATCAGCAACTCCTAATTGGATTAGGAGCTTATCCCTTTAAGCTTATAAAAGGAGGAGGGGGCAGTAGCCTTAAGAAGACATTCATATTCACATCCTCTTCAGAGCTGAAATCACAGAAGAGAGAATTCAGCATCACTGCGCTGATTCTTTCTTCCTGCCACCGCCATATCTGCCAGTTCGATCTCCTATTCTCAGTGGGAGTGATCAAGATTGGATCTTGATATCAATCCTTTGTGAAAGGGCTGATTGGAAGTAGTGCTCGCGTGTCGTCTAGTTGATTCTTGCGAAGGATCTGGTTCTTTTGAAGAACGCTACTGATCCTGCTCCATCCTGCACTGTGCCATCTTCAGTGGGAGCAGTTTTTGGTTCCTTCCTTGGGGGTGAACACCTTCATTGGAAGATACTATTTCTCCGTATCAGGTATATCCCTCTCCTACTGCTTTTGTTTAGATCTGGTTCAGTTCTTGGTTCAAGATTGATCTTTGAAAAATATGATTTTTCTAAAATAGGGAATATGATTCCCAGTAGGATGGAGATAAATTTTTGAAATTCGCCCATTCTCTTCCATAAGATTCGGGGCAGATAAGATGGATATCTCATCCCTTCAAAGATTGCCTTAATTTTTTCAGGGTTAGCCTCAATGTCATGTTGGTTGACGATGTAACCTAGGAATTTACCCGAGGTGATACCAAAAACGCACTTGTTTGGGTTTAATTTCATGTTAAATTTACGCAAGATTTCAAAGATAGAATGCAAATCTTTTATTAAATCACTTGAAAACCGAGTTTTGATGACCATGTCGTCTACATAGCGTTCTACTTTCTTGTCGATCAACGGCTCAAATAATTTATTTACAGGTCTTTAGAATGTTGCCCCAGCGTCTTTCAGTCCGAAGGGCATGACCTTGTAGTAGTACAAGCTGAGCTCAGTTATGAAGGCTGTCTTTTCTTCGTCAGTATGGTCCATAATGATCTGGTTGTAGCCCAAATAGGCATCTAAGAAGCTCAGCAACTCATGCCCTGAGGTCGTGTCTACCAGACGGTCGATCCTAGGGAGTGGGAAGTAGTCCTTTGGGCAAGCTCGGTTTAGGTTGGTATATTCGATGCACATGCGCCATTTACCATTAGTCTTTTTTACTAGAACGGGGTTGGCCACCCAGCTCGGGTAATGGACTTCCCTGATAAAGTCGGTTGTGAGGAGCTTCCTGACCTCCTCATCAACTGCTCTCCAGTGCTCTAGGGCTAGGTTGCATTTCTTCTGTCTAACGGACCTAACTACAGGATCGGTGTTCAGCTTGTGACTGATGATGCTGGGGTCTATGCCGGGCATCTCTACCGTGACCATGCAAAAACATCTAAATTTCTAAATAAGAAACTTACCAGTTGAGATTGCAAAGTCTCCTCAACTGAAGCGTTGATTTGAAGTGTCTGAGTTGGGTCCTCTGTCGAAGTTGGCACGGAAATAGTCTCTTCCATTGGCATAGCTCGCTCTTCGCAATGCTCCGCAGGTCGCTCTAGCTCGAGGTCTTCTGCCACCTTGGCTTTTCCTTTGAGAGCGGCGATGTAGCACTTGCGAGACTCGAGCTGGTCGCCTCACACTACCCCAACTCTAAAGTCCGTGGGGAACTTCATTGCCAAATAATAGGTGGAGACCACTGCACGTAAAGCAAGGGTGATGGGCCAACCTATTATGGCATTGTACGAGGAGGGAGTCACGACCACTAAAAAGTCATGGTTAAGTCTCACTATGCCAGGCCAGATGCCAACCTCCACAGGTACAGCGATTCTCCCCAAGGGTCTGACTTCCTCTCCGCTGAAGCCCACCAAGGGAGTACTTACGGGCTTGAGGTCGCTCTCTTGGAGCTGAAGCTTATCGAATGCCGCCTTGAAAAGAATGTCTACCGAACTGTCGGATTCGATGAGGATGCGCTTCACTTCGAAGACATTAATCCTTATCTTCACGACGAGCACGTCATCATGGGGGTAGTGGATCCCCTGTGCGTGTTAGACAGTTTTGTATGCCCTTAGCTTCAATCAAAATTGATGTACTTTATGAGTTTATTGTAAATGATTAAAAGTACATATTTGATTCATGTTCCCTTGGTATGTTTCTGTGTATTACCCTTAAACTGGACACTTATTGAGACTCGTGTTAGTTTTGAATGTTCACAGCAAGTGGGTCGGTCTGGGGAGACCTATCCTGACAAGGCTGACACTGTGGTGCCACCAAGTTGGTTGGGGTGGCTTGTCTCAGCTACCGGGGTGAGATCCTAGGCACATACAGTGTGGGATTAGTTGAATCTTTGAACTGGACCAGATTTCCAGTATTGCCCTGTACCTTGGAGATTGATGGGCAAAAACTAGAAAGTTACACCCGACCTCTAGACTCGATTATGATACTGCACTAGGTGTCGGATCGAGCTGTCTTTGATGTACCAATCAGTGAGATCCTGAGCAGGGGTCAAAACCTGGGTATGTTGGGACAATCCAAGAATTCATCTGAGTGGGTGATCATAATGACAGGATCAACCCCTTTGTCGGACAAAGGTAATGATCGGGGATGCACTCTCACTGTTGGAAACCAAGATTGCCGGCAGCCGATTTCAACCGTTGAAATTTGTTTTGCAAAATATATTTTATATGAGATATAAAAGTATATATATTATGGTTTCTAAAATGTTTGCAAAAGGGTTTTAATTCCCGGGATCCATATAAGTGGATAGTGCAACACTGTTCCTTGCAGCCGAGGGAGAGGTCCTCTCTTGTCGGGCAGTGTATGACCATTATGGGCTGAGAGGTTAAGTGTAAGACCATTGAGGATAATACCTGATGGGCTAATCTTGCATCTGCCCACAGTCCCTGGGTGTTACAAGGTGGCTTGGCCCAGGGACCACTTAGGGTAAGTGTTGGGCCCATAGAGCCCATTTGATGGGTATCAGGGGGTGCACTGTCTTTAACAGTGTATTTGACCAGGCCTTGTAACAAAGGCTGGGCCGAACCCATGTGGCTGATGTGTAGATCAATGCTAGGGTCCCACGCCATACAAGGAAGCCCAACTGGTCAGTAGTTAGGAAGGTTAAGTGAGCAAATAAGTTTGATGGGCCTAAAGCCCATTTCGAACTGGGCTATTAATTTAGTTAATTAAAGGGGCGAATTCTGAGATAGATTAGCAGTTAGGATAGGGTCTTGATCCTATCCACTCAGAGAGTCCAGTTCTGAATGTGATTCAGATCTAGATACCTCCTAATAAGATTAGGATAAAGCTAATCTAATCTGTAGATAAGATAAGGGTTTATCCTTATCACTAGAAGAGAAGGCTGATCCAAATATGATTTGGATAAGCACCTCCTAATGGGATTAGGAGCTGATCTTTTCAATTTAACAAAAAGGAAGGAGGGGGCGGCAGCCTTGAGAGAGACCAAGAAACGCATCAGATCCTCTTTAGTGCTGAAATCAAGAGGAGAGAATTCTGCACCCTGCGAATACTCTCTTGCCCCCTCCCTGCTCTTGCCACCCTGTTTGCCAGTTCGATATCCAACTGTGGGAGAAGTCAAGATTGGATCTTGACATCAATTCTTTGAGAAAGGATTGAAAAGGAAGCTGTGCTCACGTTCCATTCTGCTGTTTCTTGCGAAGGACAGAGTTCTTGGGGAAGAACACTGCTGATTCTACTCCATCCTGCACTGCGCCATCTTCAGTGGGAGCAGTCTTTGGATCCTTCCTTGGGCGTGAACACCTTCGTTGGGAGATATTGCTTCTCCGTATCAGGTATCATTCTCTCCCATTCCTTTTGGTTCAGATCTGGTTCAGTTTAAGGTTCAAGATTTATCCTTGAAAATGTGATTTTCTAAATAGGGAATGTGATTCCTAGTTGAAGGGAGAGAAAAATTTTTGAAATTCGCCCCTTTTTCCGCAATCTTTGGGCGTCCATGTGATGGATCTCTCAACCCTTCAGTGGTATCAGAGCCACAGGTTCAAATCTTGAACCATTCTGTTTCAGATCTGAACCTGCGCAATTAGGGAGAAGGCGTTCTACCAAATTTGTGCAGTTTTGGTTTTGGGAAATTTGTTCCCAAATCAGATGGGCAAATAATCTAAAATTAATTTTAAATAAATCTGTTTATTATTTAGAATTGTTCTTTATAATTTTCTTGGTTTATGGGTTGTTCGTACAAGAGGAGATCGAATTCTTGGTTTGCGCAGGGAACCTGCGATTTTGCAGTTCTTGATTTATTTTGGGTCTGTAAATATTTTTTTTATTTTCTAGACTCAATGTATAGGTATTTGATCTAATGTAATTATTAATAGAAATAGGATTTCTATTTTTTTTATTTTGGATCGAAGATGGCGGCGCAGAGAAGGAGATTTCGCAGATAAGGGAAATGCTATCTGCGATTTGCAGTTTATGAAACTGCATTTCTGTGATCTAACCTCTGTTTTGCAGGAAGGATTGTGCGAACAGCCCTGTTTGACTGATTCTTGTTTTTCCTTTTATCAGTATTTAATTTCAGATTATTTTCTTGAATTAAGGATTTAATTAAAAATCAAACACTAGACCCATTTGAACTAAGATTGGTTCAAAACTTTTTGGACCAATTCTAGGGTTTAATCAAGGCTGAAAGTCAGCCCTAATTTCCCACTAATGGGCCTAAGGATTGATATTTAATTAAATGGTTAATTCGGCCCAGCCTGTAAAGGCCCAGTTTTAAATAGTTAAAACTGCAAAAGCCCATTTTAAAGGATAAAGCTATATGGGCCGAACTGGGTAACCCTAATTCAGCCCATATACCTAGATAATATTAATGGTTAATATTATGGAATTTTAACGGGCTTCCAACGGGCCTTACAGATAATTAATTGATTGGATCAATTTATCCCTGCATGTGATGTATGGATGTGTGATGTGCTGCGTACATGGGCCATAAGTACTTGGCCCATGCTCATTCGACAGTGGCTCTTGCGCACACCATGGCTGAATGCACATCATTGCCATGGTGTCCCTTTTGGTCATTGGATGACTTCCCTTAGTGGTGGGCCCCACACCTCATCAAGAGGTTGCGTGCGGAACCCTAGCCGATTTAAGGCCCACCGAAATCTGGCTTTTTGAAAGTCAGTGGGAGCCACTTTGGTTTGACCTAAATCAAACTAGGGCATAATTTTGTTCCCTCCAGCTAATATGAGTGCATGTGATAGGGAGATTCATATGATGAACTCTCTAAAGGCCTTCCATCATTAGCATGAGGATGGGTCCTTCAGTAATGAGGAAACGCACCAGAAAATGGGCTATCCATTTGCTGTTGGGCTTGTCTGAGTGTTTCATAAGATGATAGGGGCGTCATAGACCGATGTGGGAGGGGCTTCACCAGAAAATGGGAACTCTCTCACGGTACCTTGGCGTTCACGAATATGATGGGTAAGCACTCACTGGACAGAAAGGTTTACCTGAAAACGGCTCTGAACCTTGTCTGACAGAGGCCAAAAGGAAAACTCATATGATTAGTGGATGTGATCCTTCACAGAAAGGTGGTGGGGTGATGCAGCTGAAACAATTGGCTCCAAGCACCCTATGTGATTTCCCACATTTCCAGAGACAACCCGTAGTCTCCGTCACTGAGAAAGGAGGGAAATCTCAGAGACGAATAAATGGAAATGGATCGTAGATTAAAATCCATATCTATGAAATGAACATGAATCAAATTAGGTTGTGGACTGATGTTTGCTCTTTTATCAGAAAATGGCAAACGGATCTTTTGCAAAACTACTTGATGACAACAAGTTGAAGGGCCCAAACTATGCTGATTGATACAGAAACCTTATGCTAGTCCTAGCTTCTGAAAAGCTGGACAAAGTGGCAAAGAATCCTGCCCCGGAGCGTCCGGGTGATAGGGCTTCTGAGGCTCGAAGGAGAGACTATCAAGAATGGGAGGAGAAAAACTCCCTTGCCCGGTGTTACATCATTGCCTCCTTAGACAACCCGATACAGAGGCAGTTCGATCAGATCGAACTTGCTAAAGACATATTAGATAGTCTCAGGACAATGTCTGAAGAGCAGAATCGTTCTACTCGACAAAAGGTCTTGAAACAGTTCATGACCGCACAAATGTCCAAGGGTCAACAAGTTCACGACCATTGCCTTCGGATGATGGGATACATCAACGAACTGGAGGCTCTTGGATCCGGGTTGGACCTTGCTACCCAGATAGATGCTACCCTTAACTCTTTGCCTCCTTCCTTTAATCCGTTCATCATGAACTATAACATGAACAAGCTGAATGTCAGCTTACAAGAGCTCAGCAATATGTTGCAAAGAGCTGAGGAACTGATTAGAAAGGATGAGCCTGTAGCCATGCTTGTTGAAACTGGCAAGACAGGCAAGAGAAAGAGGAAGGCAAAGAAGCCTCAGAAGAAAGCCACCAAGAGCAAGAAGCAGAAGAAAGACAAAGCATCGGATGCCTGTCACTTCTGCAAGAAGACCGGCCACTGGAAAAGGAATTGTCCTGCCTACCTGGAATCCAAGAAAGGTAACTTCGAAACTTGTGTTATAGAAACCAATTTATTGGTAGCTTCTGCTTCCTAGTGTATTGACTCCGGGGCTTCGACTCATGCTTGTAACTCACTGCAGGGGTTCAAAGTAAGCAGAAGGCTGAGTGAAGGAGAAGTCACACTCTTCTTGGGGACTACTGCAACTGTTGCAGCCACGGCCATAGGAACCGTGGAATTAATTTTAGAGAAGGAATAATTGTACTAAAAGACTATCTTTATGTACAAAATTTAAGGAGAAATTTGATTTCTGTCTCAAAACTGTGTGCAGATGGTTATTCTGTCTTCTTTAGTAATACGATTACTATAAAAAGAAACAACAGATTCATCGCATACGGGGAACTGGAGAATGGTCTCTATGTTCTACATCCTTCTCTAGAAACTAACATAACCGAAACTACGTCGGCTGAAATCCCTAAGAAGAGAGCTCGTGATACAGTTAATCCCACGTGTCTGTGGCATTATCGACTTGGCCACATCGGTGTTGACCGAATCACAAGGTTGGTAAAGGATGGTCCTTTGGATTTTCTAACTGTAGAAGATCTTCCCACTTGTGAGCCTTGCCTACAAGGCAAGATGACGAAACGGCCATTTAACGGTAAGCCTGAAAGATGTACAGGCACACTTGACCTAATACATACTGATGTATGTGGTCCCCTGAGTGTTAGGACACGAAATCAACACGTATATTTCATCACCTTCACAGATGATTTTTTACGATACGGTTACGTGTACCTAATGAGACACAAGTCTGAATCCTTTGAAAAGTTCAAAGAGTTTAGACAAGAGGTCGAGAAACAGTTAGGGAGAGAAATTAAGGCCCTTCGATCAGATCGAGGTGGCGAGTATCTCTCTGACGAATTCAGGAACTACTTAAAAGACAATGGGATAGTATCACAATTAGCTCCTCCTGCTACACCACAACTTAACGGTGTTTCGGAGAGGAGGAATAGGACCTTATTGGATATGGTCCAGTCGCTTCTCATACACTCAGAGTTACCCACATCCTTTTGGGGTTACGCATTAGAGACTGCGATTTATGTGCTGAATCGGGTTCCAACCAAATCGGTTCCGAATACAACATATGAACTTTGGACCGGAAAGAAACCAAGTGTAAAACACTTGAAGATTTGGGGTTGTCCAGCACACGTTAAGAGAACGAGTGCAGACAAGTTGGAATCCAAGACCAGTCGTTGCCTATTTGTAGGCTACCCAAAAGGCTCTGTAGGTTACCTATTCTATGACCCAAGTGAGCAGAAAGTGTTCTGCAGTCGTAATGCGCAATTCTTGGAAACCGACTATATCTTGGACACCCATCGTCAGGAAGTTGTTCTTGATGAGGAGAGCTCAGGAGCAGTGGGAGATGTCCCACAAGTTCCAGGTAGTGACCAACCTAGAAGATCCACTCGGGTATCCAGGCCACCAGTCCGTTATGGTTATGACTAGGATAGTTACCTAGTGGAAACCTTGACTAGTGAGGAAGATCCCGTAACTTACACGGAAGCTATGTTGGACATAGATTCCCAGAAGTGGGTGGAGGCCATGAGAGCATAGATGGACTCAATGGAGACCAATGGAGTCTAGACTCTAGTAGATCAGCCCTCTAGGGTAAAAGCAATCGGTTGCAAATGGATTTACAAGAGGAAGAAGGGCCCCGATGGTAAGGTTGAGACCTTTGATGAACTTACAATTTATCTATATTTTATGAGGTTTTTGCATGAAATTTTATAATGGTTTAATTAAATTTTTGCCGTATTTTAGCTTGATTGCAAGAAAGATTTCAGGGGGAGCCAAATCAACAAAAAGAAGGCAAAAGCAAGAAAAGAAAACCCAAAAATTTATCAAGTTCAGCCCGGCCCAGCCATGAGAGCAAGAGAATTTCATTCGGCCCAAGAAGAGCAAGTGAAACTCTTTGGAAAATCCAAGGGAAGAAGCCTAGCTATGAGGAGAATTCGGCCCAGCAAGGAAGGCCCATTTTTAGCCCAAATAACAGCCTAGAGTGTAGCCCACATGAGCTCAAAAGCAAGCTAAGTTGTAGCCCAAATAGCAGCCCAAAGGGAGCTAGGGGCGGCAACTTCTAGGAGTTTCTTGAAGAGAAGGAGGGAGCACTCTAGAAGGTTCATGAGGGGTGTAATACACCCCATTCTAGAGGCTTCAAGAAGGGGCAAGAGCCCCCTTGAAAAACTATATAAGGAGGCCTCTAGGAGGGGAGAAAGTTGTTCAATTGCTTGAGAGAAAGGCTCTCCCACTCTTAGAGGTTCAGCCACCTTGAGAGAAGAGAAGAGAAGAAGGCTAGGCGCAAGGAAGAAGAAGAAGAAGGGCTGAAGGAAGTTCAAGATAAGCAAGCTAGAAGAAGAAGGTGAGTTCGAATTGAGGGATTGTGATTCAAAGATTTTTTGTAATAAATCATTTGTAGTTTCATTCTCTTTTGATTTGAATTCAGTTTCTTAGTTATATGTTCTTTCTTCTTTCTCCTTGTTTCCATTCTTCCTTGATGTATTTCAGCTTGTAAAATTTCAGTTCAGCAATCTAATTCTTTTTAATTCATTCAAATGATCATGCATTGTATTTGAAGTTTCTTGAATAAGGGTGTGATTGCAGATCAATTCGGCCAACTAACCTTCAAAACTCAGATCTGAATTCTCAGATCTGAGATTGCAAGATCTGAATTGCTTGAAAGAGAATTCAGATCTGCAAATTTCAGATTGGGCGAATTAATCTACAGCTTGGAATTCCTAGAGTGCTTGAGAGAGACTCTAGGAATTCAGATCTACTATTCAAGAACTGAATTGAGTGCAAGGTTAGAGATAACTTGCACAATTCAGTTGGTGATCAATTCAGATTTGAATTGATGCCTTAGAAGTGTTTGAAGAAATGCATGCATGGGGATTAGATTCTTGCTAGAGATAGAAGAACCGTCACTCATGCATAGGATGAACATGCACTTGAGAGAGGCTGTTCATGACCTTGGGGTTTCACCAAACCAAGGCTCAATCATGATTCATTCGAATGATCCAAATTGATAGATTGCTGAATTCTG
Organism: Nelumbo lutea; assembly: GCF_056320005.1. Classification (NCBI taxonomy): domain Eukaryota; kingdom Viridiplantae; phylum Streptophyta; class Magnoliopsida; order Proteales; family Nelumbonaceae; genus Nelumbo; species Nelumbo lutea. The sequence goes on from NC_142684.1 coordinate 123,544,408, forward strand.
AGATTGACATTTACTACTTACTCTTCTAACCTGAATTGAAGGCAATTGGGCCAATGATTTAGATAGATTTTAATTTAGGATTTCTTAGCTTTCATTAGAGTTTTGATTTATTTGTTGATCAGATAAGAAATGTTCAATTTAGTATTGGTAATTGTTTCCTAAATCCTCGTGGGAACGATACTTCACTCACTACTTTATTACTTGAACGGCTAGTGCACTTGCTAGTGTCACAATGAGCCACACATCAAGTTTTTGGCGCCGCTGCCGGGGATTTAGAGAAGCAATATTAGGAAACATTGAGCATTCTTAATCTGATCTCATTCAGCATTGCATTCATAGTTGGGTTAATTTGCTAACTTTTTCATTTCAGCTTGGACTGCAACTGCTGTACTACTGTAGTTATGTTTCTTCTTTCTTAAGTAGATTACTTTCTTTTTTTTGGTTTCAGTTTCATTTTAATAAAGGCATATTTGATTTCTATTCAATCTTGATGTTGTTCCCTTCAAAAAGAAAAAAAAAAAAAATTTTTACATAAACATGAGTGTTGCAGATCTGAGTTGCATTCGGCACTCAGATCAGCAGATTTCAGATCTGCAGCACTCAACCGAAAAGAGTTGCTTGTGTTTCAGATTTTATTATTCTTTTCTTTCATTACAAAAAGAAAAAAAAAACAAATAAAAAAAAAAGGGGGAGATATTTTGAACAACCAGAGGAGCAATTGAGAATTCGGATCAGAACTCAGATCTGAGTTCAGATCTGAATTCTGCTATTGCAGATCTGCAACAGTTCAGATCTGAGTTCCTCTGAACTCAGACCTGAACTGATGAAATTTTGAGGGGAATTGGGTGTCATCACCACCCCAATTCACCCTAGGGCACTTCTGCTATTTCCCCAAAAACAATTTGGTAGCAATAACTGAAGGTAAGGCAATTGAGAATTCAGATCCAAACTCAGACTTGAGTTCAGATCTGAATTCTGCTGTTACAGATCTGCTCAGTTCAGATCTGAATTCCTCTGAACTCAGATCTGAACCGATGCAAGTTTGAGGTGAATTGGGTGCCATCACTACCCCAATCCACCCTAGGATACATCCAACCTGCCTCAAGGGTGAATGGATAGCAAGGAATGAGAGAAATTCAAATCTGAAATGCAGTTGATATGATGTGAGGACTGAACTGATACAGAGCATACTATGAATTCTGGGTGGACTGAATTCTTGGCTTTACCCACTTGTAACCGAGCTACATTAGCTAAGGAGGTGTATGTTTGGATTGAATAATTGTTATGCCTCAGATATTTAAGAAAAATTAGCACTTTCCAAGTATTTCTTTTAGCATTCAGATCTGTAGCAGGGCTGCTATAGTGCAACAGTTAGCAGACCTGATTTCAGATTTCTACAAAAGTTGTATGGGCCGAATAGCTTGCAATACCAAACATTGCAGACCCAATTTTCAGGTCTTAGCAAGTGTTTGATATGCATCAGCTATACAGGTTTGGGCTTCAATTGTAGAGTTTTTAACCCAAGCCTAACTCAGGACTGGTTTTAGTTTATTTCAGATCCTTTTAAATTTTTTTTTTTTTTTTTTTTTAGATCAGATCTGATTTCAGCCCTAAAGCATCACAGAATTGATTCCAACCTTAATGGATGTATATTGTAGTGTATACCAATGAGTGTGTATGAGATAACCAGCTCAGATCTGAATTATTATTTATTAATTTCTCTAGACTAACAATACCAAAGACTTGTAGATCTGAACTCAGATCTAAATTGGGTCTGAATTCAGATGTTGCAATCGATGGATGTAGATAAAGGAACCTTGAATAAGATGATTGGTTTAAATCTGCTTTTAGTATAATCGGCTTCATTTATTCATGATAGGATGTAGGTTTTGTATTCCAATACTTCACTTTACATTTTCAGTGTGATAGGATTAGTTATTTATTTTCTTTTGTGAATATTGGCATTTTTATTGCTTTGACTTTAACAGTTTATGACAAGCAGACCTGAACTGGAAGAGATCCTTTACGACCCAGAGATTGAACGGACTCTCCGTGTCCGTTTGAGAGTTGCTAAGCAAGTCAGACAAGAAGCACAAGAAATGGCTGAACAAAGAACTATGATGGATTATGCCAAGCCTACCCTCACCGGGACTGTCTCCAGCATTATCAGGCCAACTATTGCTGCCAATAACTTCGAAATTAAACCGGCCATAATCCAAATGATACAAAATACGGTTCAGTTTTGTGGTATGGCCCATGAGGATCCGAATGCCCATATTGCTAACTTCTTGGAAATCTGTGACACCTTCAAACACAATGGGGTAAGTGATGATGCCATCCGGCTGAGGTTATTCCCATTTTCTTTGAAGGATAAAGCCAAAGCTTGGTTGAACTCATTACCGGCAGGATCTATAGCCACATGGGACGAAATGGCCAGCCGTTTTCTCTCTAAATATTTTCCCCCTTCTAAAACTGCTAAAATGAGGAATGACATCACTACTTTTTTCCAGCAAGAGGGGGAATCTTTATATGAGTCATGGGAACGATACAAGGAGCTGTTAAGGAGAGTTCCTCACCATGGCCTCCCCATTTGGCTGCAAGTGCAGACTTTCTATAATGGTCTTACTGACTCAAATAAGACCATATTAGATGCTGCAGCCGGAGGATCCATAAATAATAAAACTCCTGAGGTTGCCCATGCACTTATTGAGGAAATGGCAGCCAACAATTATCAATGGCATTCGGAAAGGACTCAAACTAGGAAGCAGCAAGGCTTGCATAATGTTGACACTTATACAGCACTAGCTGCACAAATAGGAGCACTCAGTAAAAAAATAGATGAAATGCAGATAGCTGCCATGCATGTGCAGTCTCTTAATTGTGAATTGTGTGGGGGAGGCCACATCAGTACAGACTGCCAAGTTGGCAATCAGTTCAGACCATCTACTGAACAAGTTGACTATGTCAGCAATTCGTCAAGACAGCAGGGTTACCAGAGTCACCATACTTTTCATCCAGGATGGAGGGGACATTCAAACCAGTCCTGGCCAAATCAGCATATTTCCAAGCCGTTCCACCAGACTTATCATCAGCCTGAACCGAAATCCAATTTGGAGGAACTGATGACAAAATTTATAGCAGGTGCAGAAACTAGGTTCCAGAACCAGGAAGCCTCAATCAAAAACCTGGAAAACCAAGTGGGGCAATTGGCACAATTAATCTCTTCCAGACTGCCGGGAACTCTTCCAAGCAACACTGAAGTGAATCCACGAGAGCAGGTGCAAGCTATTACCTTAAGAAGTGGAAAAGAGTTGCCTGAGGTAGAAAAGAAGAATTGGGCTGAACCCAAGGCAGAAACAAGCCTTGGAACCAGACAACAGAAGACGGAACAACCAGAAGCACAACAAGGGATGCACCAACAACCACAAGTTCCATTCCCTAACAGGCTGAAGCAACAAAAATTGGAGAAGGAATTTGGTAAGTTTCTTGAAATATTTAAAAGTTTACATATTAATATTCCTTTTGCTGATGCTTTAGCCCAGATGCCACACTATGCAAGGTTTTTGAAGGAATTATTGGCAAACAAAAGGAAACTGGGAGATGTGGCTACAGTTGCATTAAATGAGGAATGTTCTGCTATCCTTCTGAACAAGCTGCCTCAGAAACTCAAAGATCCAGGGAGTTTCACTATTCCTTGTACCATTGGCAGTTTAAAAATTGAAAAAGCTTTATGTGACCTGGGAGCTAGCATCAATTTAATGCCATATTCTATCTTCAAGAAATTGGGGTTGAATGAACCCCAACCCACTAGAGTGGCATTACAATTGGCTGATAGATCCATTAGACATCCTAGGGGGATCATAGAAGATGTGTTAGTTAAAGTTGACAAATTCATTTTTCCAGTTGATTTCATTGTGTTAGACATGCAAGAAGATGTGGAGGTCCCGCTTATCCTAGGGAGACCTTTCCTGGCTACCGGGAAAGCAATGATTGATGTCCAACAAGGACAACTCAGCCTTAGGATACAAGATGAGGAGATAATTTTTAAAATGTCTGATGCTATGAAACATGCACCCTCTAGTGATGATTCTTGTTTTATGATTGATGCCATTGAATTGACAATTGATGAATGCTTCCAGGTAAGTAGAATAACTGATCCTCTTGAACTCTGCCTCCAGCAGGGAGAACTTGAAGAAACAGAAAATGAAAAAATAAACCTCATGATAGCATACCTGAATGATAAGCCTCAATTCAAGGGAAAGGGGTTTCTTAAATTAGAGAACTTAGGCAAATTGCCCGGACCATCAGGTAAGCCATCACCCCAAGAACCCCCCACCCTTGAACTGAAGCAATTACCATCCCATTTAGAGTATGCTTTCCTTGAGGAACCATCAGATCTCCCCGTGATAATTTCCGCAGCACTGAATCCCTTACAAAGAGAAAAATTATTAAGAGTGCTGCGGGAACACAAAAATGCTATAGCTTGGAAGGTAGAAGATATCAAAGGCATTAATCCATCAATCTGCACTCACAGAATTTTGATGGAAGAGGACAGCAAGCCTTCCGTTCAGCCCCAAAGGCGCCTGAATCCCAACATGAAAGAAGTGGTAAAGGCTGAAATAATTAAGTTGTTAGATGCTGGGATCATTTATCCTATTTCTGATAGTTCTTGGGTAAGCCCTGTGCAAGTTGTGCCCAAAAAAGGGGGTACGACTGTTGTTCCAAATGAGAAAAATGAACTCATCCCTACTAGAACCATTACCGGATGGCGTGTGTGTATTGACTATAGAAAATTAAATGAAGCCACCCGGAAGGACCATTTCCCTCTCCCATTTATGGATCAAATGTTGGAGAGGCTAGCCGGGCATGAGTATTATTGTTTCTTGGATGGATATTCAGGGTATAACCAGATACCAATTGCACCAGAAGATCAAGAAAAGACCACTTTTACTTGCCCATATGGAACCTTTGCATACCGAAGGATGCCCTTTGGGTTATGCAATGCCCCAGCAACCTTTCAGCGATGTATGATGTCTATATTTTCTGATATGGTTGAAAAATTTATTGAGATCTTCATGGATGATTTTTCAGTTTTTGGCTCTTCATTTGATGCATGTTTGAATAATCTGGAACAGGTGCTTACTAGATGTAAAGAAACACATCTTGTGTTGAATTGGGAGAAATGTCATTTTATGGTGCAAGAAGGCATAGTGCTTGGACACAAGATCTCTCAAAGAGGTATAGAAGTCGACAAGGCCAAGGTGGAGGCAATTGAAAAATTACCAACCCCAACATCTATTCGTTCTTTGAGAAGTTTCTTAGGACATGTCGGATTCTATAGAAGGTTTATTAAAGATTTCTCAAAAATTTCCAAGCCATTATCTACCTTGCTTCAGAAAGAAGTGCCTTTTGAATTTTCAACTGAATGTCTTCATGCTTTCAACATCTTGAAAGACAAATTGATCCATGCACCTATCATGATAGCACCAGATTGGACCCTCCCATTTGAATTGATGTGTGATGCGAGTGATTTTGCTATAGGAGCTGTTTTAGGACAAAGAATGAACAAACATTTTCAGCCAATTTACTATGCTAGCAGAACCTTGACTGGACCCCAACTCAATTACACCACCACAGAAAAGGAGCTGTTAGCAGTAATATTTGCACTTGATAAGTTTCGTTCATATCTGATATTATCCAAGGTTGTTGTCCACACAGATCACTCGGCATTAAGGCACTTGCTTACCAAGCAAAACTCAAAACCAAGACTGATCAGGTGGATCCTTTTATTGCAAGAGTTTGACATTGAGATTAGAGACCTGAAGGGTGCTGCAAACCTGGCTGCTGACCATCTCTCCCGGTTGGACACGGTAAGCTCAAAAGAGGAGATAACCAGCAACATTCGAGAAGAATTTCCGGATGAGCAGTTGTACTCAATACAGAAATACTCATATCCTTGGTATGCTGATTTTGCTAATTATCTAGCTGCACAAGTCCTTCCTCCTAACCTTTCATATCAACAGAAAAAGAAATTCTTTTCTGATGTAAAATACTATCTGTGGGAGGAACCCTTTTTGTATAAATTGTGTGCAGATCAGATCATAAGGAGATGTGTCCCCGAGGAGGAGATGGAGTCGGTACTCCAATTTTGCCATGATAAAGAAGCAGGAGGTCATTTTGGAGCTAGTCGCACGGCAGCCAAGGTTTTGCAATCAGGTTTTTATTGGCCCACACTCTTCAAAGATGCCCATCGGTATGTGTCCACATGTGACAAATGCCAAAGATCGGGAAACATTTCCCGACGGAATGAAATGCCCCTTTCCAATATTTTAATCTGTGAAATCTTTGATGTTTGGGGTATAGATTTCATGGGACCTTTCCCGAATTCTTTTGGGAATAAGTACATCCTCGTTGCAGTTGACTATGTATCCAAATGGGTAGAAGCCATGGCTTTACCCACAAATGACTCAAGAAGGGTAGTACACTTCCTAAAGAAGCTATTCTCCCGATTTGGCACTCCGCGAGCTATAATTAGTGATAGGGGAACTCACTTCTGCAATAGCCAATTTGAGAGGTTAATGCAGAAATATGGAATTACACATAAATTAGCTACCCCTTATCACCCTCAAACCAGTGGCCAAGTGGAGTTGGCTAACAGGGAACTCAAAAGAATTCTGGAAAAGACTGTAGCATCCACCAGAAAAGATTGGTCCATCAAATTAGATGATGCATTATGGGCATACAGAACTGCATTTAAGACACCTATTGGCATGTCCCCCTACAGATTGGTCTTTGGTAAAGCATGCCATTTACCAGTTGAATTGGAACACAAGGCCTATTGGGCTCTTAAATTCTTAAATTTTGACATTCAGGCCACAGGGGCTAAAAGGCGGTTGCAATTGAATGAATTGGATGAATTCAGACTTACCACCTATGAGAATGCCAAAGTTTATAAAGAAAGAATAAAAAACTGGCATGATAAGAACTTGCTGAGACGGGACTTTTATGTGGGCCAACAGGTATTGTTATATAATTCCCGTCTCCGCTTGTTTCCAGGTAAGCTGAGATCCAGGTGGTCTGGACCCTTTACCATTTCACAGGTTTTTCCCCATGGGGCTATAGAACTCACCCACCCAGTTCAGGGCACGTTTAAAGTAAATGGTCAGCGCCTGAAACCATATTTAATGGGCAGTACTGTACCCCCTCCATCCACTGTTTATCTAGATAACCAATAATCTCTTATGCTTGCTCATGAACAAGTTAAGGAATCTTTTTGTCATTTATCTTTTTAGAATATTAGTTAGTAAAATAAAGATCTTTTTCTCAAAATTCCAATTCTTTAAGGACTCAGTTCATCATTTTCTTTTCTTCAGTTTGCTCTAGCACTACGAACATTGAGGACAATGTTCATCTCAAGTGTGGGGGAGTGAGCCCGAGGCTAGGGTATGGGGGTTGAAACCATGCACCTCATGCACCCCAACACACATATGCAAGCAATGACATCACAAAAAAAAAAAAAAAAAAAAAAAAAAGACTGGAACCCCTCAAGTTCATTACTATTTATTTGATGATTTTTTTTTTTTTAAGAAGGAATTCAATGAGTTGAGGGAGACTGATGTACTTGTTAAGTTTTTATTCTTGTAAATGACCCAATTTGATTTATGCAGGAGAAAAGGGGAGCTGAATATGCCTTTCAGCATGACTAGCCCTAACTTCCTTCATGTGTATGGAAGCCCTTGATTTCATTGTTAATGGTCAAGAGAGCTAGTGCACATCTGAAGTGCTAATTCTTGAGGTTCAATAATTGCAAAGAAGGACAAAAGCCCAAATTGACTCCGCTATTCTGAGCTGAATAGTAAAACTAGCAGCTTAGAACATGAGTCCTATTTACCTACCTCAAACAAGTGACCAGTGTGAGATGGAGCATAAGATGCACTCACACCAAAAAAAAAAAAAGAAAAAAAAAAAAAAAAAAAAAAAAAAAAAAAAAGAGAGAAAAGTGTGAGATGGAGCATAAAATGCACTCACACCGAAAAGAAAAAAAAAAGAAAAAAAAAAAGGTGAGATGGAGCATAAAATGCACTCACCCTTAGAAATAAGTAATTGTGGTGACAATCGAGGTTCAAAGGGGCACTCTAAAGTTGAACTCTCATTGAGATTTAGTTACAGATGTGAAACTCAGTGAAATTTGATTATTAACCTTGACAATTAAAGAGCTGATTTATATATGAATTAGGAGTGAAGGCTAGACTATGATGAAATTCATATTCTCCTTTCCTCGGATCTGATACATATCTTAAATGGTAATTTACAAGAATAAGAGTTAAGCACTTACAAAAGTTCCCCGACTACTCAATGCATTTCTATCTTAAAAAGTTCACCAGGTAAATGGTGAGAACAGAAGGGGGGAATGTTAAGTTTATGGCTGATGTCTTTGCTTGAGGACAAGCAAAAGCTTAAGTGTGGGGGTATTTGATGAACTTACAATTTATCTATATTTTATGAGGTTTTTGCATGAAATTTTATAATGGTTTAATTAAATTTTTGCCGTATTTTAGCTTGATTGCAAGAAAGATTTCAGGGGGAGCCAAATCAACAAAAAGAAGGCAAAAGCAAGAAAAGAAAACCCAAAAATTTATCAAGTTCAGCCCGGCCCAGCCATGAGAGCAAGAGAATTTCATTCGGTCCAAGAAGAGCAAGTGAAACTCTTTGGAAAATCCAAGGGAAGAAGCCTAGCTATGAGGAGAATTCGGCCCAGCAAGGAAGGCCCATTTTTAGCCCAAATAACAGCCTAGAGTGTAGCCCACATGAGCTCAAAAGCAAGCTAAGTTGTAGCCCAAATAGCAGCCCAAAGGGAGCTAGGGGCGGCAACTTCTAGGAGTTTCTTGAAGAGAAGGAGGGAGCACTCTAGAAGGTTCATGAGGGGTGTAATACACCCCATTCTAGAGGCTTCAAGAAGGGGCAAGAGCCCCCTTGAAAAACTATATAAGGAGGCCTCTAGGAGGGGAGAAAGTTGTTCAATTGCTTGAGAGAAAGGCTCTCCCACTCTTAGAGGTTCAGCCACCTTGAGAGAAGAGAAGAGAAGAAGGCTAGGCGCAAGGAAGAAGAAGAAAAAGGGCTGAAGGAAGTTCAAGATAAGCAAGCTAGAAGAAGAAGGTGAGTTCGAATTGAGGGATTGTGATTCAAAGATTTTTTGTAATAAATCATTTGTAGTTTCATTCTCTTTTGATTTGAATTCAGTTTCTTAGTTATATGTTCTTTCTTCTTTCTCCTTGTTTCCATTCTTCCTTGATGTATTTCAGCTTGTAAAATTTCAGTTCAGCAATCTAATTCTTTTTAATTCATTCAAATGATCATGCATTGTATTTGAAGTTTCTTGAATAAGGGTGTGATTGCAGATCAATTCGGCCAACTAACCTTCAAAACTCAGATCTGAATTCTCAGATCTGAGATTGCAAGATCTGAATTGCTTGAAAGAGAATTCAGATCTGCAAATTTCAGATTGGGCGAATTAATCTACAGCTTGGAATTCCTAGAGTGCTTGAGAGAGACTCTAGGAATTCAGATCTACTATTCAAGAACTGAATTGAGTGCAAGGTTAGAGATAACTTGCACAATTCAGTTGGTGATCAATTCAGATTTGAATTGATGCCTTAGAAGTGTTTGAAGAAATGCATGCATGGGGATTAGATTCTTGCTAGAGATAGAAGAACCGTCACTCATGCATAGGATGAACATGCACTTGAGAGAGGCTGTTCATGACCTTGGGGTTTCACCAAACCAAGGCTCAATCATGATTCATTCGAATGATCCAAATTGATAGATTGCTGAATTCTGAGATTGACATTTACTACTTACTCTTCTAACCTGAATTGAAGGCAATTGGGCCAATGATTTAGATAGATTTTAATTTAGGATTTCTTAGCTTTCATTAGAGTTTTGATTTATTTGTTGATCAGATAAGAAATGTTCAATTTAGTATTGGTAATTGTTTCCTAAATCCTCGTGGGAACGATACTTCACTCACTACTTTATTACTTGAACGGCTAGTGCACTTGCTAGTGTCACAATGAGCCACACATCAAGTTTTTGGCTTGCTAGTGTCACAATGAGCCACACATCAAACTTCAAGGCTCGTCTGGTGGTGAAAGGGTACACTCAGAAAGAGGGCATCGATTATGAGGAAACCTTTTTTCCTGTGGCCATGCTTAAATCCATTAGGATCCTGCTAGCTGTAGCAGCATACCATGATTATGAGATTTGGCAAATGGATGTCAAAACTGCATTCCTGAATGGAGATCTTACTGAAGATATCTATATGCAGCAGCCGCAAGGCTTCATTGCTGCAGGTCAGGAAAACATGGTATGTAAACTTAATAGATCCATTTATGGACTTAAGCAAGCTTCTAGAAGTTGGAACATCCGTTTTGACTCTGTCGTCAAATCGTTTGACTTCGAACAGAATCCGGATGAACCCTGTGTTTACAAGAAGTACAGTGGAGATAAGGTTACCTTCTTGGGTCTGTATGTAGATGACATTCTACTCATTGGGAATGATGTAGGTATGTTAACTACGGTAAAAATATGGTTATCACAGCAATTCTCCATGAAAGAACTTGGAGAAGCCTCCTTTATACTGGATCTTCGACTCTATAGAGATAGATCAAAGCGGATAATAGGATTATCCCAATCTGCCTACATTGACAAAATAGTCAAGAGATACAGCATGGAAACCTCCAAGAAAGGAAATGTTCCTTTCAGGCACGGAGTCACTCTCTCCAAGAAGATGTCTCCCAAGACTTCTGAGGAGATTGATGGCATGAAAGACGTTCCCTATGCCTCTGCCGTAGGGAGCATCATGTATGCCATGCTGTGCACTCATCCTGACATAGCTTAGGCAGTGAGTGTAGTAAGCAGATTTCAGGCCAACCCAGGGCAGGAGCATTGGACTGCTGTGAAAAACATACTTAAGTACCTTCGAAGGACAAAAGAGTTTTGTCTAGTATTCGACGGTAGCTCAATACAGATCCAAGGGTATACAGATGCCGATTTCCAGTCAGACCCAGATGATAGAAAGTCTACATCTGGATATGTTTTCATGATAGGATCGTGTGCTGTTTGCAGGAAAAGCAGCAAACAGGGGTCCACTGCTGACTCCACGACCGAGGCCGAGTACATTGCCGCAAGTGAGGCTGCCAAAGAAGCCGTATGGATGAAGAAGTTCATTCATGAGTTAGGAGTAGTTCCGTCCGACACATCACCCATCCCATTGTTGTGTGACAACAATGGAGCCATTGCTCAGGCTAAGGAGCCACGAGCCCAGTCGAAGTCGAAGCACATCGAGAGGAAGTACCACGTACTGCGGGAGATTGTTGGTAGAGGGGACGTCCTGATTCAGAAGGTAGCATTAGCGGATAATGTAGCAGACCCATTGACAAAGCCACTATCACAGAAAGTGTTTGAGAAACACGTGGAGAGCATGTGACTCCGGCTAGTACCTGATTGGACCTAAGTGCAAGTGGGAGCTGTTAGACAGTTTTGTATGCCCTTAGCTTCAATCAAAATTGATGTACTTTATGAGTTTATTCTAAATGATTAAAAGTACATATTTGATTCATGTTCCCTTGGTATGTTTCTGTGTATTACCCTTAAACTGGACACTTATTGAGACTCGTGTTAGTTTTGAATGTTCACAGCCAGTGGGTCGGTCTGGGGAGACCTATCCTGACAAGGCTGACACTGTGGTGCCACCAAGTCGGTTGGGGTAGGGTGAGACCCTAGGCACATACAGTGTGGGATTAGTTGAATCTTTGAACTGGACCAGATTTCCAGTATTGCCCTGGACCTTGGAGATTGATGGGCAAAAACTGGAAAGTTACACCCGACCCCTAGACTCGATATTGATACTGCACTAGGTGTCGGATCGAGCTGTCTTTGATGTACCAATCAGTGAGATCCTTAGCGGGGGTCAAAACCTAGGTATGTTGGGACAATCCGAGAATTCATCTGAGTGGGTGATCATAGTGACAGGATCAGCCCCTTTGTCGGACAAAGTTAATGATCGGGGATGCACTCTCACTGTTGGAAACCAAGACTGCCGGCAGCCGATTTCAACCGTTGAAATTTGTTTTGCAAAATATATTTTATATGAGATATAAAAGTATATATATTATGGTTTCTAAAACGTTTGCAAAAGGGTTTTAATTCCCGGGATCCATATAAGTGGATAGTGCAACACTGTTCCTTGCAGCCGAGGGAGAGGTCCTCTCTTGTCGGGTAGTGTATGACCATTATGGGCTGAGAGGTTAAGTGTAAGACCATTGAGGATAATACCTGATGGGCTAATCTTGCATCTGCCCACAGTCCTTGGGTGTTACAAGGTGGCTTGGCCCAGGGACCACTTAGGGTAAGTGTTGGGCCCATAGAGCCCATTTGATGGGTATCAGGGGGTGCACTGTCTTTAACAGTGTATTTGACTAGGCCTTGTAACAAAGGCTGGGCCGAACCCATGTGGCTGATGTGTAGATCAATGCTAGGGTCCCACGCCATACAAGGAAGCCCAACTAGGCAGCAGTTAGGAAGGTTAAGTGAGCACATAAGCTTGATGGGCCTAAAGCCCATTTCGAACTGGGCTATTAATTTAGTTAATTAAAGGGGCAAATTCTGAGATGGATTAGCAGTTAGGATAGGGTCTTGATCCTATCCACCCAGAGAGTCCAGATCTGAATGTGATTCAGATCTAGAAACCTCTTAATAAGATTAGGATAAAGCTAATCTAATCTGCAGATAAGATAAGGGTTTATCCTTATCACTTGAAGAGAAGGCTGATCCAAATATGATTTGGATAAGCACCTCCTAATGGGATTAGGAGCTGATCTTTTCAATTTAACAAAAAGGAAGGAGGGGGCGACAGCCTTGAGAGAGACCAAGAAACACATCAGATCCTCTTTAGTGCTGAAATCAAGAAGAGAGAATTCTGCACCCTGCGAATACTCTCTTGCCGCCTCCCTGCTCTTGCCACCCTGTTTGCCAGTTCGATCTCCAACTGTGGGAGAAGTCAAGATTGGATCTTGACATCAATTCTTTGAGAAAGGATTGAAAAGGAAGCTGTGCTCACGTTCCATCCTGCTGTTTCTTGCGAAGGACAGAGTTCTTGGGGAAGAACACTGCTGATTCTGCTCCATCCTGCACTGTGCCTTCTTCAGTGGGAGCAGTCTTTGGATCCTTCCTTGGGCGTGAACACCTTCGTTGGGAGATATTGCTTCTCCGTATCAGGTATCATTCTCTCCCATTCCTTTTGGTTCAGATCTAGTTCAATTTAAGGTTCAAGATTTATCCTTGAAAATGTGATTTTCTAAATAGGGAATGTGATTCCCAGTTGAAGGGAGAGAAAAATTTTTGAAATTCACCCCTTATTCCGCAATCTTTGGGCATCCATGTGATGGATCTCTCAACCCTTCAGTGCGTTGTCCTCGGTGAAGAAGATCAGGTCTTCTGTCCTTGGCCATTTCAGGGGGTTCTACTCTTCCCTTCCGACCTCACGGGCTGATGTCTGAGCTGCAGCTGAGGTGCAGCCCATGACTATTGTGTTAGACAGTTTTGTATGCCCTTAGCTTCAATCAAAATGATTTACTTTATGAGTTTATTGTAAATGAATAAAAGTGCATATTTGATTCATGTTCCCTTTGTATGTTTCTGTGTAATACCCTTAAACTGGACGCTTAATGAGACTCGTGTTAGTTTAGAATGTTCACAGCCAGTGGGTCAGTCTGGAGAGACCTATCCTGGCAAGGCTGACACTGTGGTGCCACCAAGTCGGTTGGGGTGGCTTGTCTCAGCTACCGGGGTGAGACCCTAGGCACATAAGTGTAGGATTAATTGAATCTTTGAACTAGACCAGATTTCCAGTATTGCCCTGGACCTTGGAGATTGATGGGCAAAACTGGAAAGTTACACCCGACCCCTAGACTCGATTATGATACTGCACTAGGTGTCAGATTGGGCTGTCTTTGATGTACCAATCAGTGAGATCCTTAGCGGGGGTCAAAACCTGGGTATGTTGGGACAACCTGAGAATTCATCTGAGTGGGTGATCATAGTGATAGGATCAGCCCCTTTGTCGGACAAAGGTAATGATCAGGGATGTCCGGCAGCCGATTTCAATTGTTGAGATATAAAAGTATATAAATTATGGTTTCGAAATGATTTGCAAAAAGTTTTTAATTCCCGAGATCCATATAAGCAGAGAGTGCAATACTGTTCCTTGCAGTTGAGGGAGAGGTCCTCTCTTATCGGGCAGTGTATGATCATTATGGGTTGAGAGGTTAAGTGTAAGACCATTGAGGATAATACCTGATGGGCTAACCTTGCATCTTCCCACAGTGCCTGGGTGTTACAAGGTGGCTTGGCCCAAGGTCCACTTAGGGTAAGTGTTGGGCCCATAGGGCCAATCTGATGAGTTTCAGGGGGTGCACTGTCCATAATAGTGTATTCGGCCAGGCCTTGTAACAAAGGCTGGGCTGAACCCATGTGGCTGATGTGTAGATCAATGTTTGGGTCCCACGCCATACAAGGAAGCCCAACTGGGCAGTAGTTTGGAAGGCTAAATGAATACATAACCTAAAATGAGCCTTAAGCCCATTTCGAATTGGGCTAATTTGATTAGTCACTTATGGGGCGAATTCTAAGATGGATCAGCTGATAGGATTGGGCCCACACCCTATCCACTTAGAGAGTCCAAGATCTAAATAAGATTTTGATCTAGAAACTTCCTAATTAGATTAGGAGATGGCTGATCTAATCTGTAGATAAGATAAGGGTTGTCCCTTATCTTAAAGGGACTTCTAATCCAAATATGATTTGGGTTAGCAACTCCTAATGGGATTAGGATCTGATCCCTTTAAGTCTATAAAAGGAAGAGGGGGCGGCAGCCTTTAGACATCACAAGCAAGCAATAGATAGTCTTGTCTTCAGCGCTGAAATCACAGAAGAGAGACTTCTACACCCTGCAAATACTCTCTTGCCGCCTCCTTCCTGCAGCCGCCGCCTACAGCAGTTCGATCTCCAGTTATTGGGAGAAATCAAGATTAGATCTTGATTCCAATCTTTTTGAAGAAAAGATTGGTGGGAATTGTATTCACAAGCCGTCCAGGTGATTCTTGAGAAGGGTCAAGTTCTTTTGGAAGAACACTACTAATTCTGCTCCACCCTACACTGCGCCATCTTCAGTGGGAGCAGATTTTGGATCCTTCCTTGGGCGTGAACACCTCCACTGGGAGATACTACTTCTCTGTATCAGGTATTATCTCTCCCTACTCCTTTTGGTTCAGATCTGGTTCAGTTTATGGTTCAAGAATGATCCTTGAAAATATAATTTTCTAAATAGGGAATTTGATTCCTTGTTGAAGGGAGAGAAAAATTTTTGAAATTTGCCCCCTTTATTCCGCATTCTTTTTCCATGTGATGGATTTCCTATACCTTCATATCGATCCTCCGATGATCACATGAATGGTCCCCCGAACTGGCCTCTCTTCAAGGGGCTACCATTGCGGCTGCTTAGCTTGCCTGCTGTTGGACTCAGGAGCATCTCTACCTTGCTCCCCCTGCGACCTACCTAATTATTATTATTTTGTACAAAATTTCTTAAGTATCCGCGATGGATGAGCTCTTCTATCTCATCACAGAGGTTTTTACAATTCTTGGTACTATGACCGTGATCTTTATGAAAACTATAATACAAGTTCTTATTCCTTACATTGGGGTCCCCTCTCAGCCGAGGTGGCCACTTCACATACGGGGTGTCCTTGATCGCCATGAGGATCTCGGCCCCGAGTTGGGGCTCAAAAAGGCTGGCCTGGCCTCCCTCCCCGAGTTGGGTATTTTTTCTTCTTGCTATCCCCGTGGGCCGAGGACTCTACTTCTCTTTTCCTCTTTTCGGGCACATTCTCACCCTTCTGGTTAATCTCCTACTTCGTCCCTATGAACTGGTCTGCAATCTTAAAGAACTCGGTCACAATCTTGGACCAATTAACAACCACTACCACTTGAACTCTTTGTGCGTGATGCCTCTCTTGGTTGCTATGAGCCGCACTGCGGGGTCCAAGTCGGGTATCTATAAATAGGCGTCATTAAACCACTTGATGTAACTCTGGATGGACTCTCCTTCGCTCTGGACTATGCTGAGGAGACTCTCCTGGGTTATCAGGCACCGCTTGCTGGTGACGAAATGGGAGGTAAAGACTTGCATGAACTACGCCTAGTTTCTTATTGACCTGGGCGTAAGTTTCCTGTACCACGTGTGGACTACTCCTTTGAAGGTGGTGGAGAAGGTCACGCACATGCAGGACTCACTAGCCCTTGCCAAGTGCATTTGCGACTGGAAGGTGTCGACGTGGTCATTTGGATCGAACGATCCATCATACTTGTCCAAGGGGGGGACCATGAAGTCCTTAGGCATAGGGACGGCTAGAAGTTCTGGAGACAGGGGGGATGACACTGAGAGGAAAGGATTGGCTTTCACTTCGCTTGAGCTTATCTCTTCCTTACCCTTGAGCTCGGGTAGGGTGTAGGTCATAGTTTAGTGAGCTTGGTGATGTCTCCGCTGCTTCTTCACAGGCTCAGACTGATGTCGATGGCTATGAACTGAAGGAGCCTGTCTATAGTCCATGACCAGGACCTTAAACTGGTTTTCAGTGAGTGGGATCTCGAACTACGAAGGGCAAGGTGATGCAAGTTTGATCGGTGGAGAGTCCCTCGACCTAACTACAGGTTGCAAGGTGGGGGGAGTAACTTGTCTTTCCCTCCTGCCATGGGATGAGACCTGACTCCCGAGAAGGTTCTGGGTTCGGGAGGTCTCTCCTTGGCGGGGGAGATGCTCGCTGTGATGGCGGGGCTGGGCCTGCAGTGCAGTGGGGTGTCAAGGTAGAACTTGCTGTTGATGCTGAGGCTACGGTTGAAACTATTGCTGGTACTACTGTTGGTAGACGTGGTGGAGCATTTGTTGTTGGTACAATTGAAACTGATGGACCTGCTGCATTTGAGCTTGCATAGCTCCCATGTAGTGTACCAGATTTTCCAGTTGGATCTGTCCGGCCACCGGGAGAACTAACGGTTCTGCATAGGTCGTCTCTACCAGCGAGGGGAGTGGAGCACTTACCGACACCATGATCTGAGGCGCGCTCAGGGTAGCGACTTCATCCACGGAGAGGGGTAGAGTGAATTGGCCAATGTAGACATTAGGGAGCTGAAGTCGTTCCCCGGAGGTATTTTGGTCGGCATTTCGTCCAGCATTGCTGGAGGAAGCCATAGAAGTCTTTCTAAAGTAGCTTGGTGAGAGGCTTTTCTGAAGCGATTCCCACAAACAGTGCCAAATGATGGTGCGCAATCTGAGCACTCCTAGCTGGCAGGGGCCACACTCCAAGCTGGCAACGAACGGTACCTGAGAAGAAGAAGAGGATGAATGATTCTTGAGGAGCTCACCCGGTGGGAACACTCCAATGCTTAAGTTAGAACTCTGAGAGAGAAAATTGCAGAGAAGATGAAGAAAGCTAGAGTGCAGATAGTGCGAATGCAATTACCCTTGTCTTTTGGGGGTCGGGGCCTTTTTATACTGATGCCCTGTCAAATCTGCATAACCACCTTTGATTCTCTGCTACAGCCGTTACTGCCAGAGCTGAGCTGGTGGGCGCAGGTAACCGTTACAGGGTACGGCCCTGTTAGGAAAGGAATGCTTGTTAGAGCCTGGCAAGCACGACACCGCATGGCCAAAGACGTGGGTGCAGTCTCCAGATCTGGCAGGTACGATTGTTAGGCGATACACCGAGTTACCTGGTACCAAGCTACTGCTGACATGTCGAGGTGCTTCTACCCAAAATAAGTCTTTGATGCGGCTACTTAGGTTTGGGCAGGAGCCTACTGGCGAGCTTACCCGAAGTGCCTTTAGTTCGGGATGTTCCTTAACCAGAGATATTAGATCGGGGTGCTCCCTTCTTGAGGAGGAGCTCGGGGTCTCCTTACTGAGGAGGAGCTCAGGGGCTCCTTACTTGGGAGGAGCTCGGGTCTCCTCACTTGGAGGGACCTCGGGGCGCTCCCCCTTTGGGAGAGAGCTGTCAGGCTAGGCTCCAGTGATCTCATCATGTCATTTTGTGGTCAGGCTGTCATGCCGAGTTGTCACTTATGTCGAATCATGTCCACGTGTCCCCCTATTACGAGGTCGGGCCAAATCACCTTCATCAAATTGAACATGGGAATGGGAGGAGAAGATTCTGCCAAGCTATTCTATTTAGTGTACTGTATGAATGAATAATAGTACAGTTCGATGAATGAAGAAAGAGAGAAAGTCAATAATTTTGATTAATTATTTGTATTTTTTTCTTCCTCTCTTTGTTGTTCTTTAAGTAACGAGTTTAAATTTCTCCATCTGCATTGAAGAAGATTCTCTATTGGTGATATCATGCCTAAATAACAAAGTTGACATCCTAGAGATTGAAGACCATAATTGAGGATTTCTTGAAGATGGCTAGTTGCTTGGAACGCAAAGTCTCTTACACCCACACTTTCAGGGGGGCAATCAAGTTGTGCATTTGGATGGCGCATCAAGATCTCTCTTGTTCTCCCAACCCTCTCAATTTTAATTTGTATTTTCTCTCTCCCTTAGGATTTAATGTATATCTGTTCTAGTGATTCCTGGGGCCAAGCTACCCCCCGCCTTATGTAGCTTCTCTTATTTCTTACCAAAAAAAATTGCAATTTAAGACAAATTTGTCCATTGTGAGAAGTGGTATATTATAGCTTATAAGAAGGTTAATTCAACCCAACCCAGAAAGAAAAAACATCCTAAAGTGTATTGAAGTTATGAATTTGAAAGGCCTAGAAGTTGTAAGCCAGTAATTTCAATAATTGCAACATTCGGTGTTGATAAACAAATGATGGCAAATGAAACAAGGCTATGATGAGCATTTGGACTATCACCTTCCCATTCTGAACCACACAAGTCAAGATCAAGTTCATCAATGCCTCATGTTACAACAAGCCTCACTCGCTCTTCAAAGTCCAAACGTACTCCTCAACATATGAAAAGGATGACTGAAACTTGTAAACTTTGGGTTTCTAGCTTCACACATTGTCACGCAAAGTTTTTAAATTCCCATCTTAACCTTTTCATTTTAGTTGATGAAGACAACTCTCCAACATCGATTCACATGCTATGTTGTGAAGAAAGGCTCATCAAATTCTCTATGTATTGTAGAACTAGCGCTGGTTGCAGGTTCCTCCATCTTTTAGAGAGGAGACTTGTCTATTGCACTTCCTTGAACGGTTAAGACCAAAAGGGAATCATCAATAAGTGAACAAGTGAAGGAATTGGAACAAAGACGTCATGTTATGCTTCGGGAGATGATTATAACTATAACTATAGACAAATACTCTAAAATATAAATGAAATGAGAGTGAAGGAGCTAACGGATGTAATGACAACTTACAAGGAAATGGAGTTGTAAGAACTACAATTGGACTATAGAGTGGAGACAACAACGATGAGAACTGAGAAGAGGGTGATATAATAGATGCAAAAGAACCAAAAACATGAATGAAACCAGTGTTTTCATTCCGTTGTTGATCCGGTCAGTTGAATTGCTTGAATCGTTACCCGTTCTATTCTAGGTCCGGTTTTAGCAAAACCTGGTGGATGGTAAAAAACTATTGACTTGGTCAAAAACCGTCTGACCCAAACGATTGGTCCATTAATACCCTGCATATATACAAAGTATTCTTGCAACTTTTTGAGTTCTAACTCTATACCTTTAAAGTTTAAGATCTATTTAAATGTTGGTTTTGTTTTTTTTTTCTTTTTTTTTAATTGGAAAAATGATACCTTAGAATCTATAAAACAATTTCTTAACTTAAATTAATGAATTTTAGATCTTTAAAATGTGATAACTCAAATTCACAAGATTGTTCAGCTTGTGAATTTATACTAGTGGGAATTAAAATAAGGTGCTCTTATACCAATTGAAAAATATGGGGCTCCCATGCACATCACATACAAGGAAAAAGAATTATTTTGACATATTAGGGGCCCTAAATAGCTCATTTCTTATCTGATCCACCTCTGTGCCATGTTATCCACAGTTGAATTGGAAAACAATTGGTTACCTTCCGAACCTTGGTCTGGTCTTGTAGGCCACTCACCTCACTTTCCAATCTAGTTAACAACTGAGTAAATCGCAGTCAAAACCTTGGTCTGGTCTTGTAGCAAAGTTTTGGATTCTCAGAGAGTAATTTGATAAGCTGCTTGTACTAGTGAAGACATAATCAATCTGGGAATGTTTTTCAGCCCAGCCCCTCTTTGTTGGATTCAATCAAAACTAGCTCTTTTATATGGAAATAAGGATAAGAGAACATTTCTTTGTATTATTGGTAGAAAAGACCAAACATGTGCATCATCTAAACATGATCATATCCAGATTTCGAAAGTTCAACCACACAAAAAATAGGGCCTTTCGATAAACAAAGACAATGAATGAAAGTAAAAAGAACAAATCACCCAATACCATAAACAAATCTGCAAAAGCTGATAAAATCCTAAGTTGGACACAAAAATACATGATCGGCCCCGGATTGGAACCTTAAAATCTTAAATGCAATACTAGAAATTAGGGGTGCGGGTTGAGCGGGCTGGGCTGGGTTTAAGGTCAACCCAGGTTTTCTACCATTTTGCAGATTTTGGAATTAATCTGTATGTAGAGTGTGGCTTATTTTTTCTTTTCATTTCTACCCTTGAAATCTGCTATGTCCAAAGTCCAAACACAATCTTGAGGTAATATAGATCTTTTCCAGGTCGGATAATTGTCACCGTTTAGAGTAGTGATGATGGGATAGGATATCCATCACATGGACGCCCAAAGATTGTGGAATAAGGGGGCGAATTTCCAAAAATTTTTTCTCTCCCTTCAACTGGGAATCGAATTCCCTATTTAGAAAATCATATTTTCAATAATCATTCTTGAACCATAAACTGAACCAGATCTGAACCAAAAGGAGTAGGGAGGGATTATACCTGATACAGAGAAATAATATCTCCCAATGGAGGTGTTCACACCCAAGGAATGATCCAAAATCTACTCCCACTGAAGATGGCGCAATGCAGGGTGGAGCAGAATTAGCAGTGTTCTTCCAAAAGAACTTGACCCTTCGCAAGAATCAACTGGATGGCACGTGAGCATAGCTTCCTATCAATTCTTTCTCAAAGAACTGATGTCAAGATCGAATCTTGACTTCTCCCACAACTAGAGATCGAACTGGCAAACAGGGCAGCAAGAACAGGTAGGCGGCAAGAAAAGAATTCTGCTAAGATGCTTAATTCTTTCTTCTTGATTTCAGCACTGAAGAGGATCTGAATGTGATGTCTTCTAAAGGCTGCCACCCTCTCTTGCTTTTGTTAACCTAAAAGATCAGCTCCTAATTGGGTTAGGAGCTGCCTATCCAAATCATATTTGGATAAGATCTCTCTTTAGGTGATAGGGATAAAACATTATCTTATCTGCAGATTATATTAGCTTTCTCCTAATCTCATTAGGAGGTTTCTAGCTCTGAATCACATTTAGATCTAGACCCTCTGAGTGGATAGTGTCAAGACCCTATCCTATCTGCTAATCCATCTCAGAATTCGCCCCATTATTAACTAATTAAATAGCCCAATTTGAAATGGGCTTTAGGCCCATTAAGCTTATATGCTCACTTAACCTTCCTAACTACTGCCCAGTTGGACTTCCTTGTATGGCGTGGGACCCTAACAATGATCTACACATCAGCCACATGGGTTCGGCCCAGCCTTTGTAACAAGGCCTGGCCGAATACATTGTTATGGACAGTGCACCCCCTAAAACCCATCTCATGGACTCTATGGGCCCAACACTTACCCTAAGTGGTCCCTGGGCCAAGCCACCTTGTAACACCCAGGGACTGTGGGCAGATGCAAGATTAGCCCATCAGGTATTATCTCCAATGGTCTTACACTTAACCTCTCAGCCCATAATGATCATACATTGCCCGACAAGAGAGGACCTCTCCCACGGCTGCAAGGAACAGTGTTGCACTCTCTGCTTATATGGATCCCAGGAATTAAAACCTTTTGCAAACATTTTAGAAACCATAATATATATACTTTTATATCTCATATAAAATATATTTTGCAAAACAAATCTCAACGATTGAAATCGGCTACCGGCGGTCTTGGTTTCCATTAGTGAGAGTGCATCCCCGATCATTACCTTTGTCCGACAAAGGGGCTGATCTTGTCATTATGATCACCCACTCAGATAAATTCTCAGACTGTCCCAACATACCCAAGTTTTGACCCCCGCTAAGGATCTCACTGATTGGTACATCAAAGCCAGCCTAATCTGACACCCAGTGCAGTATCATAATCGAATCTAGGTGTCGGGTGTAACTTTCCAGTTTTGCCCATCAATCTCCAAGGTCCAGGGCAATACTGGAAATCTGGTACAGTTCAAAGATTCAATTAATCCTACATTGTATGTGCCTAGGGTCTCACCCTGGCAGCTGAGACAGGCCATCTCAACTGACTTGGTGGCACCATAATGTCAGCCTTGTCAGGATAGGTCTCCCCAAACCGACCCACTGGCTATGAACATTCTAAATTAACACGAGTCTCATTAAGTGTCCAGTTTAAGGGTATTACACAGAAACATACCAAGGGAACATGAATCAAATATGCACTTTTATTCATTTACAATAAACTCATAAAGTACATCATCTTGATTGAAGCTAAGGGCATACAAAACTGTCTAACAACTGACCGACACGATGCCAGGATTGTTTAAGGTGTCAAGATAGTATGAAGACGTAGGATCAGAATTGATGAGGGCAGATTTGGCCCTCCAGTGAAATTGTGACACATGGCACCTCATGACAACTAGGCGACACCCAGGCAACAACTTACCAAGTTGGTGTCCCACCCGGGCACCGGCCTGGCCGGCCTGGCGCGGCCTGCAGGCGGCCTGCGCGCTGCCTGGTGTGCGGCCTGCACGTGGCGTGCGCACTGCCTGGCGTGGCCTACGCGTTGCCTGGAGCGGCCTGCGCACGCCCTGGCGCGGCCTGCGCGGAACCTGGCCGACCTGGATCAGCCTGGCACATGATCCGACCTGGCCGACCTAGCCGACCTGGATCAGCTTGACACATGATCCGACCGACCTGACCTGGCAACCCATAAGACGCCCATGGATAATGGCATGCATACCCCACGAGCTTGGTAGCTCACCAAGGAGCTCGGTAGCTCACCAAAGAGCTCGCCAAGGAGCTAGGCAGCTCTCCAAGGAGCTCGCCACCAAGGAGCCAAGCAGCTCGGCAGAGCTCGCCACAAGCAGCTCGGCATAGCTCCCTCGGGCAGCTCGCCACTTGTAGGGTAGCTCGGTACAGAAGAGTAGTTTGGCGTATCGCAGGAAGATCTCCTGCTTGATGGTGTATGGCTCATTGTGACACTAGCAAGTGCACTAGCCATTCATGTAATAAAGTAGTGAGTGAAGTATCATTCCCACGAGGATTTAGGAAACAATTACCAATACTAAACTGGGCACTTCTTATCTGATCAACAATAAATCAGAACTTTTTGTCAAAAGATAAAAATTATAAACTAAAATCTATCTAAATTATTGGCCCAATTGCCTTCAAATCGGGTTAGAAGAGTAAGCAGTAAATGGCAATCTCAGAATTCAGCAATCTATCAGTTTGGATCATTCAAATAAATCATAATTGAGCCTTGGTTTGGTGAAACCCCAAGGTCATGAACAGCCTCTTTCAAGCGCATATTCATCCTATGCATGAGTGACGGTTCTTCTATCTCTAGCAAGAATCTAATCCCCATGCATGCATTTCTTCAAACACTTCTAAGGCATCAATTCAAATCTGAATTGATCACCAACTAAATTATGCAAGTTATCTCTAAACTTGCACTCAATTCAGTTCTTGAATAGTAGATCTGAATTCCTAGAATCTCTCTCAAGCACTCTAGGAATTCCAAGCTTTAAATCTATTTGGCCAATCTAAAATTTGCAGATCTGAATTCTCTTTCAAGCAATTCAGATCTTGCAATATCAGATCTGAGAATTTAGATCTGAGTTTTGAAGGTTAATTGGCCGAATTAATCTACAATTTAACCCCTATTCAAGAAACTTCAAGTACAATTCATAACCATTCGAATGAATCAAAAAGAATTTGATTACTGAACTGAAATTTTACAAGCTGAAATACATCAAAAAGAATGGAAGAAAGAGAAAGAAGAAAGAAAATATAACAAAGAAACTGAATTCAAATTAAGGGAGAATGAAACTACAATTGAGTTATTACAAAAGATCTCTTAATCATAAACCCCTAATTTCGAACTCACCTTCTTCTTCTTGCTTGCTTGACTTGAACTTCATTCAGCCCTTCTTCTTCTTCTTCCCTGTGTCTAGCCTTTTTCTCTTCTCTTCTCTCAAGGTGGCCAAACCTCTAAGAGTGGGAGAGCCTTCCTCTCAAGCAATTGAACACCTCTCCCCCCTCCTAGAGGCCTCCTTATATAGTTTTTCAAGGGGGCTCTTGCCCCTTCTTGAAGCCTCTAGAATGGGGTGTATTACACCCCTTTCTTGAACTTTCTAGAGCTCTCTTGGAAGCCTCCTAAGGGTTGCTATTTGGGCTGCACTTAAACTCACTTTTAGCACATGATAGCTATGTTTTGAGCTGCTCTTTTGGGCTAAGAATGGGCCTTCTTTGCTGGGCCGAATTCTACTCTTAGCTAGGCTTCCTTTTCTTGGGTTTTCTCAAGGAATCCACTTGCTCTTCTTGGGCCGAAGTGCTCTCTCTTGCTTCCACAACCAGGCTAGGCTGAAATTGGTATTTTTAAACCTTCTTTTCTTGCCTTTTTTCTTCATTTTCTTGGATTAATTATCCCTGAAACTTATTCCTAGCATTAAGCTAAATTAAGGCAAAATTAATAAAACCGGCATAAAAATCCATGCTAAAGTCCTGAAAAATTATAGATAAATTGTAGGTTCATCAAATACCCCCACACTTAAGCTTTTGCTTGTCCTCAAGCAAAGACATCAGCCATAAACTTAACACTCCCCCCTTCTGTTCTCACCATTTACCTGATGAACTTTTTAAAATAGAAATGCATTGATTAGTCGGGGAACTTTTGTAAGTGCTCAACTCTTATTCTTGTAAATTACCATTTAAAATATGTATAAGATCCAAGGAATGGAGAATATGAATTTCATCATAGTCTAGCCTTCACTGCTAATTCATATATAAATCAACTCCATAATTGTCAAGGTTAATAATCAAATTTCACTAAGTTTCACATCTGTAACTAAATCTTAATGAGAATTCAACTTTAGAGTGCCCCTTTGAACCTCAACTATCACCACAATTTCTTAATTCTAGGGCTGAGTGCATCTTATGCTCCATCTCACCCTTTTCTTCTATTTTTTTTTCGGTGTGAGTGCATTTTATGCTCCATCTCACACACTTTTCTCTCTCCTTTTCCCTTTTTTTTTTGTTGTGAGTGCATCTTATACTCCATCTCACACTAGTCACTTGCTTGAGATAGGTAAATAGGACTCATGTTCTGAGCTGCTAGTTTTACTATTCAGCTTAAAATAGCGGAGTCAATTTGGGCTTTTGTCCTTCTTTGCAATTATTAAACATCAAGAATCAGCACTTCAGATGTGCACTAGCTTTCTTGACCATTAACAATGAAATCAAGGGCTTCCATACACATGAAGGTAGTTAGGGCTAGTCATGCTGAAAGGCATATTCAGCTCCCCTTTTTTCATGCATATATCAAACTGGGTTATTCACAAGAATAAAAACTTAACAAGTACATCAGTCTCCCTCAACTCATTGAATTCCTTCTTAAAAGTCATCAAATAAATAGTAATGAACTTAAGGAGTTCCAGTCTTTTTTGGTTATATCGTTGCCTGCATATGTGTGTTGGGGTGAATGAGGTGCATGATTTCAGCCCCCATATCCTAGCCTTGGGCTCACTCCCCCACACTTAAGATGAACATTGTCCTCAATGTTCCTAGTGGTAGGGAGTAACAATAAAACCAACAAGAGCATCATCAAGTAATAGGAGGTGTTTAGAGGACTTCCCTGAAGATCATTCTTAAATTCTGCAATAGGTTGTTGGTGGGGATCTTCTTCTGCTAGAAATCACTGCAAATAGAGGGGGAGATCAGTAGCTTTATTCAATTAAATTTGAAGAAAAACTAACTAAACTTAAATGTTATGAATGAAAAAGAAAAATAGAAAGCGAGTAAGATAGTTTATGACTAGGCATCTGAATTGGGGATTCTCCCAACAGCCTCTTGTTCTCTTGGGTTGACCATGGTGTTGCTTGGTAAGGGACCCGGAACCCTTTCTGAAATTATTTGTGCCAACTGCCCAATCTAACTTTCCAAGTTCCTTATCGATGTTTTGTTATTCTGAAATCTAGTTTCCGCACTAGCTATGAACTTGGTCATCAGCTCCTCCAAGTGAGATTTCGGTTCCAGCTGATGGAAGTTTTGGTGGAAAGGCTTAGGTGCATGCTGATTCTGCCATGGCTGATTCAGGTGGCCTCTCCATCTGGGGTTATGGGCATGATGGTACTGATTTAGGTGGCCAACAAAGTCTACTTGTTCTGTGGACTGAAAAGACTGATTGCCAAGTTGGCATTCAATGCTATTATGGCCTCCCCCACACTTTATCATACTATACATGCATAGTTTCCATCTACATCTCATCAAATTTTTTGCTAAGTGCTCCTATTTGTGCAGAGAGAGTTGTGTATGTATCCACATTATGAAGGCCATGCTGCTTTCTAACTGGTGTCCTTTCTGAATGCCATTAGTAGTTATTGGCTGCCATCTCCTCGATGAGTGCATGGGCAACCTTGGGAGTCTTATTGTTTATGGAGCCCCCAACTGCTGCATCTAAGATGGTCTTGTTTGAATTTGTCAGACCATTATAAAAAGTTTGCACCTGCAGCCAAATCGGAAGGCCATGGTGAGGAACCCTCCTTAGTAGCTCCTTGTAACGTTCCCAGGACTCATAGAGAGATTCCTCCTCTTGCTGGAAAAAGGTAGTAATATCATTCCTCATTTTTGCAGTTTTAGAGGGGGGAAAATATTTAGAGAGGAATCGGCTAGCCATTTCATCCCACCTGACTATAGATCCTGCCGATAATGAGTTCAATCAAGCCTTGGCTTAATCCTTCAAAGAAAATGGGAATAACCTCAGCCGGATGGCATCATCACTTACCCCATTGTGTTTGAAGGTGTCACAGATTTCCAAGAAGTTAGCAATATGGGCATTCGGATCCTCATGGGCCATACCACAAAATTGAACCGTATTTGTATCATTTGGATTATGACTGGTTTAATTTCAAAGTTATTGGCAATAATAGTTGGCCTGATAATGCTGGAGGTAGTCCCGGTGAGGGTGGGTTTGGCATAATCCATCATAGTTCTTTGTTCAGCCATTTCTTGTGCTTCTTGTCTGACTTGCCTAGCAACTCTCAAATGGACACAAAGAGTCCGTTCAATCTTCGAGTCGTAAAGGATCTCTTCCAGTCCAGGTCTACTTGTCATTAACTGTAAAGGTCAAAGCAATATAAAGGCCAATATTCACAAAATAAAATAAATAACTAGTCCTATTACAACTGAAAATGTAAAGTGAATTATTGGAATACAAAAACCTACATCCTAACATAAATAAATGAAGCCGACTATACTAAAAGCAGATCTGAACCAACATCTTATTCAAGGTTGCTTTATCTACATCCATCGATTGCAGCATCAGAATTCAGATCCAATTCAGTTGAGTTCAGATCTGCAAGTCTTTGGTATTGTTAGTCCAGAGAAAATTAACAAATAATAGTTCAGATCTGAGCTGTATATCTCACAATCATTGGTATACACTGCAACATACATCCATTAAGGCTGGAATCATATTTGTGATGCTTTAGGGCTGAAATAAACTGAAACCAGACTTGAGTTATGCTTGGTTTAAGGATTTTAAGATCTACAATTGAAACCCAAACCTGTATAGCTTATGCATATCAAACACTTGCTAAGACCTAAAAATCAGGTCTGCAATGTTTGGTATTGTTAACTACTGCAACTCAGATAGAACAAAACTCAATCCATAGATATTTCATATTAGAACTCATATCAGACTACCTGCATTTCAGGTCTGCAACTTTATTAGAAATCAGAGATGGCCACTAAAAACTTTAAATTTAGAAATGGACATCCAAGCCTGTGTGGCTCATATTAAGTAATTGCAGAAACCTAAAATCAGATCTGCAACTTTAATGTAAGCAGTCTTGATTCAGATATGAATGCTAGTACATTAAAAATATGAAGCTCTTTTTGGACCTTTCAGGCCTCACAAACATCAGTCCTAGTCCAATCCAAACATCAATCCACAACCATTTCAGATCTGGTGCAAGTGATTTAAAAGATAACAAAACATCAAGTTCACAAAAATTTCAAATCATGTACTAATACTGCCTCAGATTCTCATGCACTTCAGATCTGATTTTACCATTCATGGCTTAAATTTTCATCAATGAGGCAAGTCTGATGCATCAAATTGTGAATTGGGTGCTGTTACTACCCGAATTCACATCAGAATTGAGTGGGCTCAGGTTTGAGTTCAGATGAACTCAGATCTGAGCCTAGCAGAATGCAAATCTGCAACCGGCTGAAACTCAGATTTGAACTTCAAATCTGAGTTTCAGATTTGAAAGCTCACATGCTATTCTTTCATTGTTTTCTTTTTCTTTTCTTTTTCTATTTTTTTCTTTTTTTAAAAAGGAAGAAAACTAAAACAAAATACAGCAATGCAACCAAAATCTTTTTGGATGAGTGCAGGTCTGATTGATGAATGCAATTCAGATCTGAACTCATTTTGAGATTTATAATTTATTTTTTCTTTAGAACCAAAAGAAGAAGAGAAATTTGATTTACATAAGCTACATTAAAACTGAAACTAAGGATGGAACAATCAAGTATCAAGAGAAGAAATATGGCTCCATCAATGTAGCCCTTGATGGAGTATACACTTATTGGAATGTAGTACACACGGCTGCACACACCCATTCAGATTTGTTAGACTTTCTATTCATGCACAGCTGAAATCAGAGCTATCTAACTCGAAAATTTTCAAAGATCAACCCAGGACCATTCACAATGCCAATTTAGTAATGTTAATTGTAATACAAACTTGTTCAAAGCCTGCCCTGGTTTAGCCTTGCTGTAGCAGGTCTACTGTAGCAGCCATGCTATAGGTCTAAGCTCTAATAGAAAAATGGTGTGGAAGTGCCACTTTGCATGAAATCTCTTGAGGCATAAAAAAATTCTCAGATTAAATATAATTTTCTTCAACCAAATCAGCTCAGATAGATCAGAGTACAAGTTATCTAACATTGCAAAGTCTGCCCTGTATCCCTGCTCTATTCACAACCCCAGTTCAGATCTGGGTGATTTCAGATCCGAATTTCTTCAACCATGGCTATCCACTTGTTCTTGGGGGATAGTATATTTGTTCTAGGGTGTATTGGGGTGATGATAACCCCCAATTACCCTTGAAAATTACATCAGTTCAGGTCTGAGTTCAAGGGAACTCAGATCTGAACTGTTGCAGATCTACTACAACAGAACTTAGATCTGAACTCAGATTTGAGTTCTGATCCGAATCCTTGGTTTCCATCTTTTGGGTATATGGTTATTTTTTTTTCATTGTCTAAATATATATATATATATATATATATATTTCTTTTTGTAATGAAAGAAAAGAATAATAAGGGGGTTGACATAAACAGATTTTCTCAGCTGAGGGCTGCAGTTCTGCTATAGCAGATCTGAGTGCCAAATGCAACTCAGATCTGCAACATTCAGCTTTTTTAATTTTTTTTTTAATTTTTTTTCTTTTAGAAGACAATAACTTCAAGATAGAAAGGAAAACAGGTCTCCCTTTATTAAAATTAAACTGAAACAAAGTAGAGAAAGTAATCTATTAAAATACAACTATAGTAGTATAGCAATTGCAATCCAAGCTGAAATGAAAAATTAAGCAAATTAAACCAACTATGAATGCAATGCTGAATGAGATCAGATTAAGAATGTCCATTGTTTCCTAATATTGTTTCCCTAAATCCCTAGCAACGGCGCCAAAAATTTGGTGTGTGGCTCATTGTGACACTAGCAAGTGCACTAGCCATTCAAGTAATAAAGTAGTGAGTGAAGTATCATTCCCACGAGGATTTAGGAAACAATTACCAATACTAAACTGGGCACTTCTTATTTGATCAACAATAGATCAGAACTTTTTGTCAAAAGCTAAAAATTATAAACTAAAATCTATCTAAATTATTGGCCCAATTGCCTTCAAATCGGGTTAGAAGAGTAAGCAGTAAATGGCAACCTCAGAATTCAGCAATTTATCAATTTGGATCATTCAAATAAATCATGATTGAGCCTTGGTTTGGTGAAACCCCAAGGTCATGAACAGCCTCTCTCAAGCGCATGTTCATCCTATGCATGAGTGACGGTTCTTCTATCTCTAGTAAGAATCTAATCCCCATGCATGCATTTCTTTAAACACTTCTAACGCATCAATTCAAATCTGAATTGATCACCACCTGAATTGTGCAAGTTATCTCTAACCTTGCACTCAATTCAGTTCTTGAATAGTAGATCTGAATTCCTAGAGTCTCTCTCAAACACTCTAGGAATTCCAAGCTTTAGATCCATTCGGCCAATCTGAAATTTGCAGATCTGAATTCTCTTTCAAACAATTCAGATCTTGCAATCTCAGATCCGAGAATTCAGATCTGAGTTTTGAAGGTTAATTGGCCGAATTAATCTATAATTTAACCCCTATTCAAGAAACTTCAAATACAATTCATAACCATTCGAATGAATAAAAAAGAATTTGATTGCTGAACTAAAATTTTACAAGCTGAAATACATCAAGAAAGAATGGAAGAAAGAGAAAGAAGAAAGAAAATATAACAAAGAAACTGAATTCAAATTAAGGGAGAATGAAACTACAATTGAGTTATTACAAAAGATCTATGAATCACAAACCCCCAATTTCGAACTCACATTCTTCTTCTTGCTTGCTTGACTTGAACTTCCTTCAGCCCTTCTTCTTCTTCTTCCTTGTGCCTAGCCTTCTCCTCTTCTCCTCTCTCAAGGTGGCCGAACCGGCGTAAAAATCCATGCTAAAGTCCTAAAAAATTATACATAAATTGTAGGTTCATCACCATACAACCATACCTGACAGATCTGGTGGCAGCGCCCACATCTCTTGCCAGGCGACGTCGTGCCTGCCGTCTCTGAAAAGCATGGCACGCCTGACGAGTCTGTACCCTACAGCAGCAGCCTACACTTGTCACCTCAGTCCTCGCAGTAATGGCTTGGGCAGTGGCAGTTACGCTTGATTTGACTGGGCACCAATATATAAGGACTCCGACCCCCAAAGACAAGGGGAGAGGGAATGGAAAAATGGAGGTAATACCTGCTCTCTAGCTTTCTCATTTCTCTCCTTGCTCTCTATGATCAGAATGCTAACTTAGGCATCAGAGAGTCCCCGCCGGGTAAACACCCTAAGGTCCTCTGATTCAGTTCTCGCAGGTTTCTCAGCTCCCACCACCTACAAAGAGGAGGAAAGGATGAAGTTCTCGCAGGTCCCTCAGCTCCCACCACCTACAAAGGAGAGGAGATCACCTAATGCAGAGGGCAGTCGGGTTGCGCTACACTAGGGAGCTCCACCACCCTCTGAGTTATAGAACGCCTAGGAGCAGGTCAAATGACGAGTCCACTCGTCACCAGGTAGCTCTCCACCAGGGAGCTCGTCACTAGGTAACTCTCTACCAGGGAGCTCGTCACCAGGTAGCTCTCCACGAGGGAGCTCATCACCAGGAAGCTGTCCACCAGGGAGCTCGTCACCAAGTAGCTCTCCACCAGGGAGCTCGTCACCAGGCAGTTTTCCACCAGGGAGCTCGTCACCAAGTAGTTCTCCACCAGGGAGCTCGTCATGAAGTAGCTCACCACCAGGGAATTCACCACCAGGGAGCTCCATCATCCTCTGAGTCACAGGCCACTTGGGAACAGGTCAAATGACAAGGTACTTAGCCAAAAAAATTGATACATCACAAAAATTGGTACGTGACCAGAAATGGTTACATCAATTGGCGCCATCTGTGGGAACACACTACAAAATGCTAAGTTTTCATCCTACAAAAGCTAAGTTCTCATCTTACAAAAGCTAAGTCCTCTTCTCCTAGAAAGCTAAGTCCTCACTTTTTAGAAATTGAAGCTCTCGCTTTATAGTTTACATTTTATATGAACTCAAAGACTACGCAGGTAGCTAACAGACTAAGTTTACTTTCAATTCAATTAAAGCCTCATCAGCCCTCTTCGCAAGGACCCCCCTACAAAGATGAGCTCTTCGTGGCTTCCGCGGGAGTTGACGGCCAACAAACTACATAGGCGCCCTTACTGGTCGAGCCTTCAAAGGCTCCCGTGTGAGCTAGTGACCTAAAGTTAGTAGTGTTGCCCCCGAAGGTCGAGCTCCTAATAGCTTCTTGTAGGAGTGGGTGACCGGCATTACGAAGCTGATGCAGCACAATCATAGCTCCAAGGCACCCACCTGATCGGCTCGGCACCTCACTGGTAGCTCGGCACCTGGTCAACTCGGCACCTTACTGGTAGCTCGGCACCTTACAAGTAGCTTGACACCTGGTCAGCTTGGCACCACCTTGCAGGTAGCTTGGCACCTAGTCAGCTCGGCACCTCGCTGGTAGCTCAACACCTGGTTAGCTCGGCACCTCTTTGGTAGCTCGGCACCTTGCAGGTAGCTCGACACCTCACTGGTAGCTCGGCACCTGGTCAGCTCTGCACCTTGCAGGTAGCTCGGCACCTAGTCAGTTCGGTACCTCACTAGTAGCTCGGCACATGGTCAGCTCGGCACCTTGCAGGTAGCTCGGCACCTAGTCAGCTCGACACCTCACTAGTAGCTTGGCACCTGGTCAGCTCGGCTCCTTGCAGGTAGCTCGGCACCTCACTGGTAGCTCGGCACCTCGCAGGCAGCTCGACACCTGGTCAGCTCGACACTTGGTCAGCTCGACACCTCACAGGTAGCTCGGCACCTCACAAGCAAAGCCTACGAGCCACATTACTACTTAAGACCCGGTCACCTCTTTGGCATGGGCAAAGTCAAGAAGAGTGGAGTGCAAGTCGCTCCTAAAGCCTACGGGCCACATTATTGCTAAATACCCTATTGCTTCCTCAGCATGGGCAAAATCAGCAAAAAGTGAACTATAAGTTGCCCCCAGAGCCTAAGGGCTACACTACTGAACTAGCGGAGACCTCCTCACCTTATAAGCAGCTCGCTACTTGCAGATAGCTCGCCACATACAGACGACTCCTAAGGCCTAAGGAATTGGATCGGCACTTACTAGCTCGTCGACTTACAAGCCAAAAGAAGAATACTCCCTTCATTGAGTTACTCTCAGCTCGGGAGTGGGGGGCAAATGATGAGAGCAGATTTGGCCCTCCAGTGAAATTGTGACACGTGGCACCTCGTGACAACTAGGCGACACCTAGGCAACAACTTACCAAGTTGGTGTCCCACCCGGGCACCGGCCTGGCCGGCCTGGCATGGCCTATGGGTGGCCTGCATGCGGCCTGCGCGCTGCCTGGCACACGACCTACATGCGGCCTGCGCACTGCCTGGCGCGACCTGCGCGCAACCTGGCCGACCTAGATCAGCCTGGCACATGATCCGATTGACCCGACCTGGCCAACCTGGCAACCCATAAGACACCCACCGATAACGGCATGCATACCCCACGAGCTCAGTAGCTCACCAAGGAGCTCGCCACCAAGGAGCCAGGCAGCTCGACAGAACTCACCACAAGCAACTCGGCATAGCCAAAGGAGCTCGGCATAGCTCCCCCGGGAAGCTTGCTACTTGTAGGGTAGCTCGGTATAGAAGAGTAGTTTGGCATATCACAAGAAGATCTCCTGCCTGACAACCGTACCTGACAGATCTGGTGGCAGTGCCCACACCTCTTGCCAGGCGGCATCGTGCCTGCCGTCTTTGAAAAGCATGGCATGCCTGACGAGTTCATACCCTGCAGTAGCAGCCTGCATCTGTCACCTCAGTCCTAGCAGTAATGGCTTGGGTAGTGGCGGTTATGCCTAATGTGACTGGGCACCACTATATAAGGACTCCGACCCCCAAAGCCAAGGGGGGAGGGAATGGAAAAATGGTGTTAATCCCTGCTCTCTAGCTCTCTCATTTCTCTCCAGGCTCTTTACAATCAGAATGCTAACTTAGGCATCGAAGAGTCCCCGCCGGGTAAACACCCACGGGTCCTCTGATTTAGTTATCGCAGGTTCCTCAGCACCTGCCGCCTACAAAGAGGAGGAAAGGATAAAGTTCTCGCAGGTCCCTCAGCTCCCGCCGCCTACAAAGGAGAGGAGATCACCTCATGCAGAGGGCAGTCGGGTTGCGCTACACCAGGGAGCTCCACCACCCTCTGAGTTACAGGCCGCCTAGGAGCAGGTCAAATGATGAGTCCACCCGGGAAGTTCTCCACTAGGGAGCTCGTCACCAGGTAGCTCTCCACCAGGGAGCTCGTCACCAGGTAGCTCTCCACCAGGGAGCTCGTCACCAGGCAACTCTCCACTAGGGAGCTCGTCACCAGGTAGCTCTCCACCAGGGAGCTTGTCACCAAGCAGCTCTCCACTAGGGAGCTCGTCACCAAGTAGCTCTCCACCAGGGAGCTCGTCACCAGGCAACTCTCCACCAGGGAGCTCATCACCAAGTAGTTCTCCACCAGGGAGCTCGTCACCAGGCAGTTCTCCACCAGGGAGCTCATTACTAGGCAGTTCTCCACCAGGGAGCTCATCACCAAGTAGCTCTCCACTAGGGAGCTCGTCACCAGGCAATTCTCCACCAGGGAGCTCGTCACCAAGTAGTTCTCCACCAGGGAGTTCATCACCAAGTAGCTCATCACCAGGCAGTTCACCACCAGGGAGCTCCATCATCCTCTGAGTCACAGGCCACCTGGGAACAGGTTAAAAGATGAGGTACTTAACCAAAAAAATTGATACATCACAAAAATTGGTACATGACCAGAAATGGTTACATCAAGAATAGTTTGCATTTTCGATGTCTGTGTCTCTATCCGCATTAGCTCCAATAGCCATCTTGCCACCTGAAGAACACTGAATGCTCTGATACCATATCAAATTTTGATGGTAAAGGAGTTCTATATAATTTTATTGATATAGAGAAATATTCACATTACAAGAGCGCCATTGACTAGATCCTTAATATCCTCCCAAAGGACATTTGGACGTTGACTTAGCAAATTGATAGTATTTTGGAACAGGGCTTCATTCTTCCAATTTGGGTATATGTTAGATTGTATGGCTGATGTGGTGGACTTAGAGTCTGACTCAATAATGAGAGGAGACCATCCTTCATGCAAGGCAATTGAAACTCTTCCATATTGATGCAAAAACCTCCATACCAACAACCCCTATAATCCCTAACAATCCCGTGCCTGTTCCAGCTAAACCATCAGTATTAAGCATGAACACTTGTTATGGTTGAGGATTCCATTTCATACTTCTCCAAATCCTGATATCACTTGAGACAATTGGATTAGCCGCAAGGAAAATATCTGCATACTGTTGAATAGTTGACCAGATCCATTTAATAGTTATATTGTTTCGTTGAAAAATCTTTTCATTCCTAAATTTCTATATTATCCACAGACAATGACACAATAATGATAGATTTCTTTTATCCAATGTTTTTAACAAATGATCTATCCAACGTGTGAAGTCCTAATCTGTGGTAAAGCTGAGTAGAGGTTGGAAGTTTGCCTTGAACCAAGGACCACAACACTGTAAGCACATGGAAGTTTCGAAACTCGATGAGGAAAGTAGTTATGTTGACCATATTTATGAATAAATAGATCTTCATAAGCTGATTTAACAGTTACATAGCCATCCTTGGTCGATCCCCAAACCCACTTGTCTTCTATGACACTCTCTTAATCTGATTTTAAGTGGAATTACTCCGATCATAGTAACAAGTCTAGCAAGTAAAAGGGATTCAACAACAGTTAAGTTCCAGTTTCCATTTTCAATACAATCACTAACCAAAATGGGACAATGTAGGGTCATTATTGGACTAGGAAGCCTAATTTTACTTAAAAGGAGTTGGTACCACCCACTGATCCTTCCAAAAATTTGTTAAGTGACCATTTCCTATTCTGCTTTGTAGACCAAATCAGTAACTCAATGCCCTTCGTTACAATTCTCCATCCCCATGAACTATTCGGATTAGATGTATAATTTCTGAAATCCATCCCTCTTCCATATTTATTTAAAAGAATTTTATCCCATAGAGAACCATTCTGTTTTTTCAATTTCCAAGCAAGTTTTATAAGAAAAGCATGATTTGTTAATAAAGTGTCCTTAATACCTAAACCTCCATACTTCCTTGGTTTAATTATAGATTTCCATACAACATGATGTTTACTCACCCTTCTTTGAGCCCTCTAAAGAAAATCTTTTTTAATCTCTATCAATTTCATCTTTAACTTCCTTTGCGATTTTAAAATTCTGAAAACAATAATTTGGAATTTATAAATACAAGTATACAGCAGAGATGTATTTATAAGGGAAAATTCCTGAACAATATCCTGAATTTTGGGGGTTGTGTTAAGTCAGTCTCTAAACTTCAAAAGGTGTCTCTAAAGTATCCTAAACTTTCAAATTGTGTCTAATAGATTTCTACTATTAATTAACCGTTAGTCAACACTGTTATGTGACAACAGCTATGCATTAAATAATTTTAAAATGACAAAACTACCCTTTATGATATCCTTCTGACCATTTTACCCATTTT
Source organism: Nelumbo lutea (assembly GCF_056320005.1). Taxonomy (NCBI): domain Eukaryota; kingdom Viridiplantae; phylum Streptophyta; class Magnoliopsida; order Proteales; family Nelumbonaceae; genus Nelumbo; species Nelumbo lutea. The sequence continues at coordinate 123,581,387 of NC_142684.1, forward strand.
GTTTGAGTGTTAAAAGAAGGAAAGGGAAAGAAGGGTTATGAAATCTATCCATAGGTCTAAACCGCCCCCACTTCGCAATGTGGCCTTGAGGGACATCACCCTAAGACGTGGCAAGGATCCCATAGCCTATCCATGCCGGGAGAGCCTAGTGCGCCAAATGTGACCAACTCTCCAAATTCCCCTCGAGAGGCCGTTAGACTAGGCAGAACGATGAGTTGGTCGCCAAGTTCCGACAATAGCACCGACACTCACCTAAGAGCTATCCCTCTGTCCTCCGGCCCAACAAACTCTAAACGGTCTTACCCAACAGAGCGAAATGGAGGTTTTACATATCCGGAGATCTAAACCGTCCTCGTTTCGCCCGGCTTATCTAGGCCTAAAGAACCCAATGTGCCACACGTGACCAAATCTCCAAATTCCCCCTAGTTACATTTGGCATAGGGGTGATTTGGGCACAAAACCCCAGCGGTAGAGTTGGCACTTGCCTAAGAGAAATCCCCAGGACCTTCGGCCCAGCAAACTTCGAATGGTCTTGTCTGACGAGGCCTATTTGTAGGTCTAAACCATGATCGCTTCGCACCGTGGCATTGAGGGATGTTGTGATGGTCCCATGGCTTATTCACGCTTGGAGAGCCCAATGCGCCACACGTGACCAAATTTCCAAATTCCCCTTGGGAGGCACTTGGCCCATACAGACGGGTGAGTTAGTTGCCAAACCCTGATGTAGCATCGGCACTTGACTAAGAGAAATCTCCAGGTCCTCGGCCCTACAAACTACGAATGGTTTTGTCCGACGGAGTGAAACCGAGGTTTTGTACAGACTTCCATTTTGCTCTGTCGAGTTTATCCTGTCTGATCTGCCCTTGCTTTGTGTCGTGACATCGGATGACATCACCCTACGACTTGGCATTGGTATTACGACCTATCCCCACTTAGAGAGCCTAGCACGCCACATACTCCCAAGAGTCACCTAGACCGAGTGGAGGGGTGAGTTGATCGCCAAACCCTAATTGGGAGCGAGGTCATTCATTTAGTTCATATGCCCATGCCAACCGTTACTAGATTATTCAAATGGTCTTGCTCGACATCACTCTTAGACAGGGGAACATGACCCATCCATCGAGTAATAGATATATAAATGTCTTATGTAATAACACGATTACTCCGTATAAGAAGGAAGGGCCGATATTAGTGTGTCATTAAAGAAACGGAAATGGAATGACCACTTAGAACCACACTAGCAAAACAACCCTATTAATGGCAAAATGCTTGCACATTAATTAAAAAAAACAATACACTTACACCCCCCAACAAACCACAAAATAAAATCAAACATAACGTCACTTAATCCAACAAAAGGGGGAGGGGGAGGAGCACAACAATCAATCGTAGATTGAATCAAACTAGTCTACAACTACGATTAAAACACATATGAAAGGAGAACAAGCAATAAAAAAATAATATGTTGTCAAACTATAGACACCCTTCAACAGCCAACTCCTGTGTTTATCTCACACTCAATCTACCTCCAAAAATCATCTACTGCACGTTGCAGGTTTCATACGTGGTCCAAAATATCACTGTTACTATCTAGGGATGTAATTTCCTACAAGTATTCATAAGGAACTGTCCACTCAAAGAATTTGCATCCTCCGTGGCTACTAAACTGGTTGGTAGTTACTTCGTTTTCATTAATTGTATTGTCCTACAAGTGTGTAATTACAAGTAAGTTGCAATGAAACTGACTAATGGGACTTTTTAAAACAATGCCATTCCATTGAAAAATTACCTCAAATTTCCCGTGACAGCTACAGAATAACTTTTGCAGGTTATGACGCATTGTAGATATATGAATAATACACTTTCGCAGTAGCAATATTTCGTTTTATACCTCAAATGGGAAGGAGAGGGATTCCCTCCACTCCATTGATTGTTCATATCTAGTGTTGTTCAATGAAATATCCATATCAGAATATCTGCTTCTCAACAACGAAGTGCCAAAACCACCAAAAAAAAATTGCAATTGCGATGTGGAAAAACCACAATGCAAAAATAATTAAAACAAAAAATATTTCTTTTCCCCTCTTAGAGAATTCTTTTGTCTATAATTGGTCATGCCCACCTCAATCTGCCAGCCATTGTTGTCACACCCATTTGATATTGCAAAACTATACATTATTAATTTTCCTGATCACCAAGAATTTAAATTTTTTCCTCGACAGGAAAATAAGAATGAACAAGAACAAAGTAAACAAGAACTTGATTCAAATAATGAATTCACCTCTTTAGGAGTAGTAGTGGATAAAGGTCATAGATAGATGTAAAACACAATTTTCAGACAAAAACAATAATGAAATTAACAACCAGAAAATTGGGGCTGTAATATTCATCCGATGTGGTTGAACACAATAACATTTGATAATTGACTAGGCATTAATATCCTGTCTTCCAGAATCCAGAAAATTGGCATTTGGCATTTGTATTTCTTCACATCAGATAATTAAGACTGCAGACCATCAGATAAGTGGACTAAGGTCACAAAGTTGCAATGACCAAACCAGCATTCCGGCAAAGGGGATGGCGAGAGAATGACAGCTTGAAGCGGGAGCACTGTTGGGGCGCAATGGACACCTTGGCATAGGGCAAAGACGATATGCGAGTTTGAGGAAAAACCTATACCTCTCCAGCGCGCTGTATCACCAACAACTACACACCGCAGGGAGCTACAAAACTAACAGGGTCAACTTATTCATCATCGAGCAAAAGATGATGCTGAGATTAATATACATGTATAAAATACTAAATAGGTTGCGACAGGGATTTAATAGGAGGGGTAAGAGGAGGGGGCTGTAATTTTCAGCTTTCTGAGTTAGAGTGCATTTATTGTTTTTCATTCATATTTGAAGAATCGATTTTTGGGTGATGGCCAATTTTTTGTACTAAGTATCTCGTCATTTGGTTTGCTTCCAAGTGGCCGATGACTCAGAGGCCGAAGTGGATCTACCTAGGTGCCGAGCTGCCTGTGAGGTGTTGGGCTGACCAGGTGGTGAGCTGCCTTTGAGGCGCCGGGCTGCTTGTGAGGTGAGCAGACTGTGAGTTGCTGAGCTGACCAGGTGGTGAGTTGCCTGTGAGGCGCCGGGCTAACCAGGTGCAGGGTTGCCTGTGAAGAGCCGAGCTGACCAGGTGGCAAGCTGAATTGATGAGCTTCATTGCTCTTTAGAGACCTGCAAGGAACTAAATGTCAGATGACCCGGGGTGGCTAACCCGGGGAGGTCGCTCCGATGCTTAAGTCAGTACTCTCATAGTAGACTACGTGGTAAAAATCACAAAGTCTGAGAGCTAGGACTTGCTTACTTGCTTGCTTGCCCCCTTTGCTACTGGGATTGGTGCCTTTATATAGGCCTTGCTCACGTACCGCCCCTGAGATCTCCAGGAGGTCGTGCCTAACTGGTCCGATATCCTCGGAGGTAACTGCCATGCACGTTGACTATATTTCGGAATGAGGGCCAACCTCCAAGGATCGTGGGGTATGCATGCCGAATTTGTTGGCGAGCACGTCTCGTAGGTCACCAGGTTGGCGCCTGTGCTAGGCCGCCAGGCCGCCAGGCTGCGCCAAGCCGGGCTTGGGCCATGTGTTGGGCTAGGCCGCCAGGTTGGACACCATCAACTTGGAAAGTTGTTGCCTGAGTGGTTACGGGTGTCACCTAGTTGTTATGAGGTGCCATGTGTCACAATGTCATTGGAGGGCCAAATCCACCCTCATCATTTGCCCCCCACTCCCGAGCTGAAAGTAACTCGGCGAAGGGAGTTGATTTCTCCTTTTGGCCCAGAATGAATAATTCGATGAGCTCGTAAACATCGATTCAATTCCTTAGGCTCTGGGAGCGACTCGCAGTCCACTCCTTGATTTTGCCCATGCCAAAGAGGCGACTGGGACTTATGTAGTGAGGAGGTCTTCACTGGTTCGGTATTTTGGCCCTTAGGCTCTGGGAGCGACTCGTAGTCCACTCTCCTTGATCTTGCCCAAGACGAAGAGGCGACAAGGTCTTATGTGGTATTTTAGCCCTTAGGCTGTGGGAGCGACTCATAGTCCACTCTCCTTGATCTTGCCCATGCCAAAGAGGTGATTGGGTCTTGTATGCCCATGCCTAGGAGGGGACTAGGACTTGTATGCCCATGCCGAGGAGGCGACTGGGACTTATCGTAGTGCTGAGGTCTTTTATTAGTTTGCCAGTTCGCACCTAGGCCAGGCCGCCAGGTCGCGCCAGGGCTAGGCCACCAGGTCACGCCTATGCCAGGTCACGCCAGGTCAGCTCCTTAGAGCTATGGCTGTGCTACATCAGCCTCGTTAGTGACGTCGGTTACCCACTCCTACATGAAGCTACTAGGAACTCGACCTATGGGGGCAGCACTACTGACTTTAGGTCACCAGCTCGCACGGGAGCCTTAGAAGGCTCGACCAACAGGGCCGTCCATGCCTTCTGTTGGCTGCCTACTCCCACGGAAGCCATGAAGAGCTCATCTTTGTAGATGGTACCTCACGAAGAGGATTGATGAGGCTTTATCCGAGTTGAAATAAAGTTGGTAGACCTGTTTAGTCTGTTAGCCATCAACTTCCTGCATAGTCTTTGAGTTCATAAAAAATGAAAACTAGAAAGCGAGAGGTTTAGTTTCTAAAAAGTGAGGACTTAGGTCTCTAGAATAAGAGGACTTAGCCTTTTAGAGGTTGAGAACTTAGCTTTTTGTAGTGATTCCCACAGATGGTGCCAATTGAAGAATCAATTTTTTGTCATGTATCAATCTTTTGGCTAAGTACCTCGTCATTTGGTCTACTTCCAAGTGGCTGATGACTCAGAGGCCGAAGTGGAGCTGCCTAGGTGTCGAGTTGCCTGTGAGGTGCTGGGCTAACCAGGTGGCGAGTTGCCTGTGAGGTGTCGGGCTAACCAGGTGTAGGGTTGCCTGTGAGGTGCCGAGCTGACCAGGTGGTGAGCTGCCTGGTGGTGAGCTGAATTGATGAGCTTCATTGCTCTTTAGAGACCTGCAATGAACCAAATGTCAGAGGACTCAGGGTGGCTAACCCGGTGAGGTCGCTCTAATGCTTAAGTCAGTACTCTCATAGTAAACCGCGAACTAAAAATCACAAAGTCTGAGAAATAGGACATGCTTACTTGCTTGCTTGCCCCCTTTGCTACTGGGGTTGGTGCATTTATATAGGCCTTGCTCACGTACCACCCCCGAGATCTCAGGGAGGTCGTGTCTAACTGGTCCGAGATCCTCGGAGGTAACTGCCATGCATGTTGACCATCTTCCGGAACGAGGGCCAACCTCCAAGGATCGTGGGGTATGCATGCAGAATTTGTTGGCGAGCACATCTCGCAGGTCGCTAGGTTGGCGCCTGTGCTAGGCTGCCAGGCCGTGCTTGGGCCATGTGCTAGGCCAGGCCACTAGATTGAACACCATCAAGTTGACAAGTTGTTGCCTGGGTGGTTCCGGGGGTCACCTAGTTGTTCTGAGGTGCCATGTGTCACAATGTCATAGGAGGGCCAAATCCACCCTCATCATTTGCCCCCCACTCCCGAGCTAAAAGTAACTCGACGAAGGGAGTAGATTTCTCCTTTTGGCCCGGAATGAATAATTCACTGAGCTCGTAAGCATCGATTCAATTCCTTAGGCTCTGGGAGTGACTCGCAGTCCGCTCCTTGATTTTGCCCATGCTGAAGAGGCGATTGAGACTTATGTGGTGAGGAGGTCTTTGCTACTTCGGTATTTTGGCCCTTAGGCTCTAGGAACGACTCGTAGTCCACTCTCCTTGGTCTTGCCCATGCCGAAGAGGCGACTGGGTCTTATGTGGTATTTGTTCACAGTTTTGCATGCCCTTAGCTTCAATCAGAATGATGTACATTATGAGTTTATTGTAAATGAATAAAAGTACATATTTGATTCATGTTCCCTTGGTGTGTTTTTGTGTAATACCCTTAAACTGGACACGTAATGAGACTCATGTTAGTTTAGAATGTTCACAGCCAGTGGGTTAGTCTGGGGAGACCTATCCTGATAAGGCTGACACTAATGTGCCACCAAGTCGGTTGGGGTGGCCTGTCTCAGCTGCCAGGGTGAGACCCTAGGCACATGCAGTGTAGGATCAATTGAATCTTTGAACTGGACCAGATTTCGAGTATTGCCCTGGACCTTGGAGATAAATGGGAAAAACTAGAAAGTTAGACCCGACCCCTAGACTCGATTATGATACTACACTAGGTGCCAAATTGGGCTGTCTTTGATTTACCAATCAGTGAGATCCTTAGTGGGGGTCAAAACCGGGGTATGTTGGGGCAGTTTGAGAATTCATTTAAGTGGGTGATCATAGTGACAGGATCAGCCCCTTTGTCGGACAAAGGTAATGATTGGGGATGCACTCTCTCTAATGGAAACCAAGACTGCAGGCAACCGATTTCAATCATTGAGATTTGTTTGCAAAATATATTTTATATGAGATATAAAAGTATATATATTATGGTTTCTAAAATGTTTGCAAAAGGTTTTAATTCCCAGGATCCATATGAGTAGAGAGTGCAACACTGTTCCTTGCAGCCGAGGGAGAGGTCCTCTCTTGTCGGGCACTGTATGATCATTATGGGCTAAGAGGTTAACTGTAAGACCATTGAGGATAAATACCTGATGGGCTAATCTTGCATCTGCCCACAGTCCCTAGGTGTTACAAGGTGGTTTGGCCCAGGGACCACTTAGGGTAAGTGTTGGGCCCATAGATCCCATTTGATGGGTTTTAGGGGTGCACTATCCATAACAGTGTATTGGACCAGGCCTTGTGACAAAGGCTGGGCTGAACCCATGTGGCTAATGTGTAGATCAATGCTTGGGTCTCATGCCATACAAGGAAGCCCAACTGGGTAGCAGATAGGAAGGCTAAGTGAGCACTTGACCTTAATGGGCCTAAAGCCCATTTCGAACTAGGTTATTTAATTAGTTAAATATGGGGCAAATTCTGTGATGGATTAGTAGATAGAATAGGGTCTTAACCTTATCCACTCAGAAAGTCCAGATCAGAATGTGATTTAGATCTGGAAACCTCTTAATGTGATTAGGAGAAGGCTGATCTAATTTGCAAATAAGATAAGGGTTTATCCTTATCACCTAAAGGGATGTCTGATCCAAATAAGATTTGGATCAGCAACTCCTAATTGGATTGGGAGCTGATCCTTTAGGGAAACAAATGAAGGAAGGGGCGGCAACTTTTAAAAGATTGATATTCACATCATCTTGAGTGATGAAATCACAAAAGAAAGAACCAAGCAACCCTGCAGAATTCTTTCCTGCCACCTACCTTGCCAGTTCGATCTCCAGTTCAGTGGGAGAAGTCAAGAATCATTCTTGATACCAATTCCTTGTGAAGGGACTGATAGGAAGCTGTGCTCATGTGCCATTCTGCTATTTCTTGCGAAGGAATAGGTTCTTGGAGAAGAACTCTGTTGATTCTGCTCCATCCTACACTGCGTCATCTTCAGTGGGAGCAGTCTTTGGATCCTTCCTTTGGCGTGAACACCTCCATTGGGAGATATTACTTTTCCGTATCAGGTATAATTCTCTCCTACTACTTTTGTTCAGATCTGGTTCAGTTTATGGTTCAAGATTGATCATTGAAAATATGATTTTCTAAATAGGGAATTCGATTCTTAGTTGAAAGGGAGAGAAAAATTTTTGAAATCCGCCCACCTTATTCCACAAGATTTGGTTATCCAAACGATGGATCTCTCATCCCTTTAGTGGTATCAGAGCCTTGGTTCAAATCTTGAACCAATTTGTTTCAGATCTGAACCTGCGCAAATGAGCAGAAGGTGTTCTACCCGATTTGCGCAGATAAAGGATTTTGGGAAATTGTCCCAAAATTTGTGGGCAAATAATCTGAAATTAATTTTTACATAAATCTGATTATTGTTTAGAATTGTTCTTTATGATTTTGTTGATTTATGGGTTGTTCGTACAAGAGGAGATCGAATTCTTGATTTGCGCAGGGAACCAGCTATTTTGCAGTTTATGGATTATTTTATTACATTTCTGTAAAATAATTTTTTTTAGACTGAATTTTTAGGCATTCGATCTGATGTAATTATTAATATAAATTAGGATTTCTATTTATTTTAATTTTGGATCGAAGATGGCAGCGCAGAGAAGGAGATCTCATAGAGAAGGAGATTTCGCAGATGGGAGAATTGCAATCTGCGATTTGCAGTTTATGAAACTGCAAACTGTGATCTAACCTTTGTTTTGTAGGAATGATTGTGAGAACAGCCCTGTTTGACTGATTCTTGTTTATCTCTTATCAGCATTTAATTTTAGATTATTTTCTTGAATTAAAGATTTAATTAAAGATCAAACCCTAGACCCATTTGAACCAAGATTGGTTCAAATTGTTTGGACCAAATCTAGGGTTTGATCAAGGCTGAATGTTAACCATATTTTTTCCCACAAATGGGCCTGAGGATTGATGATTAATTAAATGCTTAATTCGGCCCAACCTGTAGCCCAGTTTTAAGTTGTTAAAACTGCTAAAAACCCACTCTGTGGATAAAGCTATATGAGTCGAACGCATCAACCCTAATTCGGCCCATATACCTGGATAATATTAATGGTTAATATTATGGATTAGAAAATGGAATTCAAATGGGCTTTACAGATAATTAATTGATTGGATCAATTTATCCTTGCATGTGATGTATGGATGTGTGATGTGCTTTGTACATGGGCCATAAGTGCTTGGCCCATGCTGAATCGACAGTGGCTCTTGCGCACACCATGGCAAAATGCACATCATTGCCATGGTGTCCCTTTTGGTCATTGGATGACTTGCCTCAATGGTGGGCCCCACACCTCATGGAGAGGTTACGTACTGGACCCTAACCAATTTGGGCCCACCGAAATCTGGCTTTATGAAAGTTAGTGGGAGCCACTTTAGTTTGACTAGATTAAACTAGGGCGTAATTTACTGTTCCCTCCAGCTAATATGAGTGCATGTGATAGGGAGATTCATATGATGAACTCTCTAAAGGCCTTCCATCATTAGTATGAGGATGGGTCCTTCAGTAATGAGGAAATGCACCAGAAAATGAGCTATCCATTTGCTGTTGGGCTTGTCTGAGTGTTTCATAAGATGATAGAGGCGTCATAGACCGATGTGGGAGGGGCTTCACTAGAAAATGGGAACTCTCTCACAGTACCTTGGCGTTCACGAATATGATGGATAAGCATTCACTGGATAGAAAGGTTTACCTAAAAATGGCTCTGAACCTTGTCTGATAGAGGATAAAGGGAAAACTCATATGATGAGTGGATATGATCCTACACAGAAAGATGGTGGGGTTATGCAGCTGAAACAATTGGCTCCATGCACCCTATGTGATTTCCCACATTTTCTGAGACAACCGTAGTCTCCGTCACTGAGAAAGGAGGGAAATCTCAGAGATGAATAAATGGGAATGGAACATAGATTAAAATCCATATCTATGTAATGAACATGAATCAAATTAGGTTGTAGACTGATGTTTGCTCTTTTATCAGAAAATGGAAAACAAACAATTTGCAAAGCTGCTTGATGACAACAAGCTAAAGGCCCAAACTATGCCGACTGGTATAGGAACCTTATGTTGGTCTTAACCTCTAAAAAGTTGGATAAGGTAGCTAAGAATCCTGCCCCGGATCGTCCGGGAGATAGGGCTTCTAAGGCCCGAAGAAAAGAATACCAAGATTGGGAGGAGAAAAACTCCCTTGCCCCCTGCTATATCATTGCCTCTTTGGAACTTGCCAAGGACATATTGGAAAGTCTCAAGACGATGTACGAAGAGCAGAATTGTTCTACTTGGAAGAAGGTCTTGAAACAATTCATGATCGCGTAGATGTCCAAGGGCCAATAAGTTCACGACCATTATCTTCGGATGATGGGAAATATCAATGAACTGGAGGCTCTTGGATCCGGGCTAGATCTGGTAACACAGATCGATGCTATTCTTAACTCTTTGCCTCTATCCTTTAATCCATTCATCATGAATTACTACATGAACAAGCTGAACGTCAGCTTGCAGGAACTCAGCAATATGTTGCAGAGGGCCGAAGATTTGATTAAAAATGATGAGCCCATTACCATGCTTGTTGAAGCTGGGAAACCGGGCAAGAAAAGGAAGGCAAAGAGAAAGCCCTAGAAGAAGGCTGCCAAACCCAAGAAGTAGAAGAAAGACAAAGCATCGGATGTGTGTCACTTCTGCAAGAAGACCGGCCACTGGAAAAGGAACTGTCCTGCCTACCTGGAATCCAAGAAAGGCAATTTCGAAACTTGTGTTATATTGACTCCGGGGCTTCAACTCATGCATGTAACTCACTGCAGGGGTTCAAGGTAAGCAGAAGGCTAAGTGAAGGAGTTACACTCTACTTGGGGACTTCTACAACTATTGCAGCCACGGTCATAGGAACCGTGGAGTTAATTTTTAGAGAATGAATTATTATACTGAAAGATTGTCTCTATGTACAAAATTTAAGGAGAAATTTGATTTCTGTCTCAAAACTGTGTGCAGATGGTTATTCTGTCTTCTTTAGAATACGATTACTATTAAAAGAAATAACAGATTTATCGCATACGGGGAACTGGAGAACGGTCTCTATGTTCTACATCCTTCTCTAGAAACTAACATAACTAAAACTACGTCGGCTGAAATCCCCAAGAAAAGAGTACGTGATACAGGTAATCCCACGTGCCTGTGGCATTACCGACTTGGCCACATCGGTGTTGACCGAATCACAAGGTTGGTAAAGGATGGTCCTTTGGATTTTCTAACAGTAGAAGATCTTCCCACATGTGACCTTTGCCTACAAGGTAAGATGACCAAACGACCATTTAACGGTAAGCCTGAAAAAAGTACAGGTACACTTGACCTTATACATATTGATGTATGTGGTCCCCTGAGTGTTAGGATATGGAATCAACACATGCATTTCATCACCTTTACAGATGATTTTTCACGATATGGTTACGTGTACCTAATGAGACACAAGTCTGAATCTTTTGAAAAGTTCAAAGAGTTTAAACAAAAGGTCGAGAAACAATTAGGGAGAGAAATGAAAGCCCTTCGATCAGATCGAGGTGGTGAGTATCTCTCTGACGAATTCAGGGACTACTTAAAGGACAATGGGATAGTACCACAATTGGCTCCCCCTGCTACACCACAACTTAATGGTGTTTCAGAGAGGAGGAATAGGACCTTATTAGATATGGTCTGGTCACTTCTCATACACTCATAGTTACCCATATCTTTTTGGGGCTATGCATTAGAGACTGCGATTTATGTGCTAAATCGGGTTCCAACCAAATCAGTTCCGATCACTCCATATGAACTTTGGACCGGAAAGAAACCAAGTGTTAGACACTTGAAGATTTGGGGTTGTCCAGCACATGTTAAAAGAACGAGTGCAGACAAGTTGGAATCCAAGACCAGTCGTTGCCTATTCATAGGCTACCCAAAAGGCTCTATAGGTTACCTATTCTATGACCTGAGTGAACAGAAGGTGTTCTACAGCCAAAATGCACAATTCTTGGAAACCGATTACGTCCTGGACACCCATTGTTAGGAAATAGTTCTTAATGAGGAGAGCTCAGGAGTAGTGGGAGATGTCCCACAAGTTCCAGGTAGTGACCAACCTAGAAGATCCACTTGGGTATCCAGGCCACCAGTCCGTTATGGTTATGACCAAGATAGTTACCTGGTGGAAACCTTGACTAGTGAGGAGGATCCCGTGACTTATGCGGAAGCTATGTTGGACATAGATTCCCAGAAGTGGGTGGAGGCCATGAGAGCTGAGATGGACTCAATGGAAACCAATGGAGTCTAGACTCTAGTAGATCCGCCCTACAGGGTAAAAGCAATCGGTTGCAAATGGATTTACAAGAGGAAGAAGGGCCCCAATGGTATAGTTGAGACCTTCAAAGCTCGTCTGGTGGCGAAAGGGTACACTCAAAAAGAGGGCATCAATTATGAGAAAACCTTTTCGCCTGTGGCCATGCTTAAATCCATTAGGATCCTGCTAGCTGTAGCAGCATACCATTATGAGATTTGGCAAATGGATGTTAAAAATGCATTCCTGAATGGAGATCTTACTAAAGATATCTATATGCAGCAGCTGCAAGGCTTCATTGTTGTAGGTCAAGAACACTTGGTATGTAAACTTAATAGATCCATTTGTGGACTTAAGCAAGCTTCTAGAAGTTGGAACATCCGATTTGACTTTGCTGTCAAATCGTTTGACTTCAAGCAGAATCCGGATGAACCCTGTGTCTACAGGAAGTATAGTGGGGATAAGGTTACCTTCTTGGTTTTGTATGTAGATGACAGTCTACTCATTGGGAATGATGTAGGAATGTTAACTACGGTGAAAGTGTGGCTTTCATAGCAATTCTCCATGAAAGATCTTGGAGAAGCCTTCTATATACTAGGTCTTCAACTCTATAGAGATAGAGCGAAGCAGATAATAGGATTATCCCAATCTGCTTACATTGACAAAATAGTCAAAAGATACAGCATGGAGAACTCCAAGAAAGGAAATATTCCTTTCAAGCACGGAGTCACTCTCTCCAAGAAGATGTCTCCCAAGACCTCTGAGGAGATTGAGGGCATGAAGGACATTCCCTATGCCTCTGTCGTAGGAAGCATCATGTATGCCATACTGTGTACTCGTCTTGACATTGCTCAGGCAGTGAGTGTGGTAAGCAGATTCCAAGCCATTCCAGGGCAGGAGCACTGGACTGCTGTGAAAAATATACTTAAGTACCTTCGAAGGACAAAAGAGTTTTGTTTGTTATTCGATGGTAGCTCACTACAGATCCAAGGGTATACTGATGCCAATTTCCAATCGGATCCAGATGATAGAAAGTCTACATCTGGATATGTTTTCACGATAGGATCATGTGTTGTTTGTTGGAAAAGCAGCAAACAAGGGTCCACTGCAGACTCCACGATCGAGGCCGAGTACATTGCCACAAGCAAGGCTGCCAAAGAAGCCATGTGGATGAAGAAGTTCATTCACGAGTTGGGAGTAGTTCCATCTAGCACATCACTCATCCCGTTGTTATGTGACAACAATGGAGCCATTACTCAAACTAAGGAGCCATGAGCCCACTTGAAGTCAAAGCACATCGAGAGGAAGTACCACGTACTGTGGGAGATTGTTGGTAGAGGGGATGTCCTGATTCAGAAGGTAGCGTCAGCGGAAAATGTAACAGACCCATTGATGAAGCCACTATCATAGAAAGGGTTTGAGAAACACGTGGAAAGCATGGGACTCCGGCTTGTACCTGATTAGACCTAAGTGCAAGTGGGAGCTGTTGGACAGTTTTGTATGCCCTTAGCTTCAATCAGAATGATGTATATTATGAGTTTATTGTAAATGAATAAAAGTACATATTTGATTCATGTTCCCTTGGTGTGTTTCTGTGTAATACCCTTAAACTGGACACGTAATGAGACTCGTGTTAGTTTAGAATGTTCACAGCCAGTAGGTCGGTCTAGGGAGACCTATCCTGATAAGGCTAACACTGATGTGCCACCAAGTCGGTTGGGGTGGCCTGTCTCAGCTACCAGGGTGAGACCCTAGGCACATGCAATGTAGGATCAATTGAATCTTTGAACTGGACCAGATTTCCAGTATTGCCCTAAACCTTGGAGATAAATGGGCAAAACTGGAAAGTTACACCCGACCCTTAGACTCGATTATGATACTACACTAGGTGTCAGATTGGGCTGTCTTTGATTTATCAATCAGTGAGATCCTTAGCGGTGGTCAAAACCTGGGTATGTTGGGACGGTCTGAGAATTCATCTAAATGGGTGATCATAGTGAAAGGATCAGCCCCTTTGTCGGACAAAAGTAATGATCGGGGATGCACTCTCTCCGATGGAAACCAAGACTACCGGCAGCCTATTTCAATCGTTGAGATTTGTTTGCAAAATATATTTTATATGAGATATAAAAGTATATATATTATGCTTTCTAAAATGTTTGCAAAATGTTTTAATTCCCGGGATCCATATGAGTAGAGAGTGCAACACTGTTCCTTGCAGCCGAGGGAGAGGTCCTCTCTTGTCGAGCAGTGTATAATCATTATGGGCTAAGAGGTTAAGTGTAAGACCATTGAGAATAATACTTGATGGGCTAATCTTGCATCTGCCCACAGTCCTTGGGTGTTACAAGGTGGCTCGGCCCAGGGACCACTTAGGGTAAGTGTTGGGCGTATAGAGCCCATTTGATCAGTTTCAAGGGGTGCACTATCCAAAATAGTGTATTCGACCAGGCCTTGTGACAAAGGCTGGGCTGAACTCATGTGGCTGATGTGTAGATCAATGCTTGGGTCCCACGCCATACAAGGAAGCCCAACTGGGCAGCAGATAGGAAGGCTAAGTGAGCACTTCACCTTAATGGGCCTAAAGCCCATTTCGAACTGGGTTGTTTAATTAGTTAAATATGGAGCGAATTATGGGATGGATTAGCAAATAGGATAGGGTCTTAACCCTATCCACTCAGAAGGTCTAGATCTAAATGTGATTTAGATTATCAAATAAGATAAGGGTTTATCCTTATCACCTAAAGGGATGTCTGATCCAAATAAGATTTGGATCAGCAACTCCTAATTGGATTGGGAGCTGATCCATTAGGGAAACAAAAGAAGGAAGGGGCGGCAACTTTTAAAAGACAGATATTCACATCCTCTTGAGTGCTGAAATCACAGAAGAAAGAACCAAGCAACCCTACAGAATTCTTTCTTGCCGCCTCCTTGTTCTTGCCGCCTACCTTGCCAGTTCGATCTCCAGTTCAGTGGGAGAAGTCAAGAATCATTCTTGATATCAGTTCCTTGTGAAGGGACTGATAGGAAGCTGTCCTCACGTGCCATCCTGCTATTTCTTGCGAAGGAATAGTTTCTTGGAGAAGAACTCTGTTGATTCTGCTCCATCCTACACTGCGCCATCTTCAGTGGGAGCAGTCTTTGGATCCTTCCTTGGACGTGAACACCTCCATTGGGAGATATTACTTCTCCGTATCAGGTATAATTCTCTCCTACTACTTTTGTTCAAATTTGGTTCAGTTTATGGTTCAAGATTGACCCTTGAAAATATGATTTTCTAAATAGGGAATTCGATTCCCAGTTGAAAGGGAGAGAAAAATTTTTGAAATTCGCCCACCTTATTCCACAAGATTTGGGCATCCAAACGATGGATCTCTCATCCCTTCAGTATTTTAGCCCTTAGGCTATGGGAGCGACTCGTGGTCCACTCTCCTTGATCTTGTCCATGCCGAAGAAGCGACTGGGTCTTGTATGCCCATGCCTAGGAGGCGACTGTGACTTGTATGCCCATGCCGAGGAGGCGACTAGGACATATCATAGTGTCGAAGTCTTTTATCAGTTCATCAATTTGCGCCTGGGCCAGGCCGCTAGGTCGGTGCCTGGGCCAGGCCGCCAAGTCATGCCTGTGCCTGGCCGCCAGGTCGCGCTAGGGCCAGGCTGTCGGGCTGCTCCTGTGCCAGGCCGCCGACTCGCACCTGGGCCAGGCCGCGCCAGGTCGGCTCCTTAGAGCTACGGCTGCGCTGCATCAGCCTCATTAGTGACGTCGGTTTCCCACTCCTACAAGAAGCTACTAGGAGCTCAACCTACAGGGGTAGCACTACTGACTTTAGGTCACTAGCTCGCATGGGAGCCTTGGAAGGCTCGACCAGCAGGGGCGTCCATGCAGTCTGTTGGTCGCCTACTCCCGCGGAAGCCATGAAAAGCTCATCTTTGTAGGTGGTACCTCGTGAAGAGGACTGGTGAGGCTTTATCCGAGTTGAAATAAAGTTGGTAGACCTGCTTAGTCTGTTAGCCATCAACTTCCTACATAGTCTTTGAGTTCATAAAAAATGAAAACTAGAAAGTGAGAGGTTTAGTTTCTAAAACGTGGGGACTTAGCTTTCTAGAATAAGAGGACTTAGCCTTTTAGAGGATGAGAACTTAGCTTTTTGTAGTGATTCCCACAGACGGTGCCAACTGAAGAATCGATTTTTGGTCATGTATCAATCTTTTGGCTAAGTACCTCGTCATTTGGTCTGCTTCCAAGTGGCTGATGACTCAGAGGCCGAAGTAGAGCTGCCTAGGTGCCGAGCTGCTTAGGTTTCGAGTGGCCTATGAGGTGCCGGGCTGACTAGGTGGCGAGCTGCCTGTGAGGCGCTAGGCTAACCAGGTGCAGGGCTGCCTGTGAGGTGCCGAGCTGACTAGGTGGCGAGCTGCCTGGTGGTGAGCTGAATTGATGAGCTTCGTTGCTCTTTAGAAACCTGCAAGGAACCAAATGTCAGAGGACCCGGGGTGGGTATCCTGACAAAGTTGCTCCAATGCTTAAGTTTGTACTCTCATAGTACATTGCGCACTAAAAATCACAAATTCTGAGAGCTAGGACTTGCTTATTTGCACCCTTTGCTACTGGGGTTGGTGCGTTTATATAGGCCTTGCTCACATACCGCCCCCGAGATCTCTGGGAGGTCGTGTCTAACTGGTTTGAGATCCTTGGAGGTAACTGCCATGAACTTTGACCATCTTCTGGAACGAGGGCCAACCTCCAAGGATTGTGGGGTATGCATGTTGAATTTGTCGACGAGCACGTCTCGTATGTCGCTAGGTTGGCGCCTATGCCAGATCCCCAGGCCGCGCCTGAGCCAGGCCGCCATGCCGCACCAGGCCATGCCTAGGCCAGGCCGCCAGGTTGGACACCATCAACTTGACAAATTGGTACCTGAGTTATTTCGGATGTCACATAATTGTTCTGAGGTGTCATATGTGACAGTATTCCTATTAATGGGATACATCAATGAATCAGAGTTCACATTTGCCGCAAAGACACATAATATGGACATTTCAGTGTATATCTTTTGTATGATTAGAGAGAATATCTTTCGTATTTGTCATTTGACAATACACGATTAAGATGTACTGTATGACGTTTTTGGGGTGCATGTTGTCGGTGCTGATGTAACTTCAAAAAATCAAAGGTCTGCGTTGCGAGCTTATCTATTTTTTTTTGTTTTTTTTTTACTGAACACGATTGCAAACAATTACTCCAAAACCGAGATCATATTTTGAACACGTCATTGCATTTTTCCGGTAATGTGACCACCACTACTCTGAAAATTTGTCAGCTGTACTACTACAGCACTTCTACAGCCAGCTGTAATTCGGTTATTTATCTTTTATAAATCTCCACTTGTATATTAAATAAAGATAGTTGTTGTTTTTCTCCCTACAACGAAATATGATATTTTAGCTTCAAAAAATTATCTGTAAATTTTAAACACACCATTATTTTAATTAAACACACGTGACATGATGAACTTACAATTTATCTATAATTTTTGAGGACTTTAGCATGGATTTTTATGTCGGTTTTATTAATTTTTGCCTTAATTTAGCTTAATGCTAAGAATAAGTTCAGGGATAATTAATCCAAGAAAAGGAAAGAAAAAGGCAAGAAAAGAAGGTTCAAAAAGACCAATTTCAGTCCAGCCCGGTCGTGAAAGCAAGAGAGAGCACTTCGGCCCAAGAAGAGCAAGTGAATTTCTTGAGAAAACCCAAGAAAAGAAAGCCTAGCTATGAGTAGAATTCGACCTAGCAAGGAAAGCCCATTCTCAGCCCAAAAGAGCAGCTCAATGTATAGCTATCATGTGCTAAGAGAGAGCCTAAGTGCAGCCCAAATAGCAGCCCTTAGGAGACTTTCAAGAGAGCTCTAGAAAGTTCAAGAAAGGGGTGTAATACACCCCATTCTAGAGGCTTCAAGAAGGGGCAAGAGCCCCCTTGAAAAACTATATAAGGAGGCCTCTAGGAGGGGGGAGAGGTGTTCAATTGCTTGAGAGGAAGGCTCTCCCACTCTTAGAGGTTCGGCCACCTTGAGAGAAGAGAAGAGAAGGAGGCTAGGCGCAAGGAAGAAGAAGAAGAAGGGCTGAAGGAAGTTCAAGACAAGTAAGCTAGAAGAGAAGGTGAATTCGAATTGAGGATTTGTGATTCAAAGATCTTTTGTAATAAATCAATTGTAGTTTCATTCTCTTTTGATTCGAATTCAGTTTCTTTGTTATATTTTCTTTCTTTTTTCTCCTTTTTTCCATTCTTCCTTGATGTATTTCAGCTTGTAAAATTTCAGTTCAGCAATCTAATTCTTTTTTATTCATTCAAATGGTCATGAATTGTACTTGAATTTTCTTGAATAAGGGTGTTATTGTAGATTAATTCGGCCAACTAACCTTCAAAACTCAGATCTGAATTCTCAGATCTGAGATTGCAAGATCTGAATTGCTTGAAAGAGAATTCAGATCTGCAATTTTCAGATTGGCCGAATTAATCTACAGCTTGGAATTCCTAGAGTGCTTGAGAGAGACTCTAAGAATTCAGATCTACTATTCAAGAACTGAATTGAGTGCAAGGTTAGAGATAATTTGCACAATTCAGTTGGTGATCAATTCAGATTTGAATTGATGCCTTAGAATTGTTTGAAGAAATGCATGCATGGGGATTAGATTCTTGCTAGAGATAGAAGAACCGTCACTCATGCATAGGATGAACATGCGCTTGAGAGAGGCTGTTCATGACCTTGGGGTTTCACCAACCCAAGGCTCAATCATGATTTATTCGAATGATCCAAATTGATAGATTGCTGAATTCTGAGATTGACATTTACTGCTTACTCTTCTAACCTGATTTGAAGGCAATTGGGCCAATGATTTAGATAGATTTTAATTTAGTATTTTTTTAGCTTTCATTAAAGTTTTGATTTATTTGTTGATCAGATAAGAAGTGCTCAATTTAGTATTGGTAATTGTTTCCTAAATCCTCGTGGGAACGATACTTCACTCACTACTTTATTACTTGAACGGCTAGTGCACTTGCTAGTGTCACAATGAGCCACAGATCAAGTTTTTGGCGCCATTGCCGGGGATTTAAGGAAGCAATATTAGGAAACATTGGGCATTCTTAATCTGGTCTCAGTCATCATTGCATTCATAGATGGTTTTAATTGCTTCATTTTATATTTTAGCTTTGAATGCAACAGTTGTACTGATTTAATTTGTTTCTTCTTTCTTCAGTAGATTACTTCATTTCCTTGTTTCACATTCATTTTAATAAAGGTAGATTTGATTTCCTTTCAATCTTGGTGTTGTTACCTTCAAAAAAAAAAAAAGAGAAGAAAAATTCATAACAACATAAGTGTTGCAGATCTGAGTTGCATTCGGCACTCAGATCAGCAGAACTCAGACCTGCAGCACTCTGCCAAAAAGACTTAGTTAGTTTGTGTTTCGGCCTTTTATTTTTTCTTTCTTTACAAAAAGGAAAAAAAATTATAGAGTGAAAAGGAGAAAAAAAAAAAGAGATCATATGAACAAAAAGAGGGGCAATTGAGAATTTAGATCCGCACTCAGATCTGAGTTCAGATCTGAATTCTGCTACAGCAGATTTGCAACAGTTCAGATCTGAGTTCCTCTTAACACATATCTGAACTGATGCAAATTTGAGGTGAATTGGGTGTCATAACCACCCCAATTTACCCTAGGACACTTCTGCTACTCCTCAAAGGCAATTTGGTAGCAATGACTGGAGGTAAGGCAATTGAGAATTCAGATCCAAACTCAGACTTGAGTTCAGATCTGAATTCTGCTGTTAGAGATCTGCTCAGTTTAGATCTGAATTCCTCTGAACTCAGATCTGAACCGATGCAAGTTTGAGGTGAATTGGGTGCCATCACTACCCCAATCCACCCTATGATACATCCAACCTGCCTCAAGGGTGAATGGATAGCAAAGAATGAGAGAAATTCAAATCTGAAATGCAGTTGATATGATGTGAGGACTGAACTGATACAGAGCATACTATGAATTCTGGGTGGACTGAATTCTTGGCTTTACCCACTTGTACCCAATCTAAATTTGCTGAGGATGTGTGTTTGGATTGAATAATTGTGATGCCTCAAATATTCAATGAAAGCAGCAGTGCATTCCACTAGCATTCAGAGCTGTAGCATGGCTGCTACAGTACAGCAATTAGCTTGAAACTCCACTGCTGATCTAGTTAGCTCTCTTTCCCATTGATGATCTACTTCATATTTGATTACTGATTTAGTGTAGTTAGTAGATGTAGTTCTTCAGATCTACACACACTCACATCAAATTTTTAGCTCTGCATACATTGCTGATTTTTAATTCTACATCTTAGAATTCAGTAGTTTTCATTACTGATGAAGCTGGTCTTCTTTCCTAATGCTGAATTGCTTCATCTTTGGTTCCTGTTTTAGTTTAGGTAGTTTAGTTGATTGCTGGTTTTGTTTATCAAAAAAAAAAAAAAAAGGGAGATTTTGTTCAGTAGTATAGTTGCATTACTGCTTTGTGTTCTATTTCATTTCAAAAGAAAAGAAAAAGAAAATCAGATCCCAGTAGCCACACCATGGTGAATAAAGGTCTGATTTCAGATCTTTTTACTACTGATTGATTTCAGTTTTGTGCAGATCTGTATACAGCATGTTTCATTGCTGATATCAGTGGGTTATCCTGCTGAATTGCTCAGTTTTAGTATGGCTACTCCATCTGGTGTTTGGTGATGCATAGCTCATCAAAACAGTGGGCTCAGATCTGATATTTAGTAGCCTTCCAATATGGAAATTAGACCTGAGCACAACTGTACTGTTATTAGCAGCTGCTATTATATTTATTGTTGTTCTCAGTGGCTTCTGAGATTTCAGAGCTGATCTCAATTTTGTGTAGAACTGATGTCTGAATTGCTATCAATCCTTTGTACATTGATTTCAGTTTAGTGTATTGACCTTCAGTAGCACAGAAGAGCCTTTTAATATGAAACTCAGACCTGAACACAATCACTGCTGATCCGCATTTGGCTGTCCTCAGTAGCTGCTAAGATTTCAGAACTGTATATTACTGTTCTCAGTAGCTACTGAGATTTCAGCTCTCACCAGTTTAGATCTGTGTAATTAAATCCCGTCCTTGATTTCAGCAATATAAAGAAGAGGAATTTGTAAACTGTTGTTCTACTCAGAGATTACTGAATTCAAACCTGTTTGTAAATTGCTACTGAATTTTGTATATTGAATAAGATGTTGATCTGCTTTTAGTTAGCTGCATTTATTTATTTTAGGATGTAGGTTTGTATATTCCAATACTTCACTTTACATTTTCAGTTGTAATAGGATTAGTTATTTATTTTCTTTTGTGAATATTGGCCTTTTTATTGCTTTGACCTTTACAGTTTATGACAAGCAGACCTGAACTGGAAGAGATCCTTTACGACCCAGAGATTGAATGGACTCTCCGTGTCCGTTTGAGAGCTGCTAGGCAAGTCAGACAAGAAGCACAAGAAATGGCTGAACAAAGAACTATGATGGATTATGCCAAGCCCACCCTCATCGGGACTGTCTCCAGCATTATCAGGCCAACTATTGCTGCCAATAACTTCGAAATTAAACCGGCCATAATCCAAATGATACAAAATACGGTTCAGTTTTGTGGTATGGCCCATGAGGATCCGAATGCCCATATTGCTAACTTCTTGGAAATCTGTGACACCTTCAAACACAATGGGGTAAGTGATGATGCCATCCGACTGAGGTTATTCCCATTTTCTTTGAAGGATAAAGCCAAAGCTTGGTTGAACTCATTACCAGCAGGATCTATAGCCACATGGGACGAAATGGCCAGCCGTTTTCTCTCTAAATATTTTCCCCCTTCTAAAACTGCTAAAATGAGGAATGACATCACTACTTTTTTCCAGCAAGAGGGGGAATCTCTCTATGAGTCCTGGGAACGTTACAAGGAGCTACTAAGGAGGGTTCCTCACCATGGCCTTCCGATTTGGCTACAGGTGCAAACATTTTATAATGGTCTGACCGATTCAAACAAGACCATCTTAGATGCAGCAGCTGGGGGCTCCATAAACAATAAGACTCCCGAGGTTGCCCATGCACTCATCGAGGAGATGGTAGCCAATAACTACCAATGGCATTCAGAAAGGACACCAGTTAGAAAGCAGCATGGCCTTCATAATGTGGATACATACACAACTCTCTCTGCACAAATAGGAGCACTTAGCAAAAAAATTTGATGAGATGCAGATGGCAGCTATGCATGTACAGTATGATAAGTGTGGGGGAGGCCATGATAGCACTGAATTCCAAGTTGGCAGTCAGTCTTTTCAGTCCACAGAACAAGTAGACTTTGTTGGCAATTTTACAAGACAGCCAAGAAATCAGTACCATCATGCCCATAACCCCGGATGGAGAGGCCACCTGAATTAGCATGCACCTAAGCCTTTCCACCAAAACTTCTATCAGCCGGAACCGAAATCTAACTTGGAGGAGCTGATGACCAAGTTCATAGCTAGTGCGGAAAATAGATTTCAGAATAACGAAACATCGATAAGGAACTTGGAAACTCAGGTTGGGCAGCTGGCACAGATGATTTCAGAAAGGGCTCCGGGTACCTTACCTAGTAACACCATGGTAAACCCAAGGGAACAAGAGACTGTTGGGAGAATTCCCAATTCAGATACTTAGTCATAAACTGTCTTACTTGCTTTTGTTTTTATTTTTTTTCATAGCATTTAAGCTTAGTTAGTTTTTCTTAGAATTTAATTGAATAAAGATACTGATCTCCTCTTCTACTTTGCAAGTGATTTCTAGCAGAAGAAGTTTTCCACCGACAACATATTGCAGAATTTAAGAATGATCTTCAGGGAAGTCCTCTAAATACCTCCTATTACTTGATGATGCTCTTGCTAGTTTTATTGTTACTGCCTAACACTACGAACATTGAGGACAATGTTCATCTTAAGTGTGGGGGAGTGAGCCCGAGGCTAGGGTATGGGGGCTGAAACCATGCACCCCAACACACATATGCAGGCAATGACATAACCAAAAAAAATTGGAACCCCTCAAATTCATTACTATTTATTTGATGATTTTTTTTAAGAAGGAATTCAATGAGTTGAGGGAGACTGATGTACTTGTTAAGTTTTTATTCTTGTGAATGACCCAATTTGATATATGCATGAGAAAAGGGGAGCTGAATATGCTTTTCAGCATGACTAGCCCTAACTATCTTCATGTGTATGGAAGCCCTTGATTTCATGATTAATGGTCAAGAGAGCTAGTGCACATCTGAAGTGCTGATTCTTGAGGTTCAATAATTGCAAAGAAGGACAAAAGCCCAAATTGACTCCGCTATTCTGAGCTGAATAGTAAAACTAGCAGCTTAGAACATGAGTCTTATTTACCTACCTCAAGCAAATGACCAGTGTGAGATGGAGCATAAGATGCACTCACACCAAAAAAAAAAAAAAAAAAAAAAAAAGAGAGAGAAAAGTGTGAGATGGAGCATAAAATGCACTCACACCAAAAAAAAAAAAAAAGGGTGAGATGGAGCATAAGATGCACTCACCCCTAGAATTAAGAAATTGTGGTGATAGCTGAGGTTCAAAGGGGCACTCTAAAGTTGAACTCTCATTAAGATTTAGTTACAGATGTAAAACTTAGTGAAATTTGATTATTAACATTGACAATTAAGGAGGTGATTTATATATGAATTAGGAGTGAAGGGTAGACTATGATAAAATTCATATTCTCCTTTCCTTGGATCTTATACATATCTTAAATAGTAATTTACAAGAATAAGAGTTGAGCACTTACAAAAGTCCCCCGACTACTCAATGAATTTCTATCTTAAAAAGTTCACCAGGTAAATGGTAAGAACAGAAGGGGGGAATGTTCAGTTTATGGCTGATGTCCTTGCTTGAGGACAAGCAAAAGCTTAAGTGTGGGGGTATTTGATGAACTTACAATTTATCTATAATTTTTGAGGACTTTAGCATGGATTTTTATGCCGGTTTTATTAATTTTTGCCTTAATTTAGCTTAATGCTAAGAATAAGTTCAGGGATAATTAATCCAAGAAAAGGAAATAAAAAGGCAAGAAAAGAAGGTTCAAAAAGACCAATTTCAGTCCAGCCCGGTCGTGGAAGCAAGAGAGAGCACTTCGGCCCAAGAAGAGCAAGTGAATTTCTTGAGAAAACCCAAGAAAAGAAAGCCTAGTTATGAGTAGAATTCGACCCAGCAAGGAAAGCCCATTCTCAGCCCAAAAGAGCAGCTCAATGTATAGCTATCATGTGCTAAGAGAGAGCCTAAGTGTAGCCCAAATAGCAGCCCTTAGGAGACTTTCAAGAGAGCTCTAGAAAGTTCAAGAAAGGGGTGTAATACACCCCATTCTAGAGGCTTCAAGAAGGGGCAAGAGCCCCCTTGAAAAACTATATAAGGAGGCCTCTAGGAGGGGGGAGAGGTGTTCAATTGCTTGAGAGGAAGGCTCTCCCACTCTTAGAGGTTCGGCCACCTTGAGAGAAGAGAAGAGAAGGAGGCTAGGCGCAAGGAAGAAGAAGAAGAAGGGCTGAAGGAAGTTCAAGACAAGTAAGCTAGAAGAGAAGGTGAGTTCGAATTGAGGGTTTGTGATTCAAAGATCTTTTGTAATAAATCAATTGTAGTTTCATTCTCTTTTGATTCGAATTCAGTTTCTTTGTTATATTTTCTTTCTTCTTTCTCCTTTTTTCCATTCTTCCTTGATGTATTTCAGCTTGTAAAATTTCAGTTCAGCAATCTAATTCTTTTTTATTCATTCAAATGGTCATGAATTGTACTTGAAGTTTCTTGAATAAGGGTGTTATTGTAGATTAATTCGGCCAACTAACCTTCAAAACTCATATCTAAATTCTCAGATCTGAGATTGCAAGATCTGAATTGCTTGAAAGAGAATTTAGATCTGCAATTTTCAGATTGGCCAAATTAATCTACAGCTTGGAATTCCTAGAGTGCTTGAGAGAGACTCTAAGAATTCAGATCTACTATTCAAGAACTGAATTGAGTGCAAGGTTAGAGATAATTTGCACAATTCAGTTGGTGATCAATTCAGATTTGAATTGATGCCTTAGAAGTGTTTGAAGAAATGCATGCATGGGGATTAGATTCTTGCTAGAGATTGAAGAACCGTCACTCATACATAGGATGAACATGCGCTTGAGAGAGGTTGTTCATGACCTTGGGGTTTCACCAACCCAAGGCTCAATCATGATTTATTCGAATGATCCAAATTGATAGATTGCTGAATTCTGAGATTGACATTTACTGCTTACTCTTCTAACCTGATTTGAAGGCAATTGGGCCAATGATTTAGATAGATTTTAATTTAGGATTTTTTTAGCTTTCATTAAAGTTTTGATTTATTTGTTGATCAGATAAGAAGTGCTCAATTTAGTATTGGTAATTGTTTCCTAAATCCTCATGGGAACGATACTTCACTCACTACTTTATTACTTGAACGGCTAATGCACTTGCTAGTGTCACAATGAGCCACACATCATGACATTTTTTTTTTTTTGAGAAAATTGCATTGGATGTATCCCTACTTCTATTTGAGAGCATAACCGATACCTAGTAAATGCCAGCTCGAAATTGATGCTGATTCATAGGCGGGTATGAATGCATACCACAAATCGAATGGTTGCTCAGTTGGTACCTTAGCTGGGTAATACAGATATGCGCGCGGAATCTAATCCCGCTATTACCATTACCTTGTAGAATTGTTATTGTGTTGCGTTAAATAAAAGAAACAAAAAATCTCCACTATTCAATTATCTTGTCCCTTTTGTATATAAAGAACTGAGGTCCCGGAGATTTCTGTTCCTCCATCTCGTCTTCCTGTTTCTCAGCTCTTCGCGTAACAAAACCAAAAACCATGGCCGCCGAGGAGGCAGCAGCGGGGGTTCATGTGCTCATGGTCGCTTTTTCCTCTCAAGGACACATCAACCCGATGCTCAGGTTAGGGAAACGTCTTGCTTCTAAAGGTCTTCACGTCACACTCGCCAGCACTGAGATTGCACGCCACCGTATGCTCAAAGCCATCGCCAATAATTCTACCACCGCCACTAGTAATAACAACAACGTTGAAGCCACTGACGGCACCACCACAATCCGACTCGAGTTTTTCTCCGATGGGTTTAGCCTCGACTACGACCGTGGGAAAGATGTCGACCACTACATGGATTGCCTTGCAAAGTTCGGCCCTGAAAATCTCTCCAACCTCATTGACAATCTTTCCAGCACAAATGGTCAGAAATTTTCCTGTGTCATTAACAATCCTTTTGTACCTTGGGTTGCCGACGTCGCGGCTCGTCACAATATCCCCTGTGCCATGTTCTGGATTCAGCCTATCTCCCTTTACGCCATTTATTACCGTTTCTACAACGAAATGAATCCCTTCCCCACGTTAACCAACCCAGACATGAGTGTACGCTTACCTGGACTTCCATCTTTGCAAACAGAAGACTTGCCGTCGTTCGTTCTACCATCAAATCCTTTTGGTAGCTTCCCCAAGATGTTCCGCGAGCTGTTCCGGAATTTGAAGAAGGTGAAGTGGGTGCTGAGTAATTCCTTCTACGAGCTAGAGAAGGATGTGATCGAATCCATGAAGGAGCTCTACCCGATTAGACCAATTGGCCCATTAGTACCGTCGGCCTTGCTGGGTGAAGGTGACGGAGAACAACGCGACATCGGCTTTGAGATGTGGGCAGCTGAAGAATTGTGCATCGAGTGGCTGGACAAGAAGCCGCCTTCCTCGGTTGTATACGTCTCGTTCGGCAGCATCGTGGTGCTATCGGCGAAGCAGATGGAGAACATCGCGATGGCTCTCAAGAAGAGCAACCGTCCATTCCTATGGGTGGTGAAGCAGCCAGAGTACGCGGTCTCTGATGGCACTGGACAGTTACCACCTGGGTTCTTAGAAGAGACAGAAGGGAGAGGGCTGGTGGTGTCATGGAGCCCTCAGACGAGAGTGCTGGCTCACCCAGCTGTCGCCTGCTTTATAAGTCACTGTGGATGGAATTCGATGTTAGAAACGGTGGTGGCTGGGGTGCCGGTGATCGCTCTCCCACAGTGGACGGACCAGCCGACCAATGCCAAGCTCATGGCGGACGTCGTTCAAATGGGTTTGAGGCTGAGACCGGACCAAGATGGAGTCGTTAGTAAGGAAGAAGTAGAGATGTGTATAGAGGAAATTACCAGTGGACCCAGGTCAGAGGAATTGAAGAAGAAGGCCGCACAATGGAAGGAAGAGGCTAGGAAGGCGGTGGCGCAGGGTGGATCGTCAGATCGGAACATACAACTTTTTGTCGATGAGATAATAGGGAAGTACAGTACCTCCTCGCCCACTGAAGGTGATATAAAAACAGAGGAGGATGTGATGCAGTGTGTGGAAGAAAAATAAAATCATATGACCAGTTAGTGGATTTATAATTAGCTTAGTTTTTCATTAAAACCAATATTACCTCCCTTTTGCAGTTTTGCAGTTAAAAGGAGACACGTTTTTCATTTAACTAAATGTTAAATGTAGCATTAGTTTTTCATTTAATGTTTTAATAATTAATTTTTGTTCATGTTATATATAGTCTCAATTCTTAAGTCAAAGACATGAAGTTTTTTTCTCAAAAGGTTTTTTTATCAAAGTTGAAAGAGTTTATCTCTTGGATGAATGAATCCCCTCTTCTTAGGTGAATGAGTTTCCAATCCTTAAGTCGTATCTGATCCCATTCAGCTTCCATATCTTCATATACTTATGCACCACTTCTGCTGAGTCGAAGTGACTTGATGTTCAAACTTGTTGCTTTCTTCAAACCTTTTATTAGTGCCTTCCGATCCATTCAACTTGGGCTGCAGATGTGGCATGAATTCTTCGACTTTCTGCAAAAATAACTATAGATAGGTCCTTGGATAATAATAATATTATGAATCCAATTGCAGCTCTCTGTAATTGACACGTAAACTCCGTACAAAGCAGATATTGTCTTTTCGGGAGTTTGCCTTAGTGTTGGCTTTGGAGGGGCTTATACGAATTATAATAATGAAAGACAGCTTTTTCAATTAGCCGGGATGGGTAAAGGGGAGATTGGCCGACCAGAAATTTTGCAATGTACGGTTGTTGTGTATACTTAAGAAGGGATTTTAATTTAAATTGAACCCAATTAGACACTAAACTGGTAGAGCTACTAGTTTAGTACCATAGCATATGGGTTTTATTCCTACTTGTGCTATGAGCCAAATTGGTCATGTTGTTTTAAGAATACCAATTTAGTGGGACTTTAGCTCGACCCAGTTGACTGAAGATGATGAATATTCCAGTTCCCTTCATTGGCTATTCAATTTCAAGCAGCCTAATTTGAAATTTCAGTTTCTAGCTAGTTAATTTGATGTCGTGTTGGTTTGAATCAAGCATACCGTATATGTTTCCACTCTCCGGTGGTAAAACAAACTGGATTTCCTGCCCACACTCTACACCTATATTGTATTACAGCCACAAATGGCCATGTAAGATGTAAACTTTTAAAAACCAATCCAGAATCAAAACTATTCTAGCCACCGGTTTCGAGATTGAAATAAAAATGGCCAATAAACATAAAATGGGTAAACGGTTTGACTGCTTTAATAATGGATTGCTGATCAAATTAATAGTTTTCGGTCAAGAACCGGGTAAAGGACAGAATGAAACCGATTGAATCATTCACTGACAAAGATGTATGACTGCAGTGAATAGAGTGCTGGTAGAGAATGTGAATAGAAAATCCGAGTTGGTGGTAAAAATCGGAAAAAGAGACAAACTGTTAACGTCTTTCTACTTTTTATGAAACAAAACAACCTGTAGGGCTGTCAATATGGATTTATTCACAAGGTCGAAACCCATCCGGCATCTCATACCATTAAGAACCGAGACTGATATATAAGATAACAATATTATATATATATATATATAGAAATTAATTTTATATATGTATAATTAATAAATTCAATATTTTATATTATATGAGTCAATCATATAAGTTAAAATGTAATTAATTATTAGATAATATTCGAATTAATTTGAAATTTGAATAATTGAATCGGTTTTGGATGCATTTGGGTCCAATCCAAATCGGTCGACCCGATTATATCCCTTTCAAAGTATCGGGTAGACGAGTACGTAATGAAAGTCGACTCGATTTATGACCCACAAAGACACCATCGACACTATCGAAGTAGAGATTACGTTTTGAAATTTGAATATCCATAGACATTGACATAATCATTGATAGCGTATATTAAATAATAATTTAGGGTTTTTTATTGTTCAGTCCACCCTACCGTATATGTGGGATGAATCCTGGCCGTAGATCAATGTCAAATTCAAAACAGGATGCGGTATATAGCGAGGTTATTAATATATTAGAAGGGGGGTTGTAATTTCATATTTTTGAGGTGGATTACAGTCTACTTATAACCCCAGGTTGAAATGTTTCAAAATAATATTTTCTTTAGAAGTGACTTTTACATAACCCAAGGTTAAATCAGTATACAAAAAATTTATGGAAAAGTACGGACAGGCTCAATGCAAATTTTTTATTTTCACTGGAGAGCTATAAACATTCAAAAGGTCAAAAACCCACACCCTATGTATCTATATCTGCCCATGACACCTACCCCAAATGTACTTTAAGCCTAAAAATTTTGACCCTAGACTGAATGTAATTCTCCCAAAAATTTATACTTGATAATTCAACCAAATAAGATTATGGTGTGATAAAGTCTAATCACCTATGTGGCAGTAATGTGGCTGAAAAAAATAGGCATCTAACCTAATGATACCAAAACACTACCTAATTCAGCATAAGAAAGATTTAGTATCAAGCATATGGATATTTTGAACCATGTATTCGTCTAGGTTCTCTTTCTCTCACACACTCGTCTTAACATTTTAATTTGGCCTAATTCTATATCTTAGTTGAGCTAACCAGGTGGTGTGACATGTTGACACCATAAGGAATCCAAAAGTTATTTCTTAAGTATTAAATCCACATCCCCAAAATATTTTAATTTGGCCTACATTGATTTTTTTTACACCACTAATAACCCTCTCTCCAAAATACCAATTGAGGGGATGGATGGTTGGGTTATAACTCATATTTATACATGTTAAAATTATTATAGGCTGTTCATCAAATTGCATTCAATCCAAACCAGGCTTGGATTGGTAAATAGGTAATTCTTCAACTTGCACCCCCAATCCAAACCATCGGCCAGTTTCCACCCCTAGAAAAAGTGTTTAAAAAGGTCATTATCCAATGTTGATCTAGCTATATGGTATGTCTAACGGATATAACATCTTAAAAATTATTAAATGTATTAAATTATTGTTATTATTTAAAATAAAATTACTATCTAATAATTCATTAAAAACAGAAAAATATTAAATTAAAAAAATATTAGATCTATGAGAATGAAAAATAATTTGTAGTTCATAATTCTATGACAAGTCATATGTAATTCACAAATTTTAATTACTAAAATAATTATTTGTGTTTTACTATTTTTATTTCTGTAAATACCAAAAGATAAAAATTATTTTTGACACAAAGTGTTGATAAATCTGAGTTCATTTTAGGATGAAACGTGTGGAGGAATGTTAGGATGAAAAGAGAGTATTTGAAAGGTCAAAAATGAATACAGTGCAAAATGAATAATTATATCCCATGAATAAAGTTTTTTTTTTTTTCCTTAAGAAAAATGTCGCTACAGCCATGCCATTATACAGACAGGACAAACAAACTTCATTATAAAAGACTAAAAGAGTTAGAAAATTAAAGGCTGTGGATGAAAACAAAATCCATGAAGTTTGACATGTATGGTACAGAGAGTTGCCGCTAAAAGTGTTATTTTATTTCTTGAATCTAATAAATCTAGTAACTGAAATTAGAGTAGTTTTCAACCACATGCGTTGAACATCATAATAAAGATAATGTTTCTCTATCCCCGTACGTAGTTGGGCCGACTTATATATCACCCTTTTTTTGTCCTTATACATAGTTGGGCCGACTTATTCCTGGTTATGACTTGTGAAGGATGACAATTTCCTCATCCCATTATTCTGATCCGATGGGATTGATGATGGATATTGATGAGAGGTGATTAGGCCAGATCTAATAAACAAGTGATATATAGACGTTATCTGCTAGCAGGATGACAATTCAGCAAGGACAACTTTGTCAGTAGTTCGGGAGCTTAGGTGTTTGGGTACCTCGGTATCAAAGCCACTTTAGCACCCGAGTACCGAAGTGACATGTAATCGATTCCAGAAACTTCTCAATAGACTTTGAATCTCCCGGGATCATGTCGTGTAATAGCAAGCCTTATCCTCTCCTCGCCTGGATCAAAAGTTAACGATAGGCTTCCAGAAGCAGAATGGATCCCACCTACGTGGGCCAAGGATCCCGGAGCTGTTTCGTGAGACCCACGGTAGCTCAACTATATAAAGGCATTGACCCCCAAGACACAGGTGCACGCGATTAAGTGCATTCTAGCTCTCCTATTTCTCAACTCTTAGCTCGCATATCATAGTTACTAACTTAAGCATTGGAGCGACCTCGTCGGGTTACCCCCCCCCCCCCCGGTTTCTCTAATACCTTTCTTTACAGTTCAAGCGACCTACTTGGCGACAAACGTCTGAGCTGCCCTACAGCTAGGAGCATCTAGATCGCACACCATCAATTGACACCGTCTATGGGAATACGATCAAAAGGTCATTTCAATCTTAGTCTCAGTCTCAATCTCACTCTCAACCGCATCTTCCAGCAATATCGGAAAAGGGCCTCGACATGAATGTCACCGGGGGCAAGAGCAACAAACAACCATTCCCCAAGGTTCCTCGGTGACCATCGGTTAGTTCACTATCCCTCTGACAGCTTTGGGGGTCCCATCACTATCTGTGACCACCACATTCTTGGAGCCCTCCGTGATCCCCCTGGGGTTGGGCATTCCCAATTTAATGACCTCATTCAGAGCATCCGAATAATGCAGATCCAGATGCAACAGATTCACCAGTTCCAGCAATTCCAGCAATATTATTTCTACCAGCAATAGTTCCCATCGTTGCAACCAAACCAGCCAATGGATCAATATCAAGGACAGACCTAGAACTAGAACCAGCGCCGAGCCCATCAGAGCATCCGTCAATCTTCCCCACGGGGCGAGAGAACCTCATAGGTACCGGTCCCTCCCAGGGGACGAACCCCACCTCAGGGCAGAGTAGATGAATGGTGTACTCCCCCAGTCTCTCAAAGGGGGAACCAAAAGGACAGACCTGAGATCAGCCAGCCTGAGAGGAATAGTCGGCAACTTCTGTAGTAGGAGAATGTAGACCCATCAGCACCCCACAACAGCTAACACTGGTCTCACGACAAAGAAGAAGTGGCAAGAAGGACCCCTGATCCACCTCACCCCATCATTCGGAGCAAAATAGAGATACCTTACAACACCGAAGCCAGCATTACAAATGCAGGGCTAGCAAAGAAGCAGAAGCGGTGACATCGCAAGACTCACCTTCCTCAGCCAGGAAAAACCTGCCAACGAAGCCCAACCAACTGGTAGAGCAAAGCAGAGAAAGAGAAGAGGTAAGCTTGGTGGCTATGAGATCAGCGCTTGCTTTGTTGAGTCGGTCATCCCCCTGTCACCTGAGCTCCTAGCAGCCCTAATGCCAAAGGATTTTAAAGTACCACCATTGGACAAGTACAACGGGTCTTTCGACCCCAATGATCATGTGGATGCCTTCCAGTCCCAGATACATCTTGTTGGTGCCGACGAAGCTCGTATGTGCGTGGCTTTCTCCACCACATTCTGAGACTTAGTTCGGACCTGGTACAAGAACCTTGCGCCAGGCTCCATCAAAAGCTGGGCGTAGTTCACGAACATGTTCACAGCCCACTTCATCATTAGTAAGAAGTGCCCAAAGCCAAAGGAGAGCCTTCTGAACATGGTGTAGAGGGAATGAGAATCAATTCAAATCTATATCAAGCACTTTAATGAGACCTATTTATAGATACCAGACCTTGATCTAGTGGTACGCCTTACCGCAGCTCAGTAAACAAGCCAAAGAACATCAAGGAGATCAACCAGAAGACAGAAAACCAGCAAGACAAAAAAAGGAAGAGAGAAGAAGATGGAACAAGCAACAGTAAGCAAAAAAGGAAAAAGACCAAGTCCCCGAGGATAAGAAGCAAATTGCTGCACTCGAGGAGTAAGTCCCCCTCCCGAAGCTACAGGTCAGGTTGGCGTTCCAAGACCCCTCCTATAAAGAGAACTAACTACACTCCCCTTAACGCGATGCGAGGAGAGATCTTAATGGCTATCAAGGACTCCTCCATTGTCAGATGGCCACCTAGGCTACAGGGAGACCCAATGACCAGAAACCCATATGTCTATTTCCAATTTCATTGGGACCATGGCCACAGCATGGCGAATTGCAAAAACCTCCGCGACAAGATTGAGGAAATCATCTGTCGTGGGTATTTGAAAAACTATATTCTGTGCAAGGAGAAAGGGCAGGGGAACTGACAAGAAGATCGGAAGAAAGATGCCCTACAGACTAGTAGACAGAATGACCAGCCACCACAGTAGCTACTAGAAGAAAGATCGATCCGCTAGATGATCAACATGATCACAGGTGGATCCATTGTAGCGAGGTGCACAGTAGTAGTAGGGAAGACTTTGGTCCAAGAACTGGAGCACGAGGCAGAGAACCCACCAAAGTGACCTCGGATAGAAGAATCCATTTACTTCACTGAGGACGATGCTCGTGGGTTTTAGTACTCTCATGATGACACCCTTGTTGTAAAACTCATCATCAATGCTTTCGAAGTGAAGCGGATCTTGGTGGACTCAGGCAGTTCGGCCAACATCCTCTTCAAAGGGACCTTTGACAAGTTACAACTACAGCAAAGCAATTTGAAACCGGTGGATACCCCCTAATAGGGTTCAACGGAGAAGAAGTCAGGCCTATAGGTTGGCCCATCACACATGCTTTACGTGCAATAGTATCAACCTACTATCTAGTGGTGAAGTTTCTGACAAATTACCGAGTAGGGGTCATACGAGGCGATCAGCTCGATTACCGTAAGTGCTACGTGGTTGCCCTCAAGGGAAAAGCAAAGTTGGTGGAAGACGTCGAACTGGAGCAACCAGCGGACTACATCGAGGAGTGAGCTGCCCCGATGGAGGAGACAGTCCACATACCGATCTCTAAGACCGAGCCGACCAAGACTCTCCAGATCAGTGCCCCGATAAGCGAACCGCTTTGAACACAAATAGTAAGTGGAGGGTAGTCGATGAGGAGGTCAACTAGTGTCTGTGAACCCTTTAGTCAGGCCAGTTAGACAAAGAAAACGCAAACTCGCCCTAGAGTAGTGGAGGGTAGTCGATGAGGAGGTCGAGAAGATCCTCGCTGCAGACTTCACCAAGGAGGTTCATTACCCGAGCTGGGTCGCTAACCCCATGCTAGTGAAAGGGCCAGTGGCAAGTGGCGCATGTGTGTCGACTACACCAACCTGAACAGAGCCTACCCAAAGGATTGCTTCTCCCTTCCCAGAATAGACCGCTTGGTAGATGTGACCTTAGGGCATGAGTTGCTGAGTTTTATGGACGCTTACTCCGGCCACAACCAGATTACGATGGGCATAGCCGACTAGGATAAAACTGCTTTTGTAACTGAACTCGGGTTGTACTATTATAAAGTCATGCCCTTTGGTTTGAAAAATGCTGGAGCAACTTTCCAACGACTTGTAAACAAAATTTTTTAGCCTTTAATTGGCAATAAAGTGGAGTGTTACATTGATGACATGGTCGTGAAGACATTGTTTTCTAGATCTTTAATTGATGATTTAAATGTTGTTTTTCAAATTTTAACGAAGTATAATATGAATCTAAACCCAAATAAGTGTGTTTTCGGGGTCATGTCAAGCAAGTTCCTTGGTTACATAGTGAACCAACGTGGCATCGAAACTAATCCAGATAAAATGAAGTATATTTTAGATATGTGACCACCCCAAAAAAACAAGGAAGTCCAACGGCTAACTAGCCGAATAGCAACCCTAAACCAGTTTATGTCTAAATCGGCGGGTCAGTGCCTACCCTTTTTAAGGCAATAAAAAAGAATGAAAACTTTGAGTGGACCAAAGAGTGCTAGCTTGCGATTGATGAACTGAAAAGGTATCTAAGTACCACCCCGTTTTAACCCGACCTGAGGAAGGAGATGAATTGAAGTTGTACCTCTCCGCGAGTGACGAAGTGGTCAGCTCGGTACAGTAGACCGGGTCCAATGACCAATCTACTATGTAATTAAAGTTTTACAGGACGCGGAGACCAGGTATCCCGACATCGAGAAGCTAGCGTATGCATTAGTAGTTGCAACTAAAAAACTACGCATGTACTTCCAAGCACACACCATAATCGTCCTCACCAATAGACCTCTAAGGCATATTCTGCTTAAGCCTAAGTTGTCAGGGATATTGACGAAGTGGTCTATCGAGCTAAGCAAGTACGACATCCGGTTCGAGCCACGACCAGCAACCAAAGCTCAAGTCTTGGTGGATTTCGTTGTAGAGTGTACGTTCAACACGTCAGCCCCTAAATTGACTGAGCTTGCTAACATGTCAAAGGTGTCAACCAGTGCGACACCGATCCCGATCGGGGTAAGATCGACCTGGGACGAGGAGACCTGGATCCTCCACATGGATGGCGCATCTAACATGTGAGGAAGTGGTGCTGAACTAATACTATACAGCCCAAGCGAGGTGAAGCTGGAGTACGCTCTCCGATTCAGATTTGAGGTATCGAACAACGAGGTAGAGTACGAGGCACTAATTGTTGGGCTCAACTTAGCGAAAGGGATGGGTGTTAAACACATTGTAGTATGCAGTGACTTGCAGCAAGTAGTAAACCAAGTCAATGGTAATTATGATGTTCGTAGTGCAACTATGGCAGCCTACTTAGCTATAGTCAAAGAAATCCTACTAGGCTTTCACATCTATTTCATCAGGCAGATATCGAGGTCCGAGAACACTGAGGCCAAATTGTGTATATAGAGGATTTGCCTCAGCCCAGCATTCTCGGGGGGTAGAAGAGGTCGCTCTTGTGTTTCAAGCGGAATCGAACTGGATTGACCCATTTGTCGATTAGCAAGTACTAGCGACAACACCATGCAAAATGTGTATATAGAGAATTTACTTCGAAGCATTCTTGGGGAGGTAGAAGAGGTCGTTCATGTGTTTCAAGCGGAATCAAGCTAGATTGACCTGCTCGTCGAGTATCTACTCCATGGGACCCTACCTGCAGAACGCAATGTAGCTCGGAGGGTGGAGCATCAATCAGCTTGCTACATCCTTATAGACAGACGACTATATAGGAGGTCCTTCATGCTCCCCTACCTATGTTGCTTGCGACCCTCAAAAGTTGAGCTCGTACTTCATGACATCCATGAAAGGTTATGCGGAGGACACTTGGGGGACAGAGCACTCACCAAAAAAGCACTAAGGCAGGGCTACTATTGACCCACTATGAAGGCAGATGCACTCAAGTTTGTCAATAAATGTGACAGATGTTAGAGGCATGCCAACATCCTCCATCAGCTTGTCGTCGATCTGAAGTACCTGACTAGCCCATGGCCCTTCGTGTAGTGGGGAATCGACATCCTTGGTCCATTTCCGCTGGCAACCGGGCAGAGGAAGTTCCTGGTCGTGGCAGTGGACTACTTCATGAAGTGGGTGCAGGCAGAACCATTGGTAAGCTTCACAACTCGGAATGTGCAAAATTTCTTTTGGAAAAACATCGTGTGCCATTTCAGACTATCCAAAGTTTTGATATCGGATAACAGGAAGCAATTCGAGGACATCAAATTCCAGAACTGGTGTATCGAGATGGGGGATTCAGCAAAATTTCACTTTAGTAGCACACCTGCAAGCAAACGGACAAGCGAAGTGACGAATAGGGCTATTCTTTGTGGTCTGAAAGCTCGCCTTGCACTAGTTAAAGGGTTGTGGGTGGGCGAGCTGCCTAGTGTCCTTTGGGTCTACTGGACTACCATCAAGACTGCAAGGTGAAACCCCCTTCAACCTCATGTATGGAATGGAAGTTGTGATTCTAGCAAAGATTAAAGTACCGACGTTGCGACTCGAAGCATACGATGAAGAGGTGAATGATGACGAACTCCTGACCAATTTAGACATGGTTGAAGAGGTACACGACCTAGCCTACATTTGAACTACGACTTACCAACAGCGAGTAGCTCGGTATTAGAATGCCCGGGCCAGGAAGCGACTATTCTGAGTCGGCGACCTAGTCCTCCGTAAGGTAGTGGTACCTTAACTCGACGTGGGTAAGCTTAGTCCGAACTGGGAAGGTCCATACTGGTTGAGACGGGTGCTTAGAGAAGGGACCTACGAGCTCGAGACCATGGAAGGAAAATAGGTACCTCGATCTTGGAATGTTGACAACCTGAGGAGATACTATCTATGAAACTCCAATGCAACTAAAAAAACTACTAAGTCCACAAAGATCATTGAGCTGATCCAAAGGACGACGAACTAGAGAGAGGACCCTAAGTCAATCCCCAAAGCCTAAGGGTTATGGTGCCGAGCTAACAAAAAATCTCAACACAATATAAGACCTAGTTGTCTCTTCGGCATGGGCAGAGAAGTCATAGTCGCCTCTTCGGCATAAGCAGTCTAAGTCCTAGTCTCTTCTTCGGCATAGGCAGTATAAGACCTAGTCGCTTCGGCATAGGCAACCAAAAACCCCAGTCGCTTTGGCATGGGTAAGTCAAAAGTGGCTTGTGCACAGACAGGTCGGGCATATACCTTACAGTGTCTGTTCACCCCAGCATACATGACATCGGGTTATTCCTACTCGGGTCTAGCTCATCATCTCGCAGGAGTAATCTACACTTAGAAAAATTTTGTGCACAAGAGTTGTTGAACTATTGTATTTTATTAATGAGACACTTCGAGTACATGGAAAAAAAAAGAGAGAGACTACAACTATTTAACCTAGCTTGGAGGGTTGGGACATCAAGTATTTACGGGGGTCCAAGAAAAGAGGCAAATAGATGTCAATCGATATGGGGCTCCTCGTCCCCAACAGCAATATCAACAGGAAGGTCAGTCTCCATGTGGTCCTCGGTGGCAGCATCTCCTTCTCCCTCCTCCACTGTCTCTTCCTCAAGGAGGTCGTTGCCACTCTCCTCTAAGGAGTCCAGGTCATTGGCAGCCTCCTTAGCCATCTCTTTGGTAACCCAGGATGTGGTGATAGCGCTAAGGTCGAGCTCGGGGAACTCCCATCGCGTCAGCCACCTACTGAGCTTGATGCCCTTTGTTAGACAGTTTTGTATGCCCTTAGCTTCAATCAAAATGATGTACTTTATGAGTTCATTGTAAATGAATAAAAGAGCATATTTGATTCATGTTCCCTTGGTATGTTTCTGTGTATTACCCTTAAACTGGACACTTAATGAGACTCGTGTTAGTTTAGAATGTTCACAGCCAGTGGATCGGTTTGGGGAGACCTATCCTGACAAGGCTGACACTGTGGTGCCACCAAGTCGGTTGGGGTGGCTTGTCTCAGCTACCAGGGTGAGACCCTAGGCACATACAGTGTGGGATTAATTAAATCTTTGAACTGGACCAGATTTTCAGTATTGCCCTGCACCTTGGAGATTGATGGGCAAAACTAGAAAGATACACCCGATCCATAGACTCGATTATGATACTGCACTAGGTGTCGGATTGGGCTGTCTTTGATGTACCAATCAGTGAGATCCTTAGCGGGGGTCAAAACCTAGGTATGTTGGGATAGTCTGAGGATTCATCTGAGTGGGTGATCATAGTGACAGGATCAGCCCCTTTGTCAGACAAAGGTAATGATCGGGGATGCACTCTCACTGATGGAAACCAAGACTGCCGGCAGCCGATTTCATTCGTTGAGATTTGTTTTGCACAATATATTTTATATGAGATATAAAAGTATATATATTATGGTTTCAAAATGTTTGCAAAAAGGTTTTAATTCCCGGGATCCATACTTGAGAGAGTGCAGCACTGTTCCTTGCAGCCGAGGGAGAGGCCCTCTCTTGTCGGGCAGTGTATGATCATTATGGGCTGAGAGGTTAAGTGTCAGGCCATTGAGGATAATACCTAATTTGCTAATCTTGCATCTGCCCACAGTCCCTGGGTGTTACATGGTGGCTTGGCCCAGGGACCACTTAGGGCAAGTGTTGGGCCCATAGAGCCCATCTGATGGGTTTCAAGGGGTGCACTGTCCATAACAGTGTATTCGGCCAGGCCTTGTAACAAAGGCTGGGCTGAACCCATGTGGCTGATGTGTAGATCAATGTTTGGGTCCCACGCCATACAAGGAAGCCCAACTAGGCAGCAGTTTGGAAGGCTTAATGAATACATAACCCTAAATGGGCCTTAAGCCCATTTCAAACTGGGCTAATTTGATTAGTCTTTAAGGGGCGAATTCTGAGATAAGATCAGCTGATAGTATTGGGCCCACACCCTATTCACTCAGAGAGTCCAAGATCTAAATGAGATTTAGATTTGGAAACTTCTTAATTAGATTAGGAGATGGCTGATCTAATCTGTAGATTAGATAAGGATTATCCCTTATCTTAAAGGGACTTCTAATCCAGATATGATTTGGGTTAGCAACTCCTAATAGGATTAGGAGCTGATCCCTTTAAGTCTATAAAAGGAAGAGGGGGTGGCAACCTTTTAGACACAACATCCAACAGACACAAGTCTAGTCTTTAGAGCTGAGATCACAGAGGAGAGAATTCTGCACCCTACAAATTCTCTCTAGCCGCCTCCTTCCTACAGCCGCCGCCTATAGCAGTTCGATCTCCATTGCTTGGGAGAAATCAAGATTGGA
Organism: Nelumbo lutea; assembly: GCF_056320005.1. Lineage (NCBI taxonomy): Eukaryota > Viridiplantae > Streptophyta > Magnoliopsida > Proteales > Nelumbonaceae > Nelumbo > Nelumbo lutea. Next base: position 123,621,269 of record NC_142684.1, read on the forward strand.
TCTTGATTCCAATCTTTTGGAGGAAAGGTTGGTAGGAGTTGTATTCACAAGCCGTCCAGGTGATTCTTGGTAAGAATCAAGTTCTTAGGAAGGACACTGCTGATTCTGCTCCACCTTACACTGCGCCATCTTCAGTGGGAGCAGATTTTGGTTTCTACCTTGGGCGTGAACACCTCAATTGAGAGATATTATTTCTCTGTATCAGGTATTATCTCTCTCTCCTCCTTTTGGTTCAGATCTGGTTTAGTTTATGGTTCAAGAATGATCATTGAAAATATGATTTTCTAAATAGGGAATTCGATTCCCAATTGAAGGGAAAAGAAAAACTTTTGAAATTCGCTCCCTTTATTCCCCAATCTTGGGCGTCCATGTGATGGATTTCCTATCCCTTCACCCTTGTGGTAGGTAGTCGTGCCGGTCTCGATCAATAGATTGTGTTGCTCCACCGAAGACTTGTACTCTTTGACATCCTTAACCTTGGCCTCTTCCAACTCTTCAGTGAAGATCTCAATGTGCTCCTTTATAAGCTCTTCAAGGTTTTCCTTTTCTCTCTGAAGGGCCTCCCTCTCCTCTTTGAGCTTCTTCTTCTCTTCCATCAGCAGCACGATCAGCTCCCTTTGAGCTCACGCATCCTTCTCTAGTTTATGGATTTCGACACGAGCTAAATCTAATTTGCGCTGAATGCTCTGGGAAGTCTCTTCAACTTGGAAGGCCCACTTCAGCTACACCTCAAACTAATAAGCAAGGGCATGGATCACGGAATTCACCTGCCAAAAAAAAAATCTAAGTATCGAGAAAGAGGCGTGAAGAAAATAGTCCAAGGTTTAAGTACGTACCACCATGTAGTGACTCGCTGCTCTAGCCTCGAGCTGAGCCACCGGCAGATCGGCCCAATGTACAACCTCATCGGAGAAGACCGCCTCCTTGCTCTTGAGGAGACTGAACCTTGGTGTCAGAATGCTCCAGGCTACCTAGAAGGTGTCATCCCTCAAAGGGGTGCCGCCTAAGTGCGTTGAGGCTTAGATGTCGGGGTCTCCTCGAGTAGGTGAGGTGGAGAAGCTCTGCCTTGGTCTTTCTCGACCAAGTTGATAACTGGTGGGTGCTTGGCCACTAGGGGATGCTTGGGAATCATGGTGTTGACGTTGGAAGTGGTGGTGGATTCGTGGAGACAAGCCTTTTTGGAGGCCCTCTTCTTTTTCCCCTTCTTCATGCTCCCAAAGAGCTTGGCGGCAGGAATATCAGCCATGGCTACTACAAAAGGAAATGAACAGGGTAAGTTGCAATATCAAGATAAAACAAGACGAAGAAGAAAATATATGTGCATACACCAAGGTAACAACCTACTCGGAGGACTCAGCCCAGTTTTTACGAGCTTCTCTTCGGACAAGAAGTCCTTCAGCTGCAGGTTAAGATCGACCCAAGAGCAGATAATCGCCTAAGTTTCACTATTTAGCTAAACCCCGTGTTCACTAATGGCTGTCCTCCACTCCGTCGAGAATGGCCAACCCCTGTCTATGGAGACTACGAAGTACCACCTTTTCCAAGCTAGCACTTTATTGGGGAAGCCATGCAAGACTTTGTAACCCAGTCGAGGAGAAATATAGTAGCTGCGCTTCTCATCCTTAAGGACACAGGCTGAGTTCTTCTTAATAGCACAGATCGAACTAAATATGTCGAGGTTAAGGGGTCTGTTGTACTCGTGGAAGAGGGAAATGATATTGACGATGGACCGGATGGAGTTCGGGTGGAACTAGTCTATAGTGACATTAAAAAAGTGAAGGACACCTACAATAAAGGGGTGAAGTGGAAAATGGAGTCCTGCTACAAGCTGTTCCTCGTAAACAGTGATCTCGTCTGACTCATGATCCTAGGGCTATTAACCCAAGGGAATGCTGCACATGTGGTTATCAGGGAACCGGTAGTGGGAAGCTAAGAATTGTAGCCTTTAGGTGGTCATAATGGAAGGGCCGAAGCTGTCTGGTTTCCAGCTGGGACGTGAGGTGGACGCTCCCTGTTTGGATACCTCACGATTTTAACCCAACGCATCTGCCCTATCTGAAATGAAATCCGGATCTTTGACTGAAGCACTTGTCCCAATGGCGAACCCATCACTCCCATCAAGGAGTCCATCTATACTATGACTAAACATAATAGACTAAGAAGGGAAAAAGACAACAGAGCAAGGGAAGACGAACTCACCGTGAAGATCGAGGAAAGTGGGATGACCTCAGACACGAGAATAATAAACACCGAGATGGGAGACTTCAACGTGACCTCAAGGAGCTCAATTATGTTGTTTATGGCGAGGAAAATGGGCTCTTAAGCCCCTATTTATAGCCACCATAATTGAGGTTCAACGGCCAAGATCTGCATGATCCAATGACTCCTATGAAAACTGATTGCACACCACTCGAGGTTGAAATCAGTTGAGCGCATGTTTTGACGTCCACAGAGCTTATAATCGGTGTGACATCCGCACATACCTGATCCGCAATCTGGGTCATTTCTTGTCGAGCCAAGCGGTCATACAAGTCCGACCGAAGATCCTCCCTTCGTACCATCTAGACATCATGCCAAATGAAGGGTTGCGAGATCCATCACATGGATGCCCAAAGATTGCGGAATAAGGGGCGAATTTAAAAAATTTTTCTCTCCCTTCAACTGGGAATCACATTCCCTATTTAGAAAATCATATTTACAAGGATAAATCTTGAACCTTAAACTGAACCAGATCTGAACCAAAAGAAATGGGAGAGAATGATACCTGATACAGAGAAGCAATATTTCCCAATGAAGGTGTTCACGCCCAAGGAAGGATCCAAAGGCTGCTCCCACTGAATATGGCGCAGTGCAGGATGGAGCAGAATCAGCAGTGTTCTTCCCCAAGAACTCTGTCCTTCGCAAGAAACAGCAGGATGGAACGTGAGCACAGCTCCCTTTTCAATCCTTTCTCAAAGAATTGATGTCAAGATCCAATCTTGACTTCTCCCACAACTGGAGATCGAATTGGCAAACAGGGCGACAAGAGCAGGGAGGCGGCAAGAGAGTATTCGCAGGGTGCAGAATTCTCTCTTCTTGATTTCAGCACTAAAGAGGATCTGATGTGTTTCTTGGTCTCTCTCAAGGCTGTCGCCCCCTCCTTCCTTTTGTTAACTTGAAAAGATCAGCTCCTAATCCCATTAGGAGGTGCTTATCCAAATCATATTTGGATCAGCCTTCTCTTCTAATGATAAGGATAAACCCTTATCTTATCTGCAGATTAGATTAGCTTTATCCTAATCTTATTAGGAGGTTTCTAGATCTGAATCACATTCAGATCTAGACTCTCTGAGTGGATAGGATTAAGACCCTATCCTAATTGCTAATCCATCTCAGAATTCACCCCTTTAATTAACTAAATTAATAGCCTAATTCGAAATGGGCTTTAGGCCCATTAAGCTTATGTGCTCACTTAACCTTCCTAACTGCTGCCCAGTTGGGATTCCTTGTATGGCATGGGACCCAAGCATTAATCTACACATCAGCCACATGGGTTCGGCCCAGCCTTTGTTACAAGGCCTGGTCGAATACACTGTTAAAGACAGTGCACCCCCTAAAATCCATCAAATGGGCTCTATGGGCCCAACACTTACCCTAAGTGGTCCCTGGGCCAAGCCACCTTGTAACACCCAGGGACTATGGGCAGATGCAAGATTAGCCCATCAGGTATTATCCTCAATGGTCTTACACTTAACCTCTCAGCCCATAATGATCTTACATTGCCCGACAAGAGAGGACCTCTCCCTCGGCTGCAAGGAACAGTGTTGCACTCTCCACTTATATGGATCCCGGGAATTAAAACCTTTTGCAAACATTTTAGAAACCATAATGTATATACTTTTAT